>NC_071497.1:78304331-78631688 GCF_028500815.1 Rissa tridactyla
AACAATGACTCTGCTTAGCTGTGGTATGAAAGGGACTTGAAGGTGTTTCTTTTACTTCCCAAAGACTAGAAAGGAAATCCAGGGCCACACAGTAAGTCATTTAGGCTAAGTGAGCAACCCATGGAAAGCTTCTGTGTGCCTGCTTTCTTTCACTGTTTCTGCATGAGTGGTTACCCCGGCAGATGATGTAGACATTTAATGGGCCGTCTTCCATACCTTCCACATACTTTCTATGCGCATGTTCCTGCTAAAGAGCAATGATGTTGCTGCCACTGATTCTAATTTTTTAGCTCTTCATCTATACTGTTGCTCCACATAGGGCTAAGTTGTTGCTGAGACCTGACAGCCATAAACCCAGGGCTCTGGAGGTAGACCAGCCTGTACCGCCAAGACCTCTCGATCATTTTCCAAGGATGGATTTACCACAGGACCGCAAAGAAGATGCCAAGGAAACTTTGGTCCCATTTACACCACCAACCTGGTGTGTAGTTTTGACCTGACGCCAGGTCTGTGCAGAGCAGGAAGGATTCCACCCTGTCTCCTGCTGGTGCTAACTGCAAACTGCCTCATCTTCAGCGGGGGAAGGGTCACTACTGAATATTTCTGTGGCAAAGTTGAGCTGCTATATGGAGCAAGATTTGTGTCCAGCTGTACAACAAACTTTTGGAAGCAAGAGAAGAACAGGCCGTTCCCAAAGGCTTTATGAACTAAGAAAGTGCAGATGATCATCTTTAAAAGCACACAGCTCCTGTGTTCTCTGACATTGAACATGCAGAGTAGGGACTGCTAGGCTTGTGCAGCATCTTGCACATACCTCTCAGGGCATCTGCCTGCTGCCAGAGTATGAATGTATCTGCTAAGCTTGCAAATGCAACGAGCTACAGGTGCAAGATTGCTCCATGTCTTCACAGGACAGTAGAATTGTCTGAACACTGCTTTCATCATGGTGGGCTACCAGGTTGAAGTTCTTCTTCTACTGCATAAATCTACTGCCTCCTATTCATCTTTATTCTACCACGTCCTTCCCCCTAGTCCTTCCTAGCCTAGTCTCCATGGATCATCTTCTCTATCCTTTTTTCTGTGCTGCCTTGGAAGCAAGGAACATCTCTCTGAAGAAACTCAATGGCCACGATTTCTTACAGCACAAAAGTGGCAACCTCCTGTGCTCACACCTAAGCCTCTAATCATGGCTGAACATTGCTCATGTGTCCACCGCATATGTAGGTTTCTTCACCTTTATGGAATACACGTTAGTCTCTGTTTACACACACCACACACACACACACATGTACGCTTATGAGACCATCCAAAATTACATTCAGGATCCTGTCCTTCCATCTGCTGGAGCCCGTGCCCAGAACCACCTATAGCAAGGCAGTGGAGATATTTTTCCTACAGGTGGTAGATCTTTACAGCTATTGCCTCTGAGGCTGATCAATATTTTTAAAATTCCAACCCATATTTTTCTCCCTTGCCTTCCTTCTTGTTTCTATAGCGATTTCTCTCTTTGCTTTATGCCCCTGCACCAACTTTCTTCCAATGCTGGATGGGTCTGCTTTCCTTCTGCCTCAGCCCTCCTCTACACCGTACCCTGATACCAGCCTGCACAGAACTCCCCTTTGCCGACTCCTGCCCAGACTGTCCGGTGGAGGTGGAGGAAGGAGGTAGGGATCTCTAAAATGGGCGCCATCCCTGAGACAACCACTGCTAAGGTTGTCATGGGGAGTCCAAGATTAGGAGCCCAAAAATCTTAGAGCGGGACAGGTAGTGCGGTGAAGGGCACTTTGCATCCATGCTGGGATTAAATGAAGCCTGATCATTTACACTGGAAACCAATGCATTTACCTGGACTCTCGGGGTGCTATTTTTTAGGAGGAAAACAACAAAAAAAAATGAAATAAAATAAAAAAAAAAATTACGTTTTTGTCAGATGCTTCAGTTATAACATCTGAAGGTTAAAAAGGAGGCAGATAGTTTATATGAATCCTTATATACATGAATAGGCACACATACATATCATACATATGTATACATACAGAGGTACTATATATACATACATATCAACAGAGACAATGACACATATACAGACAGAGAAGCTAATGTGATCTAACGGGGAGATGGGAGTCCGGCATTTCAAATGCTAATATTGTTGGGTTTTTTTAAGATGCTTGATGGCCCTGACTCATTTTTCCCATTTATAAATTAAAGGTGACAATAAAAATTAGCTCTTAAATTGTAATGCCCCTCTGTCGAATAATCGTATGACTTACTTGCTGTGCAGTGTTGTTACTTGGATTGTTCTCATTTAACTATGTTACATTAAGAGCTGGTTGAAAAATGACAATTATTTTCCAAAGGAAAATTGTCATTATTTTGGCTTTCTTTTCTGTGAGTATTTCACTTAAAAAACAAAACAAATCTGGGCTGGGGGAGGCAACCAGAGGAATGGATTAATTTTTGTCTTTTTTTAATCAGTCTGAAATCCAGTCCATTTTTAACAGGAATTTAGTGTTTTGAAGGCCAACATTTTTAATCAAGGCAGTTTTGTTTTTTTGTGCTGTTGGCATTTCTTTTTTAATCTACTAGAATGAAAATTTGCTGCGGAAACATCCAGTTTGGTCAAAATGTCACTTTTTGGTCACCCCCTCCTCCCCCAGCCGGTTTGATGAAAAAATGTCAAGCAGCAATAGCTGTGTCACCTCTGATTTATCTATTTTTCTAGAGCCATTAGTCTCAAGCAGCGGATGAAAAAGCACCGCAACGGAGCATCCGCTCCTGGAGAAGCCAGCCCAGACAGAAAATGTCACTGGTTCCCTGTGCGGTGTTGTCTTTTCTCGCCCTGTCCCCAAGCGGTGGCAGGAGAGGTGGGCACAGTGTGACGGGGATCACAGGGTGGTGGAGGAAGCCCAAAGGAGGTTTGGGGGCGCGCGGCAGGAGGTTGAGCGGGGCTGGGGTGGGACGGAGTGGGGATGCAGGGCGGGTTGGTGCGGGGAGGAGCTCGGGTCTGCTTGGCACTGGGGTTGCAGTAGGGACCAAGGGGTAAGGGCTGAGCACTCACAACCTTGGTCGCCCTCCTCAGCAACATCCAGAATTTACTTGCTCATGCAATAGCCATGGCTCCCTACTCCTCTCTCAGCTGTGCTTTACCAACCAAGAGCTTTGCAGGCAAAGGTCAGTGCTATAAACTCAGGTCATTTTGGGAAGCAGGACAATAGTGATGGTAAAGGTCAAATGTACATTATGTGGCTACTTTTCCAGCAAAGCTTGTAGCCTCTTCCACTCCTGTGGGCCAGCTCAGTGCATCCTGTGCCCTGGGGATCATTTGTCCTGCCTCATATAGAGTGCTCACTCCTACTTTTGCTGCTGGTGAACATTAGGTGGGAGAGGAAATTAAGCTGTGTGGTAGCTACTTTCTGCACATAATGAAAGGTTCTTTATTACAAGAGGGCCTCAAGGAGTTTGCTATCTCCTGAGCATTGTACCAACAGTTTAATTAAAAAAATGTACATGGTTGAGAACTAAGTCTAATTGGGAAGCTCTGAGCAAGCCTCTGTGCCCAGTCTCCGCTGATTTGCTGTTTTCCCTCTGTAGATTGACTAGAGCTTATCAAAATGCTGATGAACTCGATGCTTCACTCTCCTGTTCTTGTTGCTGAGGGTTAGACAGAGATGCTATGCCCGTTCCCCTCTTCCTTTTCCCCACCAGACAAAGGCACCTCTTAGGATGGTGTCAAGACCCTTAATCAAGCCCAGCTCATGGATCTCAGCCGGTAGGGTTATGTTTCCTGTGACCTCCAAGTAGGTTGCCTCATACACCCTACCTGGGGCTCAAGTGCTTGCCCACACCTGTCTTCCAGGCTAAGGATGAGGGCTTTGGTCTGTAATTGCTCACTGGGAGCAGGAAGGAGTTGTTGGGGTGGTGCTTGTGTGGGGTTGCATCCAGGAAAGGAGGACACCCCAGCTCTCTTCCCAGCTGAAATCCCTGGCAGGGGTCCCCAGTGACTCCCCCATTCCTGGTCCTGTGCCAGCGGCTGGAGGCAGGGCTGGACTCGGGAGCTACCTGCCTGCCCATAATTAGGGTGGTGGGGTCACCCTGTGCTCCACAAACATGCAAGACTTCCCAAGTGCAGCAACTATCCATGCGCATTCCTGCCCTGCATGTCAGGACTTGTACCTTATAGCATCTCCCACGTGAAGCCTCGAACTTGTGAGTTGGCTTCCCTGTGATATCTAATGGGACTGTTCTCCAGGGGTGAGACGTCACCCTTCTTCTGCCAAGTCTGTTCAGCTCCTTGCGTAGCTTCTGTACCACTCTAAATCAGAATGCAGCCAGGAACACATACTCCCAGCTTGCAACACTCAATTACTCCTTCTGATATTTTATTTTTTTTGCCTGCAGCTTCAAATTACCTTCAAGGTGCACAGTGCAATTAGCTAAAAATATTTCCTGCTTCGTTTTAATTGCACTAAAACTCTAATGTACCTCCAGCGAGGAGCAGTAAGGTGGAAATTGGTGCCCCAAATATTTCAAATTGATTAAAGCCCAGGATGACTCAATAAGCTTACATAGTACTATTAATTATTAAATGTTATTAATTTTTTGTTAAAAAAAAAAAAACCCTTCCTGAAGCTACATTCTGCATGACGTTTCTGAAACAAGATACTTTTGCTAAGGCGATGGTAACTCTTTCTGAGTTTGAGAAAGATAAGACCAGAATTCCTCCATATAGTTGGAGCAGTTTCCATCTGAAGAATTCACAGCTCTTGGCAAATTTTAGTATCTCAGAATTTGATTCTGAAAACACTTATGTATGTGACTTATGTATGTGACTCATTTCACTGCTATAGCTGAGGTATTTATATGGTTCTAATTTAGAGCTGGATTACGTTTTTGTTCAAAGCCTTTCTTGGTGGAAAATGCAGGTGATCATTCAAACATTATGATTGCTTAAAAAATAATCAAAACTTTTTTGACTGAGAATTTAAAAAGAAATCCAAAACAAACCAATTTTTTTTGAAAGCACTATAAACCAAAGTGCTGGTTTCCTCATTCCTGGGATAGCTGGTTCATAAGATTACTTCAATGTACTTTGAAAAACGTATGGAAAATAAAACCTAAATTGCATTTGCGTCCACTGAAGAGTCTGATCAGTCTCAGTCATTTGTGTTTTTGGTTCACTGTCCCCTCAGACAGCCTGTGCTTATGAAGCCTGTCCCCTTGTGCCTGCAGCTGTGCTGTCTGGGAGTGCTATCACCCCCTGATCCCACAGAGAAGAACCTCAAGGCTGGACCCCTTTAGCTCTACTGCTGAGCTTTGCTTTGTAACCTGTTTTATTCTAAAACAACCTGTGCACTTTAAATGACTGAGGCAGCAGGTCAGTGCTGGTCTAGTTGACTTTAAATGTATCAGGAAGCTATCACAAGAGCCGTTCAGCTGGCAGAAGTGAGGTGGTGGGGGAGACACTGAACATCTGGAAATGGAAGCCCCACCAGCTGATCTTGATGCAGCTAAAAGCTGAAGTGTGGCTGTGACCATAGGCTGTTAAGCTGTGTCTGATGTTTCAAGCCGCATAAACTACCCTCGTAGTTTAATTCTCTAACGCTAATTTTAATGGTCTCATTTTTTGAGATTTAGAAAAATACTGCAGTGATCTGAGGTCCTGAAATTTTGTTGAAGGACCTCAGAAGAACTGCAGAAAGGAGTAATACCTGTACTCATTATTTCTAATACTATACTCTATATATGTAAATCTGATTTGTTTTATTTGGTCTTGTTTTACATTTTTCATACCAACATGACAAAGGCATTGTGGAGGGTGACCATGAACAGACTTCAGGAGTGAGAGCTTACACTGGTCAGTGTGCCTAGAGAGGCCATCCCCAGGGGTGCAAGAAGTTCTTGGCTCTCTTCCCTCCTCTAGTCCTTAGCTCTCAAATGCATTTGCCAGCTTGGGTAGCAATTAGGGCTGGCTTGTTACAGAGATGTGTTTAGGAGGAACCAAGGTGAGACCCAAGAGCTCATTTCACAGAGGCGGTCAGTGAGACGTCAGATAAGGCTTTCTGTGCTGCAATGAATTCAGCAAATTTCTCACCAGTCTTGTACAAATGACAGGCCCATGTTAGTCTAAGGTTAAGGCTAAGGGACTAGGGATTTACCTGAGTGAGGAATGGTGCTGGGGTGGAGATGGGATTGAGTGCATGTCTCACCCACTTCCATGGCTGTGAGTGAAGCCTGCTAGTGATGGTGGAGTCCACGGCAAATGTCAGGAAGATGCTGCCCATCTCTGCAGTCTCTCTCCCTCTCCTGCACTCTCCAGGGCAAGAACAACATCTGAACATCTCCACAGCAGCTCGTGTAAGAGTATCAATAATCAGTAAGAACTGATTCTTACACAATTTTGAAGGAAATTGGAGGTGCTCAGCCTCTTGCCCAAGGGCACATTGAGAAGATGAGTGTCTGAAAAAAAAAAAACCACCCTAGCCCCTCGCTGCTGGTGTGCAAGTCCATTCAGCTGCTTCCTCTGAAGCAAACTCCGGGAAGGCAGGTACTGGCTCCTCCTTCCCCATGGGAATACAGGAGACAGATTAAAGACAAGGGGGAAAAAAAAATCATTTCACAGCTAGTCTGCCCTGAACAAGAAAAGGTTCCCGACACCAACAAACTAATCAACGCTGAAAGCTTATGAGGTCAAGGTTTCCCTTCTCCTCCATTATTCTTTTGATTTTTTCTGACTGGCTGGGACTTGAGCGCTGCCCTAGCAAGTCTATAAATATAAAAAGCCTTTCTTTCCTTCCTCTGGAACACACCAAAGACCATTTGAATACCTGTGGGGAGAAGTTAAAACTAAACCAAGCCAAAGCAACTTGCAAAGAACAACTTGTCCAGCCAGTCTTCAAGTGCTGACCATAAATTGCTGGAAGTCAGGCCCAAGAAGCTTGTCTCTGCTCAACGTGAAATGGGAAAGGCAGCTCTCCCTCCTAAGAGCAGGCTCTCTGGATTCAGTGTTTTGTGTGAAGACTTATGGATGGGAATGCTAACGCAGAGCAACTGGCAGCGCTGCCCGGCGGGGTGTGGGCTGTGCCTGAAGGAGGCAGCCCCGGACCATCAGGGTTGAGCTCTGAATGTGTGGGCTGCCTGGAGCTCCTCAGTGCCACTGCCTCTTCCCCTGTGCTCCACGAAGTGCTGCTGAGCCATCTTGGGCAGCCATCAGTGCACAGCTTCTAGGACTTTCCCAAATCTGGCCACCAAGAAGATCCCAGCCTTTGTAGAGTTCTTTCCACTGGCACCTATAGAGTGTAAAATGCTCCTGAAGCCAAATGAGGAGTGTTTACAAAAGCCCCTTGGTATGGAGGGAAAATGGCAGAGGATGTGGGAATAGCTACAACTGTTGCTGCATTGGAAATATCGAGGGTCTCCATCCTAAGGTGCCGCCCATGCTCTCTGCACTGCAGCACAAGTAACTTTACTCAGCGGTCTTTTTGTGGGAAAAGCAAGGCTGGTACCTCCATCTTTCCTGTCCTTGGGCTCTCTGTTGGGGTCAGTGTCCAATCAGTGCATACGGTTGCTTTGTGTGGTAGAAAAGGGGAAAAGAAAAATGCCCCCTTCCCTACCAAAGTCTGACAAACAGGAATCATAGCTGCAGCATAAGCTTCTCTGATGGATTCTGCCTCAGCAAAATGAAATTAAGATTTCAGCAAACAAGCCCCAATTCCGTGGTACCAGTAGAACAAATGACATCTGATAATTGCTAACTCCTTTTGCTTATTCTTTGCTCTGTTCACCCCATCAGTCTCTCCAGATTATATTTTCAGCTGAGTTTAATGAACGCCATTTATTAAACTAACACCAGGGTTCTGCTCTGGCCTCAGACAGATGTGCCTGCTAATATGAATCATTTTGTTCAATTGGATTATTCTGATGGAGAGCGGATCCCCGCCACTCCAAGGAGCACAAACAAATGGGGAACAGCTCGCCTCCAGTTGTGACCAGCCGCTCGCGATCATTAGGAGGCAGCTCCGGGCTCCACGGGCAGCCTGGCAGGGTGGTGTCCCTGCCGCTCCCGTCAGCCGGCACTTCTGCTCCCTTCCATTCCCTCCTCGCGTACGGAGAGAGACCAGATCTCAGTGTGGCCCAGAGCCTGGCTTGTCGTGGGGACATGAGCATCACTGCTACCTTTTCTGTGTTTACCAGCTGCGTGGGCAACTTGGATTCACCTTCTCCTTTGTCTTGGCGAATGGTCCTTATCTCAATGCAAAACAGACCCCCCTAGCTGTGCATTCTTCCCTTCCCAGTGTGCCATGCCTGACCTCCTTTACATTGACACCTGAGAAAATGCAGGCTACTTACTTGCTATTGATCCTGCTTTACTCTGATCTTCTCCAATTATTTGGGCAAAAGGACAGGGATGATATGCTCTTAAAAGCTTGTATTAATCAGAGAAAAGAGATAAAATCCATCTGAAATCTCCCAGACGGAGATCCCCTCAGTCTATCGTTTGGGATTTTAGTCTTCAAAATTTTGGGTCAATCTGTGTAATACGTTGTGTTCAGGCACCAGACATCCATCTATCTGTCTATCTCAATACAAATCCTACCTTCTGTGAACCATAAAACTTCTAGCCGAGTGACATTACCACTTCTCACATCGACAGAACACACTGAGCACACATAACTTGGGGAAAAATTACAGAGGCAATTTGAAAGATCAGAAGAGAAAAAGCACAAGATTTCTGCTCCCTGAGCGTAAGTGGCCAAATCCCACAAGTCTTTAGCTGGCACAAATCACCATCGCTCTGTTAAAGACTATTTTTTTCACAGGTGAAGGGCAGGCCCAGTACTTCTCCAGCTACCTGTGGTCCTTAGGCCAACTCATTCCAGAGCATTCCTGAAGGAAGAAATTATTTTCATTTTAATCCTAAGCAGCACCCCGGAGTTACTTCCAGGAATCAATGGTGAATACCAGACGCCGGTCTGTCAGAAAGTGGGGCTGCACTGAAAGATAAAAGACCCCGAAGCCAACCATAGCACCAGTCCTTGTGCCTTTACTAAAGCTCCTGAGCATGCTCCTCAGCAAAGCCATCTACTGGGAAGTTAATTCCTACATTCAGGTTTAGGTTTAGAAATGCTTCTCCAGGAGTGAGGTGTTCCTTTAGTCCTGATCAGGATCTGTGCACCTTTCTCAAAATTGCATTACACTGGTCTTTATGGGGAACAGAAAAAAGACCTATAGGAATTCCTGATGGGATTTTTTCTAACAAGGTCTATACGATCTGCACCAAATAGTGCCCTTGTAAGCTAAGAGCAGAAGACAGAAACACTCAAATAGATCACCTTCTGAAAGCACCAAAGAATTGATGTGTAAGACCCCAGTTTCCTAAAGCAGTTTTTGGGCTGCCTGCTTGGCTCACTTTCTCAGCGACCAGTCTGCCATGGTAGAGCAATGTCTGCCATGCAAGAAGAATGCACAGAAAATAAAGAGCATGGCAAGCATTCACTCATCGTATGTCACAGGAGGTGGAATGCAACTTCTACTGATGAGTAGAGATGCTTCAAGAGCAGAGAAAAAAAGAGAATTTTATCCAGCAAAGACAAATTTGTAGCTGACTGCACAGCCTATGGGTTTCATGGCCCAATCATTTCCAAATTCTTAGAAATCAAGGTAATGACAACCTATTTTCTTTTGGAACAACCTGCTTTTTAAGATAGATAGTGTATTACAGCACTCGGACATGACAACCAGGGCCCTGGTCCACAGCACACCCGAATCAACAAATCTGTTGGCTTCAAGGACCAGGCCTCATATAGCCAGAAATCTCAAAGTCAGGTGTCTTGTTGATGTGAGGATTTTAAAGAGTTACCCTGCTCTGCACAGAACAGGTGCTTCAGACAGACCAGCTGCTGGACATGGCCTACATGGGAAAAAAGAGTTATATGAAGAGGCAGAGTGGGAGAGTATCTCTCCCAATAGTGGGAGAAATCTGTTTTCTAAAGAGGATCACTTGGGTGTGCAACTGTGGCTTTCCAGGCATGCAAAAGAATTTTTTACGTTTGTAAATCGTTGTTGTATAAAGGGATTTTTAAAATAAGCCACAGGGATGTGCTTGGTGAAAGGCATGTTCATTCCCGCATCTCTCTGCTCTAAAAAAACCAGAGTGGCCAGAGTGGTGACATTTTGTCTTCCTCTAGAATTACAAATAATTGAAACATCTCTGCTAGGAGAACATTTAGAATTAAATAAGTAATAGAGGGCCTGAATCCTTGGTTGCCATAAATCAGTGTCACTTCACTGACTTCAGAGGAGCTGGTAATTGACGCTGCCTGAGAACTTCACCTGACCATGGTTGTGGTTAGTACCTTTCCAGGCTGAACACTGAATTTTCATTCACTGCTTCTTGGTTGGGAAATGACTTGACTGCTGTTCTTCTTTCCCCTCCAGCTCAGCCTTCTACCCAATATTTCAAAAAGGTTGGATAAAGCTCAGCTAAGTGGATAAATGACCCATTTGAAATAAAAGCTGTCTGATCTCTAACTGCAGTCACAAGGCAGGACGAAAGACACTTGAGAGAGTTTATACTGTAAACCTTCAATTCTCTGCTACAGCGGAATCAAACACTTCAGAGACCAGAGTTTTGATATTCACTTGTATCTGGCCAAAGTTACCGTACCCATGAATTATTCAAATATGCAATTATTGCATTTGATATATCACTGGGTATAACTGTGGGAATGAGAAACAGTGTTCTAGTGCAGCTGATTGTATATGCCTTCCAAACCATAAGGACATCAATTTAAGGTGCTCACATTGATGGAGCACTCTGCAACCCCTTATTAAGATTCTTGCCAACTCCTGTAGCAGTTCCCCTGCAGAGTAAATTTCATGGAGTTTTTTAGCCTCCCTTTTCTTTATACCTACAGTGTAAGTGCCAAACATTACCCCATACAGCTTCAATTCGTGGTTCTGCAGTAGCTCTCAAAGGTCAGTGGCAAAAAGATCAGATCATTTTCAGCCTCCTGATCAATGCTGCACAAGTGACCTGAGTCCTGTGAACCATGTGTTGGAGCTGACTTGTAACTTTGACTTTATTGGGAGTTTCCAGTTTCCTGAACTAACCTTCTCTGCTAATTCACTTTTCCCTAGGGCCAGAGGGCTCTGCCCTGCCTTTGGCCTATACTGTCCATATCGTCTTTATCTGGACAAAACAGCATGTTCATGATGCTGATGTTTCTTTAGACTAAACACACCAGAAATGGATCTATCAGTCTTCAAGCATAGGAAGCATAGGGACCTCTAAGAAGAACTTCTTTTGCCTGCAGTCCTAGACCTTTATGGTCCCACACACTGAGCTTCAAACAACTTGCCCTTTGCTCTCTTCCCAAGTACTTGCATTTGCAAATTGATAACATGCTTCTTTTCTGTCTGCTCATTAGTAGGTACTGCTCCCCTCAGTGTCCCGGTATCAAAAGACTTTGCTGACTTGTCACTTAAATCAAGGTCCTGTAGGAAAACGACCATGCTTGTTTTTAAACCTCCTCTTAGATTTTCACAAGCCTTTTGCATTGTGGTCTTTACCCTCTCTCATTCTCTTTGTATCTATTTTATTTAGCAGAGGATTGCATTCTGTCACTGTTTGCTGCTGCTGCAACAAAACATTTTGGCTATGGGTATCTCTGGTGTTTTTCCATCTCTTTGCCTCTCATTTCCAATTATGGCTGCTTAAAACCCTTTCCTTTTCTTACGTTTCCCAGTTCCCCACTTTTCCTTCAAGTTGCAGTCCCCCATGCACTGGCCCAGCAAATCTCTGTGCTGGATGAACCTAATAAAGAAGTTCCTTCAAAGCCTACTGTTTTCAGGTTACTGCAGCTGCCCATGAACTGAAGCAATCAAAGCTCACACCGGTTATCTCAGAAAGGCTCTAAATCTGACCTACTCAGCTAATTTGCATGACATGGTCCGTATGAGATCCCATAGTAATCTTGTTGGTCAAGTGGCTGGATATATAACACTACCACCCTTCTGTCAACTCTGGGGCTTTGGGGGATTTTACTGTTGGAAGCCTTTGAAGGTCGCACAAGCATATCAAGCTCCTGGTCTTTTGACAGTAGGGACAACTGAGTAGGCTCTTTGCTGGCTGAGTCATTGGGAAAAGTTCTTACAAGCCTCCGAAAGTTTACTTTAGAACACCAGGACCAACTGCATCACCGTGGGATGAGAAATGGGAGGCTGCTTTCATATCTATTATTTAATTCTGAAATAATTGCATTATCTAACATTTAAAAAAAAAAAATGGGGACATGAGTTTTAATGAAGAATTCATGCTCCGAACTGAAGGAAAGTGTTATGGTATTGCATTGTGCTGCTGTATCACTCCCATGACAAATAGTGCAGATCCGTTAGTGACCTACATGGACTCATTTAGATGCAAACACAGCAATACTCCTGAAAAGCTGCCCTGCTTTGAGCAAGAACAAGTTCCAAATATTGCTGAATGGAATTCAGTCTCAGAGCAGTAATTACCGATTGTAATTTTGGAGTAAATGCAGTAATTAATTATTGTCGTTTTCCATCAGTGCATTATATTGTGTGCCAATCTTAGAATAACTACAATAATTAGCAAATGGGATTTTGCATGCTCTGGTATCGAAACTGTGGTTTATGGAACAGACATGAGAATTTTACCATAATAAAGTTATTAGTAATTTAAATGGGCAGGCAGGTTAAAGATGATCAGCCAGAAAAGAAAAGGGTTTCCTTGTCAGTTTTGCAAATATGTTCAATAGTTCTGTTTCAGCCTCCCCCAGTAGCATTCACTTCCATTCTTTCATGTACGAGGACAACAGCACAAAGTTTGGGTTACAAACACAGTGAGGGAAGCTTAATTTAGCCACAGTTGTCAGTGGAAATTAAAAGCAAAAGTAATCCAAAGAAAAAAAAAATATTGTTTGAGCTGATGGTTTTTCAGTACCTAAACAGACTTCCCCAAATGAAGCTGTGCTGATTTTGATCTCACTTTATTCACTTCATATTAAAGCTTGTGCTGGAGTACTGTTTTGGTGTAATTATACTAGTGCAAATTTCCATAATGTAAGCAAGTTCTAAATGATCTAAGTGATGACTAAAGGAAGGGAATGGCAATAATCTGTGCAGGAGGAAGAGGAACTTGTTAGCATGACTGTAGGAGGCATAACTACAAGAAATGGGGTTAGACCCTGATAAAGCATATTTTGTCCGAATTTCAAGATGAACAGCTTAATAGAAAACAGTAAGATCAATGCAACTGCAGAGTAGCCTCTCACTGACAGTAATACAAGACTATCTGAGAGGGATAAGCAATCCAAAATTCAGTAAAAAATACACTTTCGTTAGGACTTGCATTGAAGTGATCTGAAATGACAAGAGACAGCCAGAAATTTTCCATTCAGATCTTTTTGTTTATCGGCATCTGTAATTTTGCTTGTTTGTTTTATTTTTCATTGATAATGTCTTTAAAATGAGGTGTTTGGGGTTTTTTCTCTTATCAGAGCACAGACAAAGGGAAATGCTAAGTTTTCCAGTTTGGTAAGCTGTATATTCCAATGAAAAAAATATCACCTATTCCAGCCAGCTGCAGAAAGAAGCATCTCATACCTTCTACAGTATGTCACATACCAGCACATATTCAAAAAGCTGTGAAGAACCTAAATATCTTTTTTTTTTTTTTTTTTTATTTGATCTTTGGCCTATGTTATTTCCCTCGGCATTTTGGAGAAGCAGGTTGCCTGGACAATGCATTCTTTTAATGTTTTGCCACTACTCATATGAGCAAAGCTGAAAAAAAGGTCTTACTGTTGACCTTTTTTCTTCTCACTCTTCTGCCTCAGTTTTGTCTCACTCAGTTTGTCTCACTCACACTCGCTTTGCCTCACCCGGTTTCATGCCACTCAGTGCTCCCGGTCAGTCCCACCCAGACGTGTCTCCATGTTCAGCTTTAAATAAAACTTCAACAGCAGAGTACCTGTCTGAGGTGGTAAATAACCCTTTGCTAGTGATCAGTCACCAAGATGAAGCCACAGAAGGGGAATGGATAGTATTTTAACTGCCTTTCTCTGCAATGTCTTTTACGGGTCTATCAGCTGGATGCTTCTGTGCTACCCTGTGCTGCCCTTAATACAGGAAGAGCTGTGAATTATGGGGTTTTCAAGGCAATATTGTCCTATCATGGCTATCGTGACTTTGCACTGGGCAACTAGCTTTGAGACCCACAGCAGAGAGCCATAATCACACCAATCACTTCTGCTCCCATGGGGAGGACGAGAGACGCTCGTCTTTCTGCCTGTCCCAGCAGTCCTCCATGGGCTGACACGAACCCCCAGCCGCTGCAGGTTGAACCTGCAACTTTGCCATATCACGGGGTACTTAAGGGCTCCTAGGAATGGCCACCCAAGGGAGCTATGGATTTCAGGGTGCTTTTTTTCTTCATTATCTTGTGCATTTACTGTCTGAAAGACACGTGAAGCGCCTCCGAATCCTTGCTTCCTAGTCCTGAGGGGGGATTTGTAATAGAATATATTGATTTTGGCAGAGTTGACTCAAATGATCCTCCTCTCTTACTTTTTCTTTCTCCCCGCTCTCCCCCCCCTCCCCCCTTTCTTTTTTTTCCTACAACCACCTCTTTAATTATAAAGAAAAAAGAGAACAGAGGAAGCCATTTTGGAAATATTTTGCCATCTGAATTCTTCAGGGCTTTGCTTACTGCAGCTTGTGGGCTTATCTGCCACATCACAGAAACCCTTTCAGTGTTTGACAGCAACTTTAGAGCAGTTGCAAGGAAAACAAAGGACTTCAAATCACTGTGGCCTGGACTCTTGTGTCCCAAAAGGGAGATTTATAAGCTAAAAAAAACTGCATCCAGAATTAAAATTGAGTGAAGATCTTTCTTTCTTGGTTAGGAAAAAACACTCTGGTGGATTACATCAAACTGGGTGCTGCTTGTGTTTTTTGTTGGCAGCTTCTTATTTTTGGAAAGGAGTTCAATAAAACAAAGTTCTCCCTTAGAAAAATCCCAATTAAAAAGTTTCTTGAGCATCCTCTTGAAGCACATGAGTAATTGCCCTGATGTCAATATGGTTATACACATGCTTCAAGTTGGAATTAAGGACCCTGAAGAGCTGTGACCAAAATAAAACTAGATAAAAAACATACAGGAGTTATTGTGTTTCTGCCGGTTAAGGGAGCTGCCTGCTCTCAAGGTTTGCAATAGCTGTCTGTGCTGTACCCATGGTCCAAGACGGCTTTTGTCCTAGTGTTTTTAGGAAACTTCTTGTAGCAGCAATGACACTGTCTACTGAGCGTGCAAGTCAGAGAATTCCAGTGGTATTTTGCAGGCTGGATGGACGTTGCACATCGAACCAGCCATGAGGGTACAATAACACCGTGCTGAGCCAAGAACAGCTGACCTGTGTCTAAGTAAGGCTTATCACTGAGGGCTCAGCCCTGTGGTCACTGCTGTCGCACAGCCCTCGTGGGAAGATGAACTGTGACCGTCATGACTCAAATTCCTCTGCTTCTAGGGTGCTGGTGTGGATGTTTCCAAGCACTGGAAAGCAGATGAGCTGAAGAAAGAGCTGGATCTAAGCCCTTCTGGGTATCCTTGCTATTACCAAGTGTCCTCTCCAGTCTAACCTGGCATGGTAGTCCCTGTGCTAAATCAAATCCTTTCCTGGGATTTGCTTTTCAGTATCTTCCTGGGACCACATACTCTTGGCCAATCCCTTTTGTTAGGTGCGAAAAACACACACAGAATTTTTCCCTGGAGAACTCTCTCCTGCTAGAAGACAGGTACATCTTCAGCTCCTTCAATGGGCTCACCAGGGTGGGAGTCCACAAGAGAATAAGGACTTCTGAGCTGCATTTATTCCATTTTGGTAGGGACTGTCTGTACCTCTAATAAAGGCTCCTTAAGTAGAGGATGAAAGTGATCTGGTGGTAACAACTGAACTGATTTTGCTGGATTTTTAATACTGGTTTTGCATTAAAATAAAAATAAAATCCAGAAAGGCTAAAGGATTTCTGTTTAGAGGTCACAATTCAAGACTCTTCTCTTGCTTTGCAGAAGCAAAGAAAGAAAAAAAAAGTGCTCTAAGACAGAGAAACGGAATTTTATTGCCATTTTACTAGCTGATTTCTTGTTTTGGCATTTATTGGGGGGAAAAAAGAAAAAAAACCAAACAACAACAAATCTTAGTCCTACTACTGAGTGATGTTTTTATAGGAAACAAGCTGAGACCTCAACATCAGCCTGATCGTGAAAAGGTAGAGGCAGAGCACTTTATAATGATCCATGGTAATGAAAATACCATAAACTCATACCAGTCAGTCTTTAAAACCACAGGTGTCTACAGCCCTGCACTTTCTTATACGACCATTACAAACAAGTATATCCTCAGTGATCACAGCTATGCTATGACACAAAGCTATTGCTTCGCGCCAAACTAAAGAGACACTTGTGTTCCTCGATTCCTTTGCAGGTGTTATTGAAAATCTCCCTGACAAAGACATTCCCTGCTTTAACAAAATTGCATGCATGCATCTCCCGCTCTCCCCCAGCAAAACCTGCAGTAAAAAGCCGGTGTGATGAAGCAAAAAGCATTTGGATATGGAAACGTATTTTGGTTTCAAGCTTCCAAGAGGCCTTGTCATAAGCAAGGAAAAGAAAAGAGATTTTTGAAGAGGGAAAATGCATTGACAGTTATCTTCATATAGTCACATATAAAGGAGAGTCTAAACTATGGAGGCTATATCTTGCACGTGAACCTAATATGTTTATTAAAAGTTTTCTTAACTTGCTTCCTGTTGTCTTCAGTGCAGCACCTCTTTCAAAGACTTTTTGTTCCCATTCATTAATTCTCAGTGGAAAGGATACTGCTCTGAAGACCATTTTTTCGAAGATATTAGAGATACCAGTGAAAAATTAGCACACTTCAGAGTTCTTTGGAAGGTTGAAGATAAGGATTTCCTGCCTGTACCTTAGATGAATCAAAAAGGGCCTGAATCAAAATCACTGAATCTTAGACATTACATTGATAACAGTCTAGAAAGGTCACCTAACCCATCTCTCTGTCACTAATGCAGGAGTGCACAATGCTTGTTGCAGTTTAGGGCCACCCTGAGTGCTGGGTTTATTGGGGAATCTCTGGTGTGGAACAGTTTTAACAGCAGGGAGGCTTCCTCTATCTGTAACAAACACGTACAGTCTTATATTTCTGTTTCTCAAAGAATTATCTAATGGAAAAGCCAGCCAGCGGTGGAAAATATTTCCATTTTCGGAAACATCTCCGTTTTTGTTATTGGTGATTGGCTGGGATTCCAATGAAACAAGCTGCTGCTTCTGATACTTTTGACACTGTTACATGTACTAGAAGTTCCCTTGGAGCATCAAGCTGGCTCCTCTCCAACAACACACAGTACACGAGTCTAACAATGAGACCTTCGTTCTGATTTGTCTAGGTCCTCAGTCAAGCAAAGCTTCCTTGGCTTTGGTTGGGTTTTGTCTACACACTGAAGTTAACATTAACTGAGAAAGAAGTGAGCATGGATCCTTCTATTCATTTCTTGGGCTTGGGAAGAAAGAAATTAGGGGTTATTTAGTTGTCAGGGAGACATATTTACATAAAGTTATTATGCTGTGATGAAATTGGATACAGACTATACTGCATGAAGAATGAAGAATGCTTTGAAACGTTTGCGACACAGAGCTATTGAGACAGACACTGTCCCAGTCCAGTCAGCTGGGATGGAACTGCAGCCCGGACCCATTTCTTAATTGCAGATTTTCTTCAGCCACCAGAAATGCTCTCTTTAGCTGAGCAAGGGGAATCAGGACAGCTGCTGGCTCTCCTCTAGTGACCAGGAATACTTTCTAGAGATGCAGGATGCCCCTGAGGTGGGGAACTTGTCTCATCCCTCATTAAGCATCCTTCCACCTCTTTTTCTAGAGAGACGCACACACAAACGGTTCCTGGTTTATGTGTAGGTGCATATCTGTGCGATGTGGCTCTAGCCAGAGGGCTAAGTGAAAAAGGTAGAAGCTAGAGAGTCACAGAGCTGAGTCTTTTTGAGGGTCTACAACAAGAAAGGCTACAACCACAGCTGACACCCCCTTCCTCATGCAGTTACCTGTGCTAGTGCTTTGTATCCAGTTTTTCCCACAACTCTTCAGTAGGGACGATTAGCATCCTTTGGCCTCTTCAGCTGCACCTTCAGCCTCTTCATGCCAATCTGGAAACCATTCATAGCCTGGATAGCAGCTTGGGCACTGGCAGGATTGTCAAAACTCACAAAACCTGTCAAAACATGAGGCAAGGCAGGGGGTTTAATGAGCTGAAGGGGGCCAAGGCACGTACATGCAACGACCACTGAGAATGAACATGGGGGAGGGAGTGAGGCGGGTGGAAGGGAGGGAGTAAGCAGGTGGGAGGGTGGGCAGGTAGGCAGGAGAGTGAGGACAGGATGGTTGCCAATGGGGAACGGAGGGTAGGAGGGGTTGTTACAGATCAGCATCCCAGGACGCAGTGCCTGGTCTGAGTCCCAGTTTGGACACAAGATTAAGTGAAGCACAGGCATCCAAATGCTGGTGCCGCAGCATCAGCACACACAAGATTTGGGTCCTTTGAGCTGTGTCTCAGCAGATGTGATGCATGGTCTCAGGGCACACTGTCTTGCTCCTTTTCCCTCCATCATGCTCTAGACCTTCCTTCACTCATCAACATAACCTTTCCTTTGCCTTCCAATATTCACAATGAAAGGGAACCTGATATACCTATTCCTACTTCCTTATTATGGCAACATAAGTAAAGTGTGAATTTAATAAGTTCTCCATTATGGTGTTCATTGGCACGAATAGTTTGATTGTTGGCCACTTAAGCCATATGAGGAGCTTTATTAACTGGCAATTACTGCAGACTTTCTCTTGACTCTGCAGTTGAGAAAGATGAACACTAGTGCTTTCCTAACATGGTTTCCATAAGTAGTTTCATACCTTGCCAGCAAATCATCCAATGAGCCATGGAGCGCATCCAGCAGTAGAAACACCTATAGTGACTGAACATTGCATTTACAGGCCACCTAAAATGACATTCTTTGTCTCAATGGAAGCCTTGCTCTCTGGGGATCAGAAGACCCAAGATAGGCCAGAACCATACAGGATTCAATGAATCTAATGCATTCAGCTTTGGGAAGGGTTTTTGGTGTAGGTTTATTCCCCCCCCGCTCCGTTTTTTTTTTAATGTTAGCTCCAGGAAAAGGCCACATTTGCCCAGACTGTATTTCACTTTAGCTGGAGTGACCATGGGGCTGAGATATTAGCGAGGCAGGGGGCCATCACATCGTATAAGAATTGCTTCTGCTGCCTTTGCCAGAAATGTCCCTGTGTGCCAACAACATTTCTGAGCACAAACCCTGGGTAAGACTACCTTGGGCCAGCCTGCACTCCAGACAAAGCCATCTGTCTTCCCACCCCTGCAAAGCTCTGGCAGCACAAATCAACCCTAGGAACCCCGTGTCTCTCAACAGACAGGCTGAAATGAAGAGACAGTTTGAGAGCCCTTCAAAAAGCTAATGCTGAACATTTGCTGCCAGGTATACACCTGCTCCTGACAACAGCACCAGGCATGGCTCACAGCCCTGGGCTGCAGTGTGAGTGCGTTCAGCCGCACCTCCTCCCTGGTCTAGTTCCTCCTTGAAAACAAGTCTCACAGATGACACAAGGTGGCTTGTGTTTGAAAGAGACATGCACACACACGCACATATATGCAAGCACACCTTCTCACTCGTGCATTAAAACTGTACTCCCTGCCTTTGGCTACAAACATAAGTTTATGAGAGGTGATAAAACCTATGGTCTTAGCCTCAAAGTAAGACTACAGGTTAACTGAGTACGGCAAACGTGTTTTTAAGAGGGAGGCCCATGAAATAAACAGGCATCCCTCTCCAGCCTCCCCTCTGGAAGCCAAGGCTCCAAGTAACTGTCTGTCCATGCGGTTTTCCTACCAACCACCTGGATGAGGAGGTACCAACACTGCAGCTCTGAAGATGTGAGCAAAAGTGTTGCTCAAGCCTCACAGCAGTCATCAATCTCTAGGCAGAAAACTGGAGAGTTATGTATGGTGAGTAATGAGCTGGAGTATTATTCAACGGTAATAGATCTGCTTTTGCAATCACTTATTAGCCAGTAAGCCCCTGGTAATGTTCCCAGTTTACATTTGACTAGTTGAATAATCTACCAGTTAAGAAGGTCCTATGACTTAGTCTCAGCAAAGAAACAAACTAAACACCTCCTGACTTCACCTGAGCTGATTCACTCTTTAAATACTTCTGGAACCTGCCTTGGAAATGTTTTACTTGAGCTTCAACTTGAAATTTGCTGCCTAGCTACCTCATGTCTTTGAATACAGGGTGTAGTGAAAGCCAGTTATTTTAAAAATCACCTCTGGACTGCTAATACTCCTGTCCAAGACCCATCAGCTAAATCTATAACAGTAAAATAAAACTGTGCCAGGGAAGTTCAGAGAAACTGGAACCCGATCATCTGTACCACCGGATATTTACAAAAGTCCTTGACATAGTTTTGGCTTGTGCCTAACTCCAAACAATTCCTGGACAAATTCTGAGTTATAGCACAGAACAGAGCCTGGTTTTGGTAGTTAGATTGGATGTGGTCATGATATTCTGGAATGTAAGATAATTTAATAGTTTGGGTGTGGGCCATTCTGTGCCAGCTGGCGCCAGTGCTAGGGGAAAGTGCCAGGCATGTTTACTTTACTAATATATATGCAGGTACCAAGCATCAAAGCTGGGTTGGATGCAGCTGGATAATTGCTTATATCATGTCTTTAGAGAACCTAGCTTGTCTGTAAACTTTGACTTCTGCTCTTGTAACTGGCCCTGTTGCAACGTACCTCCTACTGGCTAAACGAGCACATCTAGAGTGTATCTACACGTGCATCCACTTGTGAGCAAATCACCTCGGGATCCTAAAACAATCAGTGGAGGTCTCGCCAATACAGTCAGTGGAGCGTTGGACAGGATTTCTCTCTTTTTCCAGGACATTCCTAGCTGTGCTCAGATGAATGAAGTCCCACTGGCTGTCTAGCAGGAACTAGTGCAGACTGCAACGAAGGCAGGCACCTAGCTTAAATCAAGGTACCTCTGCTGCGGTATTTACTTGGTTCTGCAGTTGGGACTGACATCTCAAGGAAAGGTGTTGTTAACTGGCTAGTGGCTGGGTGAGGCACTCCCTAAAGTGATGTTATTTGCTGAATCAAACTCCTAATTCATTCAAACCCCACCAGACCTGCTGACAAGTATGATGGAAATCTACTATTTGCCTACTTTTGCCAAGACTAGACCTTTACTTAGGTGGCAAGCCCTGGTGCTGGGATGCTGATACCATTGTACCTCTGCAAGAACCTTGCCTTTAGATAAGCTTACAAAACTACACTAGTTTTTATCATCACTTTGTTTTTAAGATGGAATTCTAAGGCCATTTCCTCATTCTGTGCAAAGCTGTAAATAATACAGCATTTTAACAAATGGGACTAATAAGAGAGATCAGAAGTGCATTTGCTCACTATATTTCATCTAGACCAGATAATGAAGCTGGGAGTTGTACTCTGTTGCTATTGGTATTAGTTGCCTACAGATTTGGACCAGATTTGGATTGTTTATTTTTTTCTCCTTAGTTATCCTGATGTCCACTGCTGTAATATAAAAATCTCCACTGGCTAGCAACTCAGGGTGGAGAGGCTGGAGTGGGAAGGCTGGGGAGAGAGAAGGGCAATTGCCAATAATTGTGCATTTTCCTTGTGAGCACGTCCTTGGGACAGAGCAGCTGATTCCACTGGCTTCATGTGACTGGTTTAGTTTCATGGGGCTTGAAACACTCAGAACTTGTTGGTGCATTTGTCTCTCCCCCTTCCTGTTATTTATGTGGAGTTGTATTTGATATTATTGAGCGTATTTGGATGGATACCAAAAAGAATAAAAGCTAGGGCTTATCCTGAGACTCGAGATGTCACACTGGTAAGGGATAGGCAGGCAGACAGACAGACAAGCTGTGTTAACAATATCATATTCCTTTCTCTTTTCAGGTCAGATACCTACTGGTAGATTAGATGACTTTTTTGTCCTTACATGTGCTATTGGCAGTTAGAATCACAGAATGGTTTAGGTTGGAAGGGACCTTAAAGCCCATCTAGTTCCAACCCCCCTGCCATGGGCAGGGACACCTCCCACTAGACCAGGCTGCTCAAAGCCCCATCCAGCCTGGCCTTGAACACCTCCAGGGATGGGGCTGCCACAGCTTCCCTGGGCAACCTGTTCCAGTGCCTCACCACCCTCACAGTAAAGAATTTCTTCCTAATATCTAATCTAAATCTCCCCTTTTTCAGTCTAAAACAGTTACCCCTCATCCTATTGCTACATTCCCTGATAAAGAGTCCCTCCCTGTCTTTCCTGTAGGCCCCCTTGTTTCTCCACACCAGTGTTAATGGTGCTGTTCCAGGCTTAAATATGTATGACTAGGAACAGAATGTATGTACTGGGAAAATAGCTTAAATGCTTTCTGAATGGCTTTAATGTTGGAGCCCATGACTATAGGGCTCAAATCATGATGATAGTACTACAGTTGCTCAAGAAACTATCTGTGTTTTGAACACCACCCCTGCATTGTCATCTGCTCTCTTGAAGGACAAAAGAGAAAGGGAAAGGTTAAAAAGCTTGAAGCTGTTTCTGTGCATCAGTTAATTAATAATCAGAGAAATATATGTTCTGGTCTGAAGATGGCTGGTAGGAGGACAGGATTTTGTGATAAATCTATTTTATGGGGGGGATGTTGTTTTTTTTCTTTTTTTTTCCTTTTTTTTTTTTCCACCCCGGGGATTATGTAAAAAGGCTGTTCTAATAAATGATTTATCAAAGCAACAAAGAATGAAGAAATCTGCTAGGACTGCAGCTCAGGGCATCTAATCTTCCTGGTTTTGCACAGCATATTCCAGGAAGGTACTGATGTTGTAGTCCATGTCTTCTCCTGACCTGCTTTTTTTCCTGTGTGACTGTGTTAATGATTAGCAGGCAGAAACTAGGGGACCATCTTGGAGGGTGCTTTGGTTTCTCCCCGTTTCTTCCACAGGAAGTCTTGGTAGTGGGGCATGCTGAGGGAGCTTCATGACCTTCTCATGATGCCAGCAGGATCACCAATGGCTTTATGTAACGGGGTTGACTCAAGGGCTGTTTTTCTGTTTTAATCAGCTGAGATGATAAAGAAGAGAATTAGCAGTCTATCTCAGAGTGAATTTGAAGACTGTTTTGTAACTGTAAATTTTTCATTCACAGTGAGTAGTGTCTTTGCATCATCATGAATTAGTTTGTACACTAAGTGCAGTCCTGAATGAGCACATCGTTAGGTTCCCATGGATCCCTAATTGGTCTTTCTGAGTTTTCTGTTGCTTTTTGCATGCTGCAAGGAGAATTAGCGGTTAATGTGCAAAACAGCCTTTTGATGATCTGCTACCAGGTTGGAATAACATGTTGCCTCTCTTCAGCAGAAGCTTTTCTCTGGATGGAACCCAATGCTTAGTAATACACTGAGCATCCCCCAAATAAGTAGTCAAGACCATGGTGAATGACAGATTTGGACAAGTTTTTAATCCAGACTCCTGAACAGGGGGCAGATGGTCCTGCAGCAGGTCCACTCAGGTAACTAGGCTGGTCTCAGCTAACGGAAAGGAAAAGAGCAACCTCAAAGCAACAAATATTTAACTTGTCTTAAAACTAAAAAGAGCTACTTGAGCTATGTTCCGGATGCTTTCTGCACAAAACTACCATCTCAGAGATGCTTAGCTTTCTTAGTCCAGAGATTCATTTTTCTGGTTCTGGCTGTCAGTGTATTTGTCTGTCTGCCATGAGGGAACTTCCTTGGCACTTCTTGTTCCTGCCGTTATGAAAGTCACTAGCTAAGGAGAGGATCTCATTCTTCTGAACTTTTCCTTCTTGTCATTCAACACATGTTCATCTCACTAGAGGGAAATGAGAATAACAGAAGAGCAAGGATCTGCCTCTCAGCTTGTGGAAGGCAAATTCCCATGCAGCAAAAGAGAAGAAATGTGACCGTGGGCTGGGTACTAGCGTGGGAGAAGTCCATGCCCCTTGCTTCCCTTACTTCTAAAGTGCTGCTCCCCAGGACATAAAAGGGGGCCTCAGCCAGGCTACTAAGATGGAGGAAGCTGCAGAAAGCACTGGCAATTAGTTAGACTAGAGGCCCCGCTCCTTTCCTTCCCCCAGGCATTTGAGTTCGTCATTAAGGAATTAGTTATTAATATAATTCGCTATGAATATAACTGTGCCCTTAGTGCATGGCTTCCTTGCTTTTGTTACTAACTGGGGAAGGGTGAGATCTAGGAACATCAGGGAGGCATTTTCTGCTGGGAAGGCAACAATAAGGGGTTCAAATCACATGAGTCTTCTCCTTTGTGGGAAGGGTGCTGGGGAGGAGCTCCCATCCTTCTTCCCCATCAGGACCTGACCACCTACATCCCAGCACTTCCCTGCTACTTCAGTCCATTTCATTCCTAAGATTGCTTATTTTCTCTTTCTCCATGTTTATTAGTCTTATCAGAGAATGGAGGTTTTCCTTTAATTGCCTTGCAAGGTCTTTACCTTGCTATGTTCTTTGCGCAATGTACTAGCTGCTGTCTTGCAATTTTGTAGTGCTGTAAAGAATTTCAGGATACAATCTGGATGTAAGTAGCTCTATAATGTATGTGTGCATTGGAAGGTATTGTACTGTAAGGTGATTTATGAGTACTGGAATACTCAATAAAGGAGTATGTCTGCAGATCAAGGGCATATCACTTCAGCTGTTTTCTGGTGTCTAAAAGGGTTGGATGGCTTTTTGGAATATTTAACCTTCCACTAATGTTTATTCATGCCTGAGCATGATCTGTCTATCCAGTTATCCATCCCATCCATCCCATCCATCCATCCATCCATCCATCCATTTTGTAATGTATGAACAACCAGTAACTGACGACTATGCTAAACAATCACTATTAAATATTTCACATCTGCGGGATAAGATAATTGAACCTCAGAATATTAGAAGAATTGGCTCAGAAATTTGCTGAACCATTGATGTTCATTTTAGAAAGTTATGGAATATTAGAAAACCTTCAAAGTGTTCCAGAAAAAAAAAATCCATTATTAATTTTTAAGGATGTAAACTAGATGATCTGGTAAACTCAGTCAATCTTTCATAAACCTAAGTAAAATTATGAAAATTTTGATGTGAGATGATACAGCAAAGAATTAAAAGGAGTATACAATTAACGCCAATCATCATGATTTCATGGAAAATAGTACCTATCAAATGAACCTGATTGCATGAAATCGCAAGTTTGATTAATAAAGTAATTTTTCATAGAGTATACTTAAAATTTTCTAGAGTATTTGAGAGCTCTTATTTATAGAAAATTAAAGTAGCCCATATCAAACTTCTTAATAATTGGATAATAGATAGACAACCAAAAACATTGTAAATTGTGACTTACAATATTGAGGAGTTTCTAGTAGGCTCCTCCAGGAACATGCTGGAAAGTCTGTGCTATTCAATTTCTCTAACATTACCTGGAAGACATCTGAAGTACTTACTAGTAAAATTTGCCAATTTTACAAAAATGGTGAAATGGTAAATAATGACAGAAGTAAGTCATGTTGACCTGGGGCATTGCTTAGGCTGGACTCCGTTAAAGAGTGTTCATTTTAATCCAACAAAATGCAAAATTAAGTATCCAGAGGAAAAAAGTGAGTCACTTATAAAAAGGGGAAATCTTCACTAGAAAACAGTGCTTCTAAGAAGAACATGAATGTCATGATAAACCCCAAAAGCACGAGCTCTCAGCTTTGTGTTGAAATATTGAAAGTCCCAAGACTCAGTATAGTCTTGGGATGAAGCCAGTCTCTGGGGAATATCCTTAAAAGTAGGAAGGCAATGTTACATCTGAGTATGGCTCAGGAAAGATACTTACTGGAATTCTGCATTTAGTTCTGGTGATTTCTCTACAAAAAATAAGTTTTCAGAATTATTAAGAACTACAAGAGTAATTCTAAGTCTGAAAAAGTAATGAAAGTTGCCACAGCTTATTGAAGAGAAGGTTAAATGGTCTTCTGACCATAGTCTATAAATAATTTCCAATAAAATATGGTTTTTTAATATAGAAAGAAAAAAAAGCTTGATGATTTCTTCTGGTTAGAAGCAGACTTTTGACAAATTTAAAATGGAAATAAGTCACTGAGTCTGCATTTTTTAAATAATGAAGGTAATTAACTATTTTGGAACATCTTGTTTAGCAATAGGGGTGGAGCACCTGTCAAATGAAATCTTGATGAAGAAATTTTCTAAAAGGTATGCTACGACTCAAGCAGAAGGTTTGAACTTGTCACATCAGTGGAGGTTATCTGGCATACGTTATTTCAGAATTCAGTCCAAGGGATCAGAATGGTCCCTTCTGATACTGCATATCTGTCTATCTGTCTGTCCATTGGTCATTTCACATTTCAGATATTTATAATATCAGTTCTTGCCTACTTGTCTGGCATGGACTGAGGTAACAGTCATGATAGAGGTGACAATTGATGTTAATGCCTTATAATAAATGGCCCCAAAGTGTGGGCTGCGGACCACTGAGACAGCTGACTGGTACTCGTTCTTCATCTTGCTTCCAGCTGAGAGAAACTGAACAGATGGGAAGGGGAGATTAAATGAAGAGTGAAAGTAGATGGCATGATTAACTTTCTCTAAAGGTCAGAACACCCACTGCAGAAGGTAGCTTGATATACATGAGCATCTTCCTTGTTTCACCTTTCTGTCTTCCTGTGCATGAAACTACTTCTATACATGGAGGCACCATGAACTGGAATGGGCAGACAATTGGTCCCTGTTATTGTGCATTGTCAGTTAGATGTTCTCCAGATACTGCCTCAAAGAAGCAGTATCTTTTCTGAAGACAGTTGAGGGCTGCAGATGCTGACCCTGAATATGGTAATTCAAACCGAAAAAGAACTTTCTTCCTATGATTCTTCTCTTTCACAGTCTGTTTGGATTTTTTTTTTTTTCCATGCAGAAATTACTGTCATGGCTCACATTGAAAGCACAAGGTTAAGATTCAAGATTAGACTAGAATTTGGACAGTTTAAGTTACTACATGGTCAGATCTGGGATTTTGCCTCATACAGAAATCTGGAACTTTTTCTAAAAGAGAGAAAAAGCATAAGCAAAAATCTCATATAGAAACGCACAAAGATTTCTCATCACAAGAATGGAGCTAACTCTAAAAACTTCTATTTTTTCCTGTAAACAGAGCGGGTCTAAAGGATGAGCAGCTATTTATCTGATGCTGTGGGTGTACCCATTCTACTAAGTAAGATTCAGACTTCAGCCATTTGTTGGAGATCCCATGAATCAAATATTAGGCCACTATATATACAAGTCTGCTGTGAACAAGAAGCATTGTGGTTCTTCTAAAACAAGCATAATGTTCCAACCCAGCTGATGATGATCTTCCTCACAAGGAACAAACTAGCTGTTGCCATATCACCCATAGATAGTGAATGGTATTTGGTCTTTTTTTGAATGATGATTAGAACTGAAGCAATTTCCTAACTGCTTTCAGAAATGGAAGGAACTCTTCTTCACTTGCTTTCTGAGCCTTCCTTGTAAATGTTTGATGTCATGATGTGTCAATAGAAGGTTTTTTGGGAAAGCACACAGATGGAAAAAGCAGATGAACTTTTGAGGAGACAAGGTCTTCTACCAGTGTAAAACTAGAATCAAAGAATGAGATTAGTGTAGGTTTTACACAAGTTATGAGTGCGATCTAAGTGGGTGCTCAGTTAAGGATGCACTGAGTTTGTTGCTGAATCATGATTAAGCTTTTTTTCACATTTATTTTGTTGGAGTTGTACAATATAAACAAGATGAAAAGAACTACTGAAGCTTCCACCAGCCATGTCACAGTCCTTTTCTTATCTAAATCTTAATTTCTTTGTTCCCAGGTTCTCTCTTGGATCAATTTGTGGGTTTGTTATAAAGAAGCCATGTATGAACACTGCAGCTACTCAAATCACCAGTCATGCTTCTTGGTCTATAAGAGACAAGCATCATAAACCATGACCTTCCTTTTGATAAAATTTCATAGTGGGGAAGTGAATTCCTTCCTGGGTTGATCAAGGGAAAAAAAAAGGAGAACCAATCAGGAAGGTGCACTGTGAATTGTAATAGTGACTAGTGACTTGTTTTTAATCAGTTCTCTCATGTCCCAGGGAGTCTCTGAAATAGACTCATTCTTGGTGTGGCAACGTATGGAATCTCCCCACCTTGCTCCCACTGACCATTACTTTGATGGACAACTAACTGTCTCTCCTCTTTATGTCATTGCACACCTGGTACCTCCTTATGGTTAGGTTGGGGCAACCCAACAGATATAGAAAGAGTGGAAGCTTCTTTTGTAGGACAGTCTGAAAGTTTCTATACATAAGCCAGAAGTAGTGAAGAATAGTTTTTGGCTGTGCTTTTCAAACCAATACTTTATTTTCTATGGAGGCCACTGTGTGAAAACCAGCTAACAAAACTAAAAGTGAAATCAACAGGAAAAAAACTTCCTCGTGCACAGTGAGTCATTTGGGAAAAAAAAAAAGAAAAGAGAAAATCTCTTCATATCTAGTGCAGGAGATTGCGAACTGGCACTGAACAGTGCTGGGTACCAAGAGGAGACAGAAAAGAGGTACAGAAGTGCATTTTAATCTGGAAGATAACATACTGTTCCAGATCCAACCAGCTGTTACATCTGTAGTCCTTTCAGTGTCAGTGTAAGACCTCTGTGTTTTCAACTACCCAGAATGGATAGGGAAATGATCTGCTTGCTTCTCTTGTCATCAACATCAATGGGAATGGAACACGTTCATGTTATAGCGTAGATGCTGATAAATCCTTGTGGGTCTGCCAGCAGAGCATTCACCATTAATGGGCTTTAAAAGAATACCCTGAATTATGGAGATCTCTGTGAAGTGCCTTCTGTAGTCCTTCAGAAGAGTTACTTTCAGTCTGTGCAACTTGAATTATATCATAGATTGACTAAAGCCTGATATAATTCTGGCTTCTGGGGCCCCTGCCCAATGGCCTGTCTGAACTCTTGATTGACCCTTGGGTGGGAGATGGGAAAATGTGCTTGTATTTTAATTACTGAAATAAGGAGAGTAGAAATATTGCTGGAAAACCCATTGATGAAAATGCCTTTGATTAGAAAACCTGAGAAAGGCCGGATGTTTCTTGATAATTTGGGCAGGGATCTTAATTTGAAAGGATAAGGTAAAAATATGAGTTGCCCTTAAAAAAAGTGGCTTGTGCATTAACTCCTAAAATCAAGTAGCAAAAATTCTTCTTTCATAAGCATTTCTAAAAGCCCAAAACACAATAATCCTTCTGGAGCCTGTTCAGCCATGTCAGGAGATGCAAAATGACCAAGATAAATACTTTACAATTTCTGGGAACTCTTCTAGAGAAGGAATTTAAAGGGTCATTAGAGACCTATCTTTAGAACAATCATATAATTTCATCTTCAAATGGCCAGAACACAATCAGGTTTATAGGTCATATTGCCAAAAAGGGAGAAAATCTGATGTCTGTGAAGTAGCCAAAGACAGCAGCTGCTCTTAGATGTTAGATGCACCTCTTCCCTTTTGTAACATTAAACATGCCTGGCTAAATATCAAGGGGACTGAAGCTCACTTGGTGAAAGGGGCATTGTCCCACTGCCTCTAGGTTTTCCATGGGTTTCACCACTGAGGATCTCATTAGATGTGTGCCCTGGCCTGCAAGGAAGGCCAACAGCATACTAAGCAGTATTAACAATCAGTTAGGGAAGTGATTACCCTCTCTGCTCAGCACTCATTAGACCACACCTGGACATCTAGTTCTGTGCACCTCCTCCCCCCAGCATAGGAAAGACAGTGACAAAAAGGAGTGAGTTCAGCATATGGCAGGATGGACAAGGGCTGGAGCCCTTGCCCCATGAGAGCAAGAAGACAGAGTGTCTTCACAGCGGTGAATAGTGGGAGAATGAGACACAAGGGGCATAAATTGAAGACAGAGAGAGGTCCTGACTGGATATAAGGAAAAGCTTCTTCACCTTGAAGGCCAGCAGGTTGCCCAAATTCAAACCGCTTGATCAGTGGATTTCATTGTTATTAATAATTTGCAGACATATTTGCTATTGCAGAAATATATATTTTAAAAATACATATATAATGTACATATGTCTACATATGGAACATATTACAGATCAAGGCTGGAGAAAGTAGAGATGAGGTTGAATTTGGTTGGGGATTTGACATACATGAAACTAGGAATGGTTAAGCAGGGTATACCTATCTTTACGGGGATCTACAAGTCGTTACCCTGATGACAACCTTTGAAGTTGTCAATATATGCTATTTGAAGATGTTAATCTCACCTGGGGATTTTTTAATTTTGGTTTGCTTACTTGAAAAGGGAAGATATCACATGCACCAATACATTAAACAATGATAAGGTTGCAAAATGAAGCACTCGAGTTAGAAATGCAAGAAATGATGTTACCTATAAAATTTTAATTCTGTATTGTTTTGTATATGCATTAAGGCACTGCTTCTAACCACACATTTCTGTATTTTTCTTTCTCATGGCATCCTTGTTTTAATTACTGTAGAGAATGAATAACATAACAGGGGGAGGAAAATGGCAATGTATCAGACTCATTATTGCAAGTGTTGGAATATAGACAGTAAATAAAGCAGGAAAAGGATGGTTTTGTAGTTGTACAACCAAATGCTGCCTTGGAGAACTGGAATTGATCTCTATTTCTACCATGACATCCCAGTTATATTGAGTAAATCATATATCACAAGATTCTTTCAATAAGATCTCCTAGGCTACTTTTTTACGAGTAAATAAAACAGGCTCTGAGTGCAAATGGTACATCATGGCTTCTATCTATGTGCCTAAACACACCTCTCAAAAGAGGGTGGGTTTGTCTCCACTGCTGTCTAAGGACAGTCCCTGGCCTTTGTCAACGCTGGTTCGTGCCCAAGCAACGTCCAGCCGTGAGTTAATTTTCATGGCCCAAATAGAGCCCATGGCATACAAACGTTAAAAAGATATTGATAGTTGTGACACAGTGTTTGAGCTGATATGCAAGGCCTCTTTAGTTTGCCAGTGAAGATGAAGATTTACTGTGTGATCCTCTTTTCTTGGTGCTCAGTGCGTGACCTGATATTTCACTGACAGAAAGGCTGGTGCCTGTGCCTGCATCTGAAGCGAACATAAACATAGCGTGCCCTGCATTGTGCTAAAGACTTTGAGAAAACTAGCAAACAGACTGATCAGGCTCATGGCATCTCAGATTAGGCATCCAAGATTAATAAATGGTTTTGAATATCTTTCTATGCCTCATCATCCCCTTGGTGAAATGAGGACACCATAAGCACTGGGAAAATGCTGTTACTTAGCTCTGTGAACCTCTCAAACGCTCTGCTTGGAAGGGCCTTAGGAAAGCAGATGAGGAAATAATAATAAATTCATATTCATAGCAGGGTTTGAATACTGTGAGGGAAGGAAGGCCTGAGGCCAAGCACAGAGCTATGAGGATGTGTTGAACAGCTGCTCAGTAACTAGCTAGCTGACAGACTTCACAATGCTGAAGAACAGTCCTGTGCAATGAATGAGACAGGACAGACAGATACAAAGAAGCTGAAGATAGATATATGGGGGGACGGATGGATGATTGGATGGACTGATAGAGACTCATCCATTCTTCAGTTCAAATTCACCTTGCAGGAGAGAGATCTTGGGAAAACAAAAATAAAAACAGATGTAATGGGTAGCCAAAATGCTGTGGTGGGTCTGCAGTCTCTCAAGAGTGGGATGTGGTAAGTCTGTGCACTGCAGATCAATCACCTTGAGTTCAGAAAAGGGGCTGCCCATTGGAGGAAACATTATTTCTGACTTCTGAATAGAAACTTCTGGTCTGAATGAAAGTAGCGCTAGGGACTCTCCTCTGCTGTTTTTAGACATGGGGGTGTTTGCATTTGAAACTATAATAGCCTCGTATCACTTTTAGGACTGTCTGTATGCAATTCAGGTTCATCTAGTCTATCTAATGCCAAAGGGTTTTTAGAGGAGGTGGCAGTAGATAGCACACTGTGCAACCACATGAGAGCCCGGTCAGGTTCTTTTCCTAGGTCCCAATGCTGATGGATTTATTTGAAGCCCAGAGTATTAAGTTTTAATCTGCTTAAAAACTCTCTTTGTTTTTACTCTTTCTTCTGGCATTAACTTTTAACATCAGTTAATTTCTGTTAGTCACATAAATGGCTGTCCCTCTTTGAAGGTCATTAAATGAGTAGCCGCAAAGACCCTGCAGTAATGAGTTCCTCCATCTAATTGCACTATGAGAAAAAAATGCTAAACATTTAAAACGATTGTGCAAATGTGCCTGTGAGTAGATATGTACAAATATATCCATAGCTTTCAAATATATTCTGGATGGATTATGTCTATCACTTGTGTGGAGAGATGGATAGAATAGTGACAGACACACGGACAGACAGATAAATAGAAGATAGATTCTGCTACCGTATTCTTGTCTAATAAATTGTTAAGCTACAAAAGAAAGCAGAAGTCCCTGTGTACAATGTATAGATTTTCTTTAATGTGAGTTATTGAGAAAAGACAGAGCTGTCCCTTTAACTGGAGAGCTGCAAACAGCTGTTCCTTATGCGTACATGCTTGCTTGGTCTGAAAGTTTTGGTAAGTCAGTGCATAACTGACAGTTAGATTTATCTCCCCAATAAGCAATCAACATTATAATAAAGGAAAAATGCTTTCAGTGCACCTTTGAGAGTGCATCAGAAATTAATCTAAACATCAAATTAATTATAGTTTGTAAATGAATAGTGGCTCACAGCCCTAATACTTCTCCCGCTCCTCCTCCTCCCCCTAAAGCCTCCCCCAGCCGACTGCAATGGCTGGAGGTGCTGTGCGCTGAGTTTTATGAACAGCTCCTTCTCTTTCGTAGGCACACAACTCTTTCCTTATCAGCTGGAGAAGAGTCCCATCCTTACTTTGCGGACCTGAAATCTCAGAGCCTGGATGCTTTGGAGCATAACAGAGACTAGCTAGCAAATAATAAACCTTTGTGCCTCGTTCCCTTTCCTCTGGGAGTCCTAAGAACCCCTCTAACAGTGTCCTCCTCCCCTTGGCTTACTTTCCGACTCACGAATCTCTCCTTGGCTGGCTGTCTGTGCCAGGTCCTTCAGAGTGGAGAGGACCACAACAAACTAGTGCTGATCTGAACCAAAACACTCCAGGGATCAGGCATGCTTAATGTGCCTGGAAAATTGTTTCCATATTGTCTCAACTTTGCCACTCAAATGAGTGGCTTCTTCCATGACACTCTGAGCTTTGGTCTGTAGCCGGTAGCTATGTGGGAATGACAATCTGATACTGTCCAGGGACCTGAAACAAAATGTATTGCCACTAGATCATGCAAAATAAAGGACATAGCCTAATTTCACAGGCTAGAGGGAGAAAGGCTTGGTAGAGACTTTCTTAGGAAATTTGAAATCAGTTTAAAGTCAAAAGAGAGAAAAAAAATCAAATTTAAACAGAATACTGGTAACAGCAGCAAACAGAGCTCCACGTCTCTCCCAAGTGCTTTCTAACAATTCCTCTCTCTGGTGAGAATCTTCCTATTTACCAAAAGAAGAATCAGAAAAGTAACCCAAAAAGACTTTGAGCTGATAAATAACTCTCCTCATCCATGGATCTTAAAGCCCTGTGAAAAGCAGTCATTGTCCTGCTGCAAGAGGGCGAGCCCAAGGCACACAGCTAGGTTGACCTATGGTTGTTCAGATGGGGCTGGAACATGGGACTGGAATTTCTTACCCTTACACCACCTTACTCCTGGACCTGCTCATGTCTCTCTATGAACTTAAGGAGAGATGTCTTTTTTTATTATTAAATGAGAAACTGCCAGATTTGGCAGGGCCTGTTGGAGGTACATTGTGAGCAGGTGCTGAGCAATATTTTTCTGATGTAGCTCAGGGTCTGTTGTTCTACTCCTATGTCTTATGGAGTACTGCCAATGCACTTCAGACCTGATCTGCAATACCCCTGGTCCCAGGGCCCTGAATAGCTTTGCTGATGTCCCAGTCTCTTGGTGTTTCTGTTCTTTCTGCTTCAGCTTCCAGGTTGAAACTCTGTAGACCATCATGACCTGCCTGCTGCCTTGCGTCTCCCACTCCACCTTTCTGCCACCACACTGCAGTCTTGAACTGCCATAATGTATTTCTAATAACATAATACAAGCTCTACCCAACCCTCCGCTCTTCTCCTGAGCTCCACTCCCTCCTGTGTCCAGTCCTCATTCTTCACTGCTTTTCTTGCCTTTAATCTCTCTCCTTTGGCTCCCCTGTTTCTTTTCACAAGGTAGGAGTGAGAAATTTAGTAGGCAATAGAAATATTTAACAGTGAAGGTAATTAACTAGTATGACCCTCATCAAATGGTGCTATCATCTCCTCTCTTTTGGCTCTTCAGAGAAGACTGGATGTTTTTCCAAATGGGGTGGAGCACTAGCAACTTCTGAGTGGACTGTCTGTAGGAATCTGGAATAAGACCTGATGTCCATGTTGTACCAAGAGTCAAATAGGATATTTCCTTTAGGCCATATAAACCTATGGACATACGAAGCCCTCGCAGCTTTTTGGTCAAAGCCAGAATGCTCCTTGCTACATTTATGTGGGACATTTCAAGAAGGGGTGGGACATCCCTACTGCCAGTGTGAAAGTACATCTGGAATGCATAGAAAAGGAGGAAAAAACCCAAGAATTGCAGTTGCTTACACTAGGGGTGTCATACCATGTTGAGTGGAGGGAAACCAGTGGGCATAGAAGAGGTTCTTCAAAGTATCCTGGAGTCATTGCACCATGGGAAGAAACTGAAGCTGCCGCACCAGCGGGTATGGGGAACAGGCACATGCCAAGGAGACACATGTGAGGGACAGGGTTGGGGCACAGAACAGAACTGGCCTGACAGTGTCTGCTGCTCGATGACGTGCAAAGAGCTGGCAGATCCAGGTGCTCACTGCTCTGAGAAAGAGGTGACTGGAGGAATGAATTTCCAAGTGCACCAGTAAAGCAATTCCTCCAACTTTAATTTATCTACATTTATTTGACACCTTGGGGTAATCATTTGGCCTCTGCTGCTCCATCCACATCCTCGTTTTTCTAATTTCTGTCATGTCTTCCTAATTAATATTGCCCAAACCTATCCTTTCTCTCTCTTCCCTGTTAAAACATTTTCCTAGAACATGCCTGTCTCCCTGTTTCGCTAGTTTTAACATATTCAAATGCCTTCTCAAACTATGTCTTGTGTGACAACAGTGAATGCTCCTGAAATTAGGACTGTATTGTAGCATCACCCTACAACATAGGTAGAGTTAGCCATGTGTGGGCAGAGTGAAGAATGGCTCTTCTCACATTGACTACTTGCCCTATCAGCCTTAACTGTGTCATTATACTGGAGTTTTCTTTTTGCCTTGTACACAAACTGGTCACATCTAAATTATCTGCATAACTGAGAGGGGAATTATCACCAGAACCACTGAGACCAGCACATAAATGTATTCCATGTCCTCTGACATTTAGCATACCTACACACAGAAGAACTTACACATGTGCAGTGGGAAGGTAAGAGACCCAGCACAGACTCTGCCTTGTGCAGAGACGAGCTCCAGGGTCCTGCAGAAATTGACATTCAGGCTGTGGCACTCCGTGCACTACTTCCTAGATCAGCCTGCTGTGAGAATGGGAGTCACTGTCTCCAAGGAGCATCTGACTAAGTGTAACTTTTCCCTGAGTGAGACAATGGTTCCTGCTGTGACCCTGCCGTTCCAGTGGGAACGGACAGCATGGCCCAGCAGGAGAAACATGCTGGCTGTAAAAGAAGTGCATGGGAAGTGGCTACAGGTATCAGCTGGGCTTTGAGTGAAGGACTAGTGAGAGAGGAGCAAGAAGGGCAGAACGGTGAGGAGCTGTGATGGTGAAATCAGTAAGTCTGAATACGAGAGGGCAGCGCCTGAGGAGATGCTGATATGGTCGGTGCGATGGAGGCTGAGGCCATGGGGATAGACAGGGTGTTGGTGGGTGGAAGGGAGAAGCGTGGTCTGCACTTGACCATGTTACAGCTGCATCATGATAGGGGGGGAAATAAAAGAGAGAGGTTTGAAAAATTGTAAGAGAAAATGAAGGATTTGGGTGTAGCCTGGATGTGTGCGCCAGAAGAAAAGTTGAAGGCAAAGCAGCCTCCCAATTTAAATGACTTTCTTCAGCGAGAAGTCAGGGTTGCTTCTTGTCAGTCTTACACGCTACAGCAAGCAGTCCTGCTATGGAAAACAAGAGACATATTTTGAGCACTGTCACATTTATACATGAGACCGGTGTTGGCTGTAGCTTGCATTCCTCGCTGCTCCTTGTCAGCCAGGAGGCGGCGGCCTCTGAATGGGGAAAGTCAAAGCCTTCGTGACCGCAGCATGCTTTCTTCAGCGCAGGTGCTAATGGTTCTCTGCAGGGTCGTGGACTCCACAAACCAGTAGCAAGGCTCGTGGCTGATCTCACTTTCTTCCTAACACTCCCATTGCTGCCCCTACACTATCCTGCCAGTAGCAGCTGAAGTAGATAACTTTGTGCTGGAAATGCAGGGGAGAAGTCAGAGCCGAACAGGAAGGAATAAAAATCCTATTTTGAGATAATGCTCTACTGAGTCACTCACTTTGGGCCAGCTGCTTACAGGTCGTTCAACAGTGAGACGAGAGCAGCAAATGAAGTAATTTCTGTTCCCATGGAAAAAAAAAAAAAACATGGTGACATTTTTCTCCATTGAATTTTTTAAGTTTGTCTAAAGCAGGACTTCTTGACAATTTCTCGACAACCTGGGGCTAGACTCTGTTACAGCAATTTACTTGGGATCTGCATAGCAGATACATTTTAAAAGGTCATATAATGGTGGAATATCTTTCTGGGGCCAGACAGAATTGTTCCCCCAGGCTACCAGTTGGAGAGATCTAGCTGGGTTAAAAAAATACAAATGCTATGTTTTTACATATTGAGTTTTGGGAAATGTTTAAGCAGGAAAAGGAAGGAGTTTTCTTACTTTCAAAGTTAACAAAAGCCCTTCTTTTCCTTTAGGAAAAGGTACCTTTTTTTTTTTAAAAATTGAATTTCTGAACAAAAAATTATAATCAGCACCCGCTTCAGTGGACTTAAAACAAATGGAAGGCCTGATTATCTGTAATACCCTCCACATTTTCACATTGCTCTGAAGTTGAAGGTCAGCAGGATGGGAGGTTTTGAAGAGCAGTGTGACATCCTTGTGATAATTAGCTACCTGTACTTCTATTTCTGTCCTTTTGCAGGTGGTGCACATGGCAGCATAGGCAACCTGTTTGTCTGAGACCAGCAGTCACCACCGGCACTCAGTGCTATGGGAAAGTAAGTTAACGCCAGAGAAAACTGGTGCTTGACACCTGGGACCCAAAACTGACTGGACATGGATATCCGTGTCTCAGAAGCTAATATAAGGTGGCTCAGATTCACTAGTAATCTCTGGTTCCTGCTTTTGCTTCCCTGTGCTCTTGAGTTTACACCTCCAAATGGCACCTTCCAGCTTTCAGGCTGGAATATCCTACCATTAGTTTTGAAGGTTGCTTCATCAAACAAGTTGATGTTTAGGTTCTCCCAGTAAGACTCAATGTTAAGAAAAATTTCTGCGAAGATCCCTCAGTTCCTGCTCAGCTATAAGCCTCGACCTCACAGTACCTTGGGGAGCAGCAATAAAGCCAACCCCACAACCCTGCTCCACAAGCTAGGTATGTGTTGCTATCCTCATGAACATTTATAACCAAAGAACCTTTGAGCTAAGACGAGTTAAGGTGAATACCTGTCCAGAAATACTCTCCCTTGCTGGCTTTGACTTTCATCTCATTTTTTCTCCATTTGCCTTTGGTCTTTCCACTTGTAAACGTGTGGAGAACCAGGCTCAGTAGTACCCTCAATATTTAGGATAGGAATGGCAATTTCATTGTCAAGTGTCCATTTCTAACCTGTGGGTATCATTGGAGCATTAGTTTTCAATGTCACCTAGAGCTGTGCTTGTCTGCTCGTCTTGTTATGAACTTTTATATGATTAAAGCTGTAAAAAGCAGGTGGGCTCTGGAGAGAATGGGACTAATTCATAATTTCTCACTTGAATTTCCCAATTGCCTCTTTACACCAAACTCTTTTGTCCTTCGTTCCTCTAGTGTTTGAGAGTGCAGAAACCCAAAGACTACTGGTGAAGGGGAACACTGTGTCCCCTTACATCGGGGGACAGGGGGAAATGGCCTGTTGAGACCCTCTGTGAACGGGCAGGAGGAACTGTGCATAGGGAAGGGGCAGGAAACTCTTGGAAGTACCGTCTGACATGCAGCAAAGCTAGCAAGGGATGAGGTAAGAGTTTTGGGAGGTGGGCTGTCCGGGAGAAGGAAGCGGAAGGCAGCAAGGAAGGGAAGCATAGTGTGGAGACTGAAAGTGGTTTTAAAATCGAATGAAACTCCAATAAGTCTTAGCTCTGGAAGTTTGCCTGAGAGACAGAGTCCAGATCAGCTGCAAGTAACAGGAAAAGAAAAGCAATAATTTGTCCCATTGCACTTCTCAGGGAAGGTCTGCAAAGAGTGCAGGATTGCACATCCCAGCGGTGGGCACATGGATGGTGGAGATTCCCTGTCCGCCAGGTGGGTTGGGATCAGATGTGGCAGGTTCCCCGTGCTGTTGCACTGCCAGAAGGGAACCATCACAGCAACACTTTCCCAAACGGTGGGATCCCACTCAGACACCATGCACTTATCACCAGGTGGCTGTTGGCTGGCCCAGTGCTCCATCTGTGGGTGCAGCTCAGGGTGTCCCTACCTGGTGGCTCACAGGCAGCTGAGACTCTGCTCTTTCCATGCTCCAGCTGGTGGATTGAGCCAGCAGTGAGGCCAGAGCTGTGTGAGCGTAGTGCAGCTTTCAAACCCGGCCTCTTAGCACGTCCTGACAGCTGAGGCACAGGGTTAGCTCGGTCTACCTGTATCTACTGTGGTGCTGGCTCAGGTCCAGTGGGCTCAGAATAAGGCTGCCTGCCGTCCGCCGAGCAGCCATCCCCCCAAAAGACCAGGCTTTCGGCTACTGTTCAGCCCTTGTCCCCTTGCATTCTAATGCATCACAGCTGCTGGAAAGCTGCCCCCACAGCTCTGTCTTCCCTTCAACCCCACGACTTGTCTTTCCTTTTCGTTAGGTACAGGAATTCCCCTTCTGCCACGTGCTCCCTCTGCTGACCCCATCAGCATTTCACGTACCCCACCAGCCCCCTCCATTTCGCTCTGGGTGCTTTAGTCTTTTCTATACCCTCCCCACCTCCCCTTCCAAGGAGGGAAATTTTCCACCCTGCCGCAAGCAGCCACAGCACCCTGCTGCCAAACCTTCACCTCTAAGCAGCGCACACAACTCTGAGCATGAGACAATTAGGAGAGAAAGAGGGAAGGGGGAAAGTATTGACAGGAGTAAATTGAGAGAAATCATAAAGCTTAAGCAGAAAGAAAGCAGTTTGAAAGGTAAAGTATTTAGAGAAAGCCCTTTCCTGGATGAATCTAATTGTTTTGTTATCTTTACCCACCAAAGCATTTACTTTGGTTTGTCGCCCGATCCACAAACACTTTCGAGGAGATGACATTACCGAAAGGCAGGAACATCTGCATCAGCTCAGCATCCCCAAACTCCTGGGGCAGATGGTAGATAAACAGGTTACAGCCCTCTGGTCCTATCAAGAGAAAAAGACGACCCATGAATGGAGAGAAATAGGATATGAGAAAGCACATGGTAGAGATTTACTTTGGCATCCCCTCTCTCTGACTGGTGAGGGGTCACCTGTAGGAAGCAGTCTGTAGTCTCAGAGGAATGGACAAAGCGGAAGACCAGGAACTCAGAAAGTCACCTAGAAGCTATGCTAATTTCATTAACCTTCCCAGGACAGACATCAGGATAAAATCTAGAGACAGAGGAAGGCAGCAACACATGTGGCCATGGAAAGACAGAATGAAGGAACCATAGAATCATAGAATCTTCATGGTTGGAAGGGACCTTTGAGATCATCGAGTCCAACCATACACACACAAAAAACCCCCCTACATTCTCTGTCGCTAGACCATGCAATAAGAACAAAAAGAATGAAAGAATGAAGTTCATAGGGTTTTTTTGCTCCTCATAATCTCATTTAATCTGTAGAGTTTTGGGTGACCCACACTAAATCTTGCCTCTTCTCAGTGTCTGCATGCAGAAGTTTCATTGTCCTTCTTGTGTCTGTGTGAGGATTGTGATAACAAGTAGAAACATATGCAAAACCCACAGGCTTATTTTGTTTTTCAGAATTTTACACTCAGCCCCCCAGCTTGCCTCCGCCTGAAGGCTCCCACAAAACTGGACAGTTTGGCCATGTCCCCTATTCTAGAGAGTTCTGCAAGAAAGACTACAGATGTATTTAAATTCAAATTACGAGACAAGAGGAACTGCCTTTTTCACCTCAGTGCTGTAACACATACTCTTACAGACCTAAGAAAGTGCTTGGAAAAATATCCAGAGTGGAGTCTTTAGTTGGAATATGCAGTTTTGTTAAAGTAGAGACCCTCAGAAAATGTTCTGTTGAAATTGTACTTTGGGGCAGAAGAGGGAGAATCTGCCTCTGGTCAAATAGCCTAGAATGAAACTTTTCAATATGACTTTTATTTTTAAACATGCAGTATGTGAGCAAAAAGTCAAAAGGGAACAGGTGCGTCCAAGTGGGTTTGTTGAAAAAAATAAGCATTTAAACCCCTTGCAGTGTTCACTAGCAGAAAACTGCATAGTTTGAGCAGGCAGGGATTGTTTTTGTCATGCTCTTATTTCCAAAGGTACTTTCAGCTGCTGCCCAGCTCTGCACTGACCTCGACAGGTAACTCCAGCTCTGCTTTGCTCATGGGGGTCGAGATGAAGGGGTGCAGTGCGTGTTCCTTGCTGTGAACGTAAGAGGACTGAGGGATGCAGGGTTTTCTCCTTCCTTCCAGCCCACGTGCCTGCAACCCTGTGGCCTGACTTAGACAACTTTCCCCCGTGTACATCTGGGGCAGAGTGTGGGGAAGGAGAGGGTTTTTTGAATACTCTCGTTTTCTTCATCAGGGCATAATTATGGTGTCATAACACAGCAAATTACAACTTTGACTTTCCTGTTAGGGAGAGGAGTTTGCATAGATGCTCCCACCTTTTATTAGCCATTACTCATCCCCCCGGCTGGCAGGAGAAGTACAGCAAAGTCAGGATTCTGACAGATGCCCATTTAAAGCTCATTAAAATTCCTGGGCCTCAGCGTGATTGAAGTCACAGGCTCTCCACATTTCCTTTTGGATTAATGGAAAATGAAGCCCTAATGAATATTTGCTAAGCACAATTTTCCCCACTAATTTGCTAAAAGGACTGTCACGAAGGAACAGCTGATCCTTTGCAACTTGTGCATTTCCTAGAGGTCATGAGGATGGTAACAGGGTTTCTTCCAAATGGGGGGGATAGTGGTATGGTGGGATAATTAACTAATTAGGCACCCGGTCATCTGCTTAGCTAAATTACTTTTGAACCTCAGTGGCCCACAATCAGGCTCCCCTATTTCATGCCAAGCTTTTCCGTCTTTCCCCCACCTCCCGTCTGTCTCTTCCTTAGTCTCCTCACTGAGTAACCATCCTCCAGTCCTTTCTGCAGTTCATTTCCACACATGTGGAGTTATTGGCATGATAAACTAGATATGAAGCGGTCTGAAAGTGTTAAACAAATACCGACCCCCTTAGGTGTCTGTTAGAATTGAGAAAATCCTGCCCAGGAGAAGACCATAGTCCAGAATAGCAGGGAAAAATTCATTCTTTCATCTGAACATGCCCCAGAGCACTTCTGCTGTGGGATTTGAGATCCACTTTATAATAGAATGGGTAAAATCTTGGCTTTGCTGCAATTAGTGGCAAAATTCCCACTGACATCACCAGAGCCAGCAGTTTGCTCTGCAAAACTGGCAAAGTCTTTCAAAAATGCCAGCTGCATTTCCTGGGGTCTTGGATGTGTTGTGCATGAGTAGGGATTCTGCCTGTGTGTGCTGAGAAGCACCTACTAAGGCTGAAGGCAGACCAGGAAGCACACAACTTCATCTACACCAGGTTTGGAGGTTGGGCTCAAGGAGAGAACAACCCTTAGTTCACCTTGAAATCAGCTTTGCCTCACACTGCTCACAGACCAAGAGGAAGAGACCAGGGAGGGTGTGAAAAAGCAGGGACCATCCTCAAAGCCCAGTGCAGCTCTGAAATGTGGCTGGGAAACCCGTGCTGCAGCTTCCCATACCAACCCAGGCATTCAAGGCCAAACCCACTCTGTTCCCAAACACAGAGCCCTTTTAGTGATTTCCAGTGTTGAAAACTGCACCTGCTACTTAGAAACAGCCTGGGATGGTTTGATTTGTTATACCATCCTCACATATGAAAATTCTGCTATTCGAATTTAACGACCAATTTCTTGTTAAATCCATCCATCCATCCATCCATCCATCCATCCATCCATCCATCCGTAAGTTACCTGTCACAGTTAGACTCCTTGCTAAAGAATTCAAAACCAAGCTCTCTCTACCTCGGCCCTTCTACCTTCTTGTGTGTTTTTTTATGCCTGAGTCAAGCTAATCTGTGCACTCCATGGAAGACTATGTGTTTATGTGTATGACCTCGTCTTTGTATATACATGTATATTTTTAAGAAACCAAAGGCATGAGTTGCTCAGCTTAGAATGCTGTGAAGAGCTAAGTTAGTTCTCAGTGCACACATGCAATGAGTTTTAAAGGATTTGATCAGGATCACTGGTGCGAGAGGAAAATTGCAGCTGGTATGGCAAAACCTTAGTGAAGGCTCCAACTATCTCATTGGAGAGAAAGGTCTTGTTTTGCGCTGAGTTAATGGATTGTTGGAGATCAGTATACTTGGCAGTTCAAGGCTGATACAGTGCTAAAATTCTTTACCACAGACTTTACTTCGGTTTTCAAAAGGGCTGTAAGTTAGCTCGAAATCTAATCTTCGTGACACATTATGAGAGTAGAATCAAGGTTCATTTCTACCCTGACATCTACCATGGCTCTTGGTTTTATGGCTTTAAGTTATAGATATTTCTGTTCATTAATACTTAAGCACAGATAGCCTTGATTTGGACAAAAAGGAAAGAAAACTTTTAAGGAATGCACAGTTTACGAATGGTCTTTAAATTACAGGCAAACCATGCTGGATAATGGAAAAATCCATGATTGAGAGCACAGAAGCACATGGTAAAGAATTCTGTGGTGGGCCCATGTTGATTTGGCTTGATTGGACCTGAGCTGCTAAACCACTGTTCTGCCTATGCTCCTCACCCTCCAGCTCATTGTTAGTTTTTTATCATGGGGACAGCTGCAGATCCAATCTATCCCTGGGTGTCCACTGGCAATATGAGTAAATATATACCCGTGCTGACAGCAGTTATCTATCATTGCATCCCCAACACTGGGAATCAGTGGCATAAGAAAAGGCTATGACTAGCCTATAATTAAATGGACTGTAATTAAAAGCCAGTAATTAAAAATGGACTGACTTGCAAGGTTGTAGGAAGTTATCCTGCAGCCCTTTGGTCAGCTACACACCGCACCTCTACGGCAAATCACCAGAGGCTGGAATTTCATTGCCTTTTCTGCACCTGCTTGCTATTCAGTCCCCAGTGTGTTTGAGCACAGGGCAGATGAGAGTCACAAGCCTGCACCACTTTATTTTAATATCTAAGTGTACTTCTGCTTTTCAGAAGCTACATCAAGATGAGTAATGCCGTACAAATTTTAAATTACCCCCAAGTTTTGCCTCGTTGACATGGCCTGAATCAAGACTTCATCTCTAGCTTTGATCATTTTGGATCTCTTCCACCCCAAGCTCCCTGTCAGCTGCCGGCAGCCTCAGTGCTCATGTGGAAGTAATGACTAATCTCTACAGGAACGCTGCAGCAGCCAAGCGACTCTGGGCTTGTTATCCAACCGGGATCTGGGAGCAGAGAGTTAGCGTTGTTATTAACAATGTGATCATTGATGTTATTGTTGTGGTAGGGCTGGTTCATTAACAAATCAATGTTTGTGCACGTCCTTGCAAACATAAAGTACTCTTCTCAGCACTAAGCATTATTATTATTAGAGTTCCCTCTTGCAGTGTTTTCATGTTAAAGGTTAGAGATGCTTAAAGGTCTTGACCCTCAGCTAAAAGGGAGTGTCGTGCCTTAGAGATACTCCTTCTAGTAAGCAACAGAGAAAGCCACAGCATCAAAACACTGCAGGAAAATGGAGGTCACTGGGAATGACAGTTTGCATTGTACTGGTGGTTCATCTCATATATCTGGCCCCCAACCACCCTCAATACCAGCTGCTTACAGGAAGGAGCAAGGAGTTATGAGATAACTTGTCCACTGGGTGACACAAATCCTCAACCCACAGACACACCACGCCTTGCGAACACGAGGGTCTTTGGGAAGTGGGTCTTCAAGGTGTGCACAATAGTTATCTCTTGCTTCTGATGGTTCCTGGCACAATGCTATGCTGAGAAATGATCTGCTCGCCATTTTGTCCTGTGCTTAATCTAGCCCCAGTAAGTAATAAAAAGCAAAGTCCTTCAGCATGGGGGAAACATCTCTGTAACGATACGTTAGGTCTGTGCATCTGTTCTCACAGCAGGGACATGTACTAGAGCTAATCAGGAGCTGGAAGTTGTGTTCCCCAGGAAATTCTGACATCGGAAAAAAATTAATTCCAAATTAGATCGAAATGCCGACATTTCTAATTTTCTTACAAAATGAGATTTCTCCCCCAAAGTAGTTCTAGGCCATCAGAATGTTTTAGTTTGATAGTGTAATCTTGATTCATTTCATTCTGACTGTTACACTATATTAAAATATTAAATGTCATTATATATATATAATAACACGAATGACATAGAATGTATCTGAATTAGTGATCTAACAGAGGATAGAAGTTGAAATGTAATTATTTAAAATTAGGGTCTCTACACTAAGCTGAAGCACCTGACTTAAATGCCTCACTTAGGTAAGCAGTCTCCTCTTCTTATCCTAAGGGAGCAGTGGACTCCCTGGAGGACAATTGGGACAAGCTGAGTGGATTGCCTCTGAGGATGCCACTGCTCCCCAGTGACTGTAAAGGGAACATTACGTGGCATGTTTGCCTCCCAAAACATTTACTTGCAGCAGTGGGAGATTCACGTCTCCTTACTTTTCATGTCTCCAGTGAGGCCATCCAGTCCTGAGGACTAGATAACCCAGGCTGCTGTCATAGTCAATGTAAAGAAATAGGTACTTTTACTACATGGTTTGTCTCTTTCTGATATAGAGATTGTGCTCTAGAAGGGATGATTTCTGTTTCCAGATTGTCAAAGAAGGCTGAAAGGACTAGATCAGCCTCTCTAAACAGCGGGTCTTTGTTCTCTAAATAGCAAGTGTCTGAACTTATGTTACTGGTTTCTAATTAAGGGCCACCAGTGCTTTGTTTCCTATTAAATTCTTTATTCCACTGAAATTGCATTTTTATCCGCATTCATGTTGCTTGTCTCAAGCACAGACCCCCACTGGACATTATTGCCTACGTTGCTAGCAGGTATTTCCATGGCCATTGCACATCAGCATGCTCCCCTCCCTGGGGACTGAGGGGATCTCAGCAGCGATTCCCCATGAGGGTGTTCCTGCATACTACTGTTAGCGCCAATGATGCCCTGCCACATGTGGAAATGGAGAAAAGACTTAGTGGACTGGGGATTCAAAGTAATTGGGCGTTTAATGGCTACTCTCTAGGTGTACGAGGAGGGGAACCAATGTGGTAGGGGTGGCATGCTGGGGCCAGAGAGGAGGACAGCCCATTTACTCACCTTCTCTTTGTTGCTGTGGGATCATGGGAGGTGGCTGTGGGAACGCTTGGCTAATCTGGCCATAAGCAGCAGGATAAGCAGCTATAAGAGAAAGAAAGGGAGAGAAGAAAGACAGACAGATTTCAGTGCTGGGAAGCAAGGAGGTTTCACTCCAAACCACCATACCAAGCTAAAGGTGGGCTTTTCCCCTGCATTTTGGCTCTGTGAAAAGCCATCTCATGCAGCCTAAGATGTGGAAGAAGCACCACAGTCGTGCCCCAGGAGGTGCCACCTGGCCCTGAGCACCCATCCTGCCTTCAGCTTCGTCAGCAGTAACACCGGGGACAGCCATGTGGTGTAAATGGGGGTCTCTGCTGAGCCACGTAGCCACCCCAGATAGCACTGGAAACACATTCATTCACGAGCTCAGCGCGGTGATGACCATGCTGACAGCCACGCAAAGAGCGCATGCACACGTTTCCCTATGTCGTCTCTCTTGTACCCTGATTAATTCACATGCTCATAAAAACTGTTCACATGTGTGCTTCCTCCCTTACCCTAACCTTCATATGCCCACACGCTGTATAGGCACAGTTGTACATACATTCTTGGATATACGTTTTCTTTCATGTCCATAGAGACTTCCTTTCTCTCACACAAACAGAGTGGAAACAGTGTGCAGCAATTAAACAATTTGCCCCACCTCAGCTCCCCCACCAAGCAGACAAGGGGAGCCATTCAGTACCACAGATGGTAGATGATGTGCCTTGCTGCTAAAAATACAGAGTACGGGTCGCCTGCGAGCCCAGAGAGAGGGGGATAGGGGCCATGTGTGTGCAGAGGGGTTAATTAACAGCTCAAAGGGTTGAGCTGCTTCCCATCTATCAAACCTCACAAGCAATAAATGACAATAACTAAAACACCGGCAAATGAAGCCCTACATGGAGAATTAAATTAAGTTTCCAGATACAGTGCTGACATCAGATAATAGCCATTCCTCAGCGGGAGCCCATGATTGCTCCAGTTACCACAGGAAATAATGACTTTGGGGTGGCAGCTTCCTCGCAACGTTGGCCATGGACACCTCGCGAGGGGAGGCTGAACACGGCAGGGTCGTGGTCTGCACCAGGTCACTTTGGCTGGTGTCAGTCCATCAACTGCAAAGGAGCTGCTCAGCATACAGGGCGGTGCGAGTGGAGCCTGACCCACTGGGAGTGATGGAGAAAGCTGCTGGGAAGTCAGGAGTACGTCTGCATAGCTCCTAAGCCAGCCTCAAACTAACTAGCTGGGGTATGGACAGTGTAGACATACCCTAAAATATGGGTAAGTGCAGACATACCGTACCCTGCTGGGCACAGCAGCAGTGGCTCTGCAGGCTCTGGTTGCCCATCTCCCCCTCTCTCTGCAGCACTCAGAGCTGTTATAGAAAGTGTCCACCAAATCTGGGACCCGATTTTGCACTTGTGCACAGTGCTAAGCAGGCTGGACCTGGTCCAGCCAATGAAGCTGCCCTGAGGTACAAGTCAGAGGGAGCCTTTCCCTGGGGAAAGGGAGGAGGTTGTCTCCTCAGGGAGAGAAGAACCTGGGCTTTATAGTTTTTTTGTGCAAGAACTGCAAGTTTAATCTGAGAGCCTCTGTGCCCCAGCTCGCCCCTGTATCAGCAAACATCTCCCTTCCCCCAGACCCTTCAGGCATGTTCAGAGATTAAAGGCTTTAGAGAAGAGAAAGGTTTATTGGGAGAAAGTGTTAATACTAACGACCTGCGTACTGCTGCACTCCAGCGTAGGCTTGCTGCAAGGGGTCTGCTGCAGTGGGGCTCTGTGCTGTGGAGACACAAGAGAGAGAAGGAATTAAGGGGTTAAAACATGACAGGCACTCTCCCTTCCTCTTCCCCCACCAACACGTTGTGTGAGACAAACGGACCCAGGGGCTGAAGGTCCCAGAAGAGGAGCAGCTCTCGCCAGGACTGACACTGTGCTAGGTGCTGTGCAAACTCAGATCTCAGCGACAGCTACAGTCACATGAAACTTTCAATCAGAGCAGAAAACAACAGTGGCATAGCAGGGGGAAGGAGAAGAGAACAAAGCAGTGTCTCCTGCCATACCAACAACCCTTCGAAGGACTGTGTTGCTGCCAGGCAGCCCCCTGTGAGAGAGGAGATGCTGCTTGGAGGGGAAGGGGACGCCACTTGTCTGCTCCAGGGAGGATGCTGTGAATCTCTGTGTAAGGCATGCAGTCCCTTGCTGGCTTCAAAGTGCATTTTCTCTCTTTACAAGTGTGTAGTCCTCCCCCCTAAAACTGTTTATTTTTGTGAAACTTTGAAGTCTAGCTCAAATACAACAAAAGCTAGTTAAGATTTTTTTTTTCTTTTTCCCCTTTGGATGATAGGGAGAGAAAAAGAGAGAGAGAGAAAGAGAAACGTGTTGGATAAGCTCTTTCTTTATCTGCAGCAATAAAATATTTAAAGCAAAGCTTGGCTGAACCTCCAGTCCAAATGTCACCTTGGACCTAATATTTCACCTCTTGTTATGAGTTTAATTTGTATTTATTGGTGCTGCACTGTTATACATCTAAGCAGTCCGTCCGGCTTCTTACTTGTAGAATGATCCCTTAGGGAGCTACCACTTTCCCCTTCATCCCACCTTCTTCCTTCCTACAAGCACAGAGGTGTGGCTGGAGGCAAGGACTTGGAACCTACAAAGGTGTGGGCCTCTTGGAAGGAAATCTGATGCCATTGACCTATCCAACAAAAGACACTGACTCCATGCCGCCAAAGTGTGGGGGAGGTTGGTAAACATGAGTGTTACAGACCCAAGGAACACCAAGAAAGTCTTTTGTTACAGATGCAAATGCCAGCTTGAGCCTTAACTTCAAAGATCACCATTGATCGTGTTGGAAGCTTGCAAGATCTTGCACTTTTCTCCCAAAATACAATTAGAAATGTTGAGAAGACCAAACTTTGAGGGAGAAAGCTGGCCAAGGCTTGGAGGGTTCTGTTTGTTATGGGCATTACTGAATTACACGGACCTGGAGGCTGGGGTAGTCACAGGAAGAAATATGTGGGATTTCAGTATTAGTTTGGAATTTGTTCGGCTGATTTTCTAGCTGACTTTTGGCAGGTCTCTCAGTATGTATGTATGTGAAATGGAGAAGCACTGCCATTATAAGGATTTTCACCCCTTGAAAAGGGGTGTGAGGACACTTCATTAAAACCTGTGAGAGATTAGTGGAAGGCATAGTAGAGATGCAAAGCTATATTTTTAAAGAGCAGATGCTCCAGGAAACTGGAGGAAATGATTGGAAAATATAAAAATTGTTTCCGCTTATTCCTGCCATCTTGAAAAAGAAAGCAAGTAAAGTCTATTCTTTTTAACCTCTGCTCAAAACTGTTTTCCTCTAAACCAGAATGCTGAGCATATTGTTCCAGAAGAAAACTGAACAGCTATGAAAAGTTGAGTAATACACCGGTTCCTGCACCACTTTGGGAGAATGGATCATAATAACTTGGACCCCCGAAAAATGACCAAGTCCCGTCAGGTAGAAGATATCTCCCAAGGAAGGTGAGGGGACATGTGATAAAGGGAGCAAATATTTATAAGATAGCTGTGGTTTTGCAGTCTGCAGTAAAGGAGGTGATCTACTGTGTCTGCCCCAAAGGCAACCGCCCTTCCTTGGTTGCACTCATCTGTTTATAGAGCTAGAAAAAGAAATTATCTTTGCTATTTCGGAGATACACTCACAGCACTTCCTTTCCAGCTGAGGCTGGACTCAGAGCTGAACTCAGAGCTGGACTCTCTGACATGCGAACAATTAGCAGTGATTGTCTCTTCATTGATACGGGAGAAGTCACTGACCAGTACCTGCCTGTGGTCCTTTCCTTTATTCCTTGCCTTAGCTGAGCACAGGTGGGAACTGCCCGCTCTCACAGCTATCGTTGAGTCTACGTCCTGAACAGGACCACCTGCCCCACTGCAGAGCTGCTCTCCTTACCCCATCTGTGGATATCTCGCCTGCCTTTGAAGTCGTCCTCTGTCCATTGTAACTAAGCCATTCTGCTTAGGAAAAATACACTTAAAATCATGGTTTACCTTTAAGATTAAATATTAAAACTGGACAAATGCTTTATTTAAAGGGTTTGGGACAACAGGCCTTTAAATGCACACTTTTTCCCTCCCACATAAAGCTTTTAGAGTTTATTATTTTCTGGAGTCTTAATGACTTGTCAGCATAGGTAGTACCTAACTGGGTGCTTCTTTCTCAGGAGGCTACCTTGTGCCCCAGATCACACAGGGAATTTCCTCCTGGCATGTAGCACATGCAAGCCGGTGGGAAGACTCTCCCCTGGTTTCAGTGAGCTTTGCTCCAGGCTGGGAATCACTAACTTACGGGTAAAGAAGATGCAAGGTGACAGGTCTAATACATAGGACCCTAACATTGACCCAGCCATCCCTGGACGGTCTTGAAAAAGAGTGAGTCAAAAGCATCCCGACAGCATGGGGAGGCGGCAACCCCTGGCTTGGGGCTCGGTGTTTTACTTATAGTCTCATTCCCTACCTTGCTGTTTGGGAAAAGCGGTTGTTGTGAGTCACCGCCTGCAGGAATTTAACTTGGCAGCTCTTAAAAGCTAAAGTGATGACCTTTGCTCACTGAAGAACTTGTCTTCCTTAGCTCAAAGAGTGTATTTATTCCGCAAATGAAGATGTGACTTCAGCACAGTGGATGTGTCCATGCTGGCCAACACGACTGGTGAAGATGCAGGGACACAGACTCCAGGGCCGGCCGAGTACCCCGGAACGAAGCCAAGGTAGCTTGGACAGCCATGAGCATATCTTCATGCTGCTGCTCACTCTGCCAGATGAATTAAACCCAGTGAAGGGCATAACTGCCTGTGCTCCCAGCTGTAGTGTGGGTGAAGCCAACAGCTGGTATCGATCCAGAAATCTCAAGACACGGATTAGACATTTAAGGAAGTTGTGGCCATTCGGTGTTCGGTAAAATGACAGCCCTCCTACTTAATAATCACCCATGAGAAGTTCAGCCAGGGCTCAGATGTACGAGGGGCTCACAATCCAGAGCCAGTCTGCCCCAGGGGTTACGTGTGGCTGTAGGCTGCAGAGCACCATGTGCTAAAATTCAAAGTGGGAAGGAGACATGAGTCATTTCTGTGTCTCAGCACAAGGAGACCATGAGGGAAGGTTGCTTTATTCCTCCATAAGATACACATAACTTAATAAGATGTACAACCCGTGGCCTTCACACAGATCATGCTGTGCTAAGGTAGGAGAGTTACCCTGTCTCAGCCATCCTTTCTATCCATTCAGATGGTCAGTCTTCTCTCTTACTGCAAATATTAGCTAAGCACGGGCATGCAGGGCTGGGAGGAGACCTCAGCTCCTCTGCATGCTGTCTGTGCCCGGGTATGAGCTGCCTGTGGCCCAGAAGCTAAATAATTGAGTAAAGGCTGGTAAGAGCCACAGGAATATAGGAGACACTAGATGAGGGACATGAATATCATAAAGCACCTTAAAGGGGCTTTTGGACCAGAAGTATCACATCTCTAAGTTGTAACATCATCAAAAGACCTTGGATGTGCTGGTGACTATCTGTGCAAATGTGCCCATAGATAACATTTGAAATAGCTTGCCTTATGGTCAGACTCATGAAGATCTTACATCCAACATACAGATATTTAAAAGATTAAACGTGATGTAAAGTACACACTGAGGATCAGCTGGTGAAGTGAAAGAGGCAGAGCGGCTCCTGAGAGGCCAGAGGACAACTATCAATCATGTCATCCCCGCTGAAGTCCATGTAGCCTTGCTGCTTTACAGAAGCTGAGGATCTGGCCTTGCCAGGGCAAACAGATGCTAATAGTAACTTCATTTGGCAGCTCAGGGCAAGAGCCTTATCCCTGGACATCGCATCTATATTAGTTTGATCATTTCCATATCTCCATGGGAAAAATCCTGCTCAGATACAATTGTCTCTCTGCGAGACAATCCTGGCCAAGATGCCACAAGGTGACCATGGCAGATAACCTTCCATAAACCTGGAGACATAAAACAAGCCAATGACCTACTATATGGCCATAAATATAAATTTAAGGAAGGCAGCACTTATTCATTAGGGAGAAGTCAAGAAATGACTCCCAAGTCCTTCAAAGAAAGTAGATCCGTTAATGTCACTTTCTGAATCCTCTGCCTGATGCCAAAAACCAAGGATGATTTCCCAAGTCAGCATGAAATACCAGTGCTTTAAAATTAACACCAGGAAGCTTTCTTACTACTGATATCTCTCTAGACTGAAATCCAACTTTTTAAAGGGGAATTCAGCTAGTGTTAGGCCCAACGTTTAGCTTTTGTCAGAGAATGAAAGGACGGAGGTGGCAGAATGAAGCACATTGTTAAAAATAAATAAAATCAGTTTAAGTGATGCTCTATAAAGAATCCTTTCTGAGATGCCGGTAACCCGGCTACAGTGTCTGTCCAAAACAAGCTGTTATATGGGTGCCCCAGGTGAACATGGTTGTAGGGAGAGAAGGCTGGAGCCTGCTGTGATGGTCAGGGGTGTAAATCAGGAGGAGCTGCACCGAAGCCAGTGGGGGTGGTGAGCTAAAAGGATGACGGTTACTGCCTAAGCCATCAAAAGGGGACCCTCCATCCCCCTCAGTGGGGTATGGGACAGTGTCCTTGTCCCAGCTCAGGGTAAGAGAAAGCCAAGGGAATCTGCTCTCTGCAGTCAGAAGGGCCCACTGCTTCTGAGAGACAAATCAGAGGGGCCCACTGCTTCTGAGGGACAAAAGCAGGATCTGGCATCTTTTGAGATGCTAAGACACCCTGAGATTTCACTTTGGTGGAAGGAGTCAGTAAACCTTACACCTATATGACATCCTCTTCACCCCCTGCTTCTGATTGCCTATGCATTTCCCAACAGACATGCTTTATTCCATCTATTTCACTCTATTTTGCAGTGCTACTCCCTGCACCAGTCTACAAAAACGCGTTATCACCCAGATCCACAGCTTTGTGCTCTGCCCCATCTATTCATTCCTCCCACTGTCCTGGAGGTATTTTACTCCTCTCCCAGGAGCTGCAGCTTAGCCACTGTCACCTCTAGGAGTCTGGATGGGGGAGGAAGACGATCAAAGAGAGGCAGTGCTATTCAGTCAGGGTGGGGGAAATAAAATAATGACAGGGAAAAAAAAATCTATGTGAAGGCCAGGATTAAAATAAATAAATAAATAACAGAGTGGGAGGGCTCTATTCACCTTCTCCTTAAATCCAATTTAAATCACTCTCTACAGCCCTAATCTATATCCATAATTATATCATTTCGTACAACAAGCTTGCGAGAGGTCTTAAGAAATTTATGTAGATTAAAATTCATGGGTGCCATAGTACAGATTCCATATTATTAAGATTGATTAGGACAGCTGATGCTGTGATTAAAGAAGCCAGCGTTTACTGTTGTAATTAATTAGGTATTCAGACACAACAATAACTGCAATAACAGAAAGAATGTGCTGATCCGGCAGAAAACAGAGACTGATCCTGTGTTTTATAGTCTCATTTCACCATTTAGGGGCCGGACACCACTCCGTCAAAGACACGTTGTCCCACTGTCTCTTCCCCTACACGTCAAAGGAGCCGAGAAATCCAGAGCACTTGTGCCCTCTACTCCATCCTCTTAGTTGGAAAAGCCCTTTTGGTGGCATCCCCAGGTTTTGTAGATGCTTGTTTGGGACAGCATATGGGCCTACTATAAAATTCATATAGTTTATCCCTGGAAATTAAGTTTATTATTTTCTTAATAGTCCCACCTCCACGCCACATCCCTAATCAAGCAGCTGCTGAGATGGGTGCTCTGCAAAAACACGATAGGAGTTATGTCTGGAAATGAAGAGTTTCCAGTTGCCAAAGCAAGAAAGACACAGAAGACTCAGAAATGCAGAGAGGTGGAGGTGGCTGGCCAAGGTGACAAATTAATTCAAGCGCAGAGTCAGGACCAGACTTGCCTCCTTTTGCCTAAGGCCATAAACACATAAGTCAGGGTCAGGTTTTAAAAGCTATTAAGGCACTTAACTCCATATTTTTGGTGAGCTTAGTTTAAATCACCTTTAAAAATAAAGCTCAAGGTCTTAACTCACTTAGGTGCCTCTGAAAACATCAGCACAGAGCCTGATTTGTATTTACACCTTCTTCCAGATCAGAGGAGAAAGCACTTTGGCTCTGGAAAGGCTCCCACAACAGCCTTAAACAACCTCATTCATTATGGCCGCAGCACGATTGTTGGAAGTACATGGCATCATTAAAGTAGCTTAGACTACAATTGAAGATGGCAACTTGTTATTATATTTTTAATGAGTGCATTCCTTCACTTATTTATTTTACCAGTAAAGCGTGGTTTATGGCACGTGGCAGATTGTTACAAATGGGTCAAATAAATGTTTCCTAGTCATAATGATATTTCAGGTGCTCACTGTTGCAGTTTTGGAACTGCTGATACAAAATATGAACAGGAAAGCTCTCATGCGGAGATTTAGGGTGGACAAAGAAAACACAGCCAAGGATTTCCTGTGGTAAGTAACTCAGCCTGGGTGCCATTGAGCTATGCACATTTCTAGGGCACGGTGTATGTCTGGACTGAGCGCTGTGGGGCTTGGTTTTCACCCTGGACCTTCCACAGGTGCGGGAGGGTCATTCGATTTCTGTTCTCCTGATTCACCTCCTCTCTAAACTCTCCTTGTCTGACTCCTTTCAGGGACGAAATGTCAGGTGTGGGGTAAGTCAGCCCCTTCCTCTGCCTCCACAAGTGAAGCCCTCATCTTGCCCAGCATCACTAGATGGTGTCTGTTGTGGTCGGGACTGATCCTGGGACCGACTGGCCCGGAGCAGCAGCCTGCCCATCAGCAGAGCTGCTAGCTAATTGACAAGCTAATAGATAAGGCTGTCATATTAGCAAGCCCGCAGCTCCTCCCCTACAAAATTAGCTTGCTTAATGGTAATAATTACAGATGGAGCTTGAATCCTGTCTCTGCTGGCAATGGGTGAAATTGGTTACTGCCTGATAGCTCTTTGTTGAGCCAAGGAAACTGAATTGATGGTCTCAGTTCAGTTCCTGAGACATGAGTTTCTACGGCACAGGAATTCACCCATGGGGGACACCTTTACTGCCAATCCCAATGGTGGCTTGGAAACCTGTGGGCATAAAGGCTTGGCTGCCCACTCTTACCGGCAGCTAGTCCTCCCTGGGAGGGGGCTGGACCTGAAATAGGGTATGAAGTGGAGCTTGCTTTCTTGCTTGCTTGTAACCAAAGGGGAGTGGGAGGGAATTCTGCAGAGAGGAGAGAGAGAGCTAGCCCTGGCAATGGTGTCCAGGACTAGTTTCAGAAGGTGTACTAGGTGGACAGGTTCAGAAGTAGAACCAGTAAACAAGGTGATACATTTATAATATGTTATGAGCAACAAAGGGAACTTTGCTTTTGTATTCCTCAGCAGCCTAAGTCCTGGCTCTGGTCTTGCTGGGCATCCCTTGGCCCAGGAGGAATAATTTTGTTTGGGAGCTGTTGGATGCTATGTGTGTATTTCTGCTTCTTCCTGGGCACATCACTGGGCAGAAGACCACAGAGCAGTCCTCACTCTTTTCTGAGGGCTCTGGTCTGTGCCTCCTTCCAGTTCCCCCATTTTGCTGATCCTTTGCCAGTCAATCCCTTCTCTCTCGTGTTTGCTGCCCTTTGCTCTCCCCATTTTCTCATCTTTCCCTCCCCTTCTCTTCCCAAGGAGGCTTTATTTTTGGAGCGAGCATTTTATCCAGTCCCTCTCAACTCAGTCCAGTAGAGCAGGACCTGATACTGGAAAGCAGAGAGCTGATGGTGTGAGACGCAGCAGAGACCGATGCAGATGGTCTCCACTGTTATTGTACGTCACACACACTGTCACAAAAGAGGCACTGGGCTCTGGGTGGCTAAGAAGCTTTGGCAGAAGAGCACAATCCCTGTTACTATGGCTAATATGGAAATGGCAAACACCCTTGCGCTGCTGCAAAGTGGCTCACAAGACCATGCCATAACAGATCATGCTCTTGTCCCCACTACAAGTTGTGACACATTGCCATGTTCAATGCCTCTATAAGCTGAAAGACTAAAGGGCAGGTATTAATACCCAAAAAAAGCCATCTCTCCAAAGGGGCTCAGACTAGCGGAAGGGGAAATATTTACTCCTTTGTGATTCTATCAAAAAAGTGCACTGTGTGGCATTACATACTGTCTGAGCTTGGAGAAGCTGAGAGCAAGGCTTGCAAAGAGTATGCCTGCAAGGAATGGTTTTCTAGTGCTACTGCATGATCCATACCCTGGCTGAAGCACAGAAAAAGTGAATTCCTGCAGGGAATGGGGCTGTGATCAGAGACCTGGTGAGTAGGGACTTTTGACTTACTCTTGCCTTTGCCCCAAAGCCATGGATGTTTCAGTAGCTTGACTCAAATGCTACTGTGTGTGTCCCTGCTCCAGACAAGGGGAATCTTAAAAAAAGAGCATAGGGGAAGACAGGAAAAAAAACCCAGTGGAACTACACAGTAAATACAATTGCATGCTATGGACCTTTTTTTATAGTGCAAAGACTGGAGTTCTTGGGTCCTTGAGATGCAGCATCAAAAATATTATAGTTAGACACAAAGGTGGATGTGTAGACAAACTGTACAATTAATGGGATTTATTTGGGTCTGAATGATGTGGATGTCATGCCTCTACAGATTTTGATTGTCCTGTTTTGCTATTTTCAGGCAACAAAGAACATTCTGCTACAGGACATAATGGTGTGAACCCACATTTGAGTTTTTTGTGGAGTATGAAAGAGTATCTGACAGCAAAATTCAGGCTTTAAACAATATATTGCAAGTCATAATCATAGCAAGACTATGGTTATGTACATAATACTGCAGCACTGTTGGCCGCTTTCAGAATGAGAAATATACCATAAAAGAAAGTTGTTTGGAAGATGCTGACTTTGAATGGGGACTGGCATGTTCTTTACTTCTCCATAATGTTAGTGCAATTGCATGCTCAGCTTTATTATTTTATTTCTACCCTTGCATTTGGAAACACAGACACGCAGAACCACAGGCCAGTGCCAGTAACAGATGCTACAGAGGAAAGTGTGAAAAATCCCATAATCAACAACGATGGAATAAGCTGCCCAGTGATGAAAATTTCTTTCTAACCCCTAGCAATTAGTGGCTGGCTTATATCATAAAGCACGAAGCTTTGTGTCCCTTTTACATTTTTATCCAGTCTAATGTGACTGTGGATGTTCTCATTACCCATATAAATGTCTAATCCTTTTTTGTTTTAATGCTGCTAAGCTGCAGGTCTCAATAGAACCTGTGGCAAGGAGTAAAGTTTTGGAGAGTGCATAAACGCTCATGAGAAGGAAGAGGATAAGATGGAGCAAACACAGGATGTGTCCTACACTCAAACTGCTACAAAGGAACTTGCTTTCAGTATTTCCTTGCCAGTGAGGATAGGGAGAAGTAAAAAGCGAGGTGAGGGTTTGGCCTCCACTGTTCCCTTTACGCCTCTGCTATACCTTAAGATGTCCCTAAGTTATCGGGAAGCTGAGCACCGAGAGCTTCAGCACTTATAGCTGAAGACACATCGAGGTAAATCCAAACTTTAAACAAAGCAGACTATTTGGATGTCAGCTTTACTGGCAGAAAGGAGCCTTTTTGCCTGCAGTGAAGTGGAGCGGGGATGAGTATCACCTTTCAATGTGTTAGGCTGTTGGTGTTTGTGCGGGGACTTACTGTGAATTGCTGGCTGAGCAAGTCTCTCCAAAACTCGGAGAGAATCAGATTATATAACCATGGATGAAATACCTAACTGAAAGCTTTCTTTAATCATGGGGGGTATTTGGAGATAGTAACAAGAGCTCAAGTCATTAAGATTAATCTAGAAATATCATCTGTTCTCGGATGTCTGCAGTAATGGCTCATGGAAGATTAGCTAAAAGGCGCTAGATAAAGCAGAAAAAAGATAGACATAGAAATGGATGAATAAACAGAGAGATGATAGACTGGCAAACAGGTAGATACTTAGATAGATGGATAGTTGAACAGATGGCTATATTTGTATAACCTTAAAGACACGGTGCTCTCTTGCTGCTGTGGCTGAGCTCACTGAGCACTCTAAGGACTCCTTCCAATCTTCTGATGCCTCTGTAAGCCTCCAAGAGCTCCCCATTCCTCTAAGCTGCTACAAACATGTATACGCATGCTTAACTTTTAGCACAGTAAGCCCCTTGATTTTAATTCTGGTTAAAGTTGAACTCGTGGCTAAATGTTTACAAGGTGGGAAAGCGGGAAATGAAAGTTATTTTTTCAATACTTCTGATATTTCTGGTCTTTCCTTTGCTACATTCACAGCGGTTTTTCCAGTGACATTGTTTGAGCAGTAACTAGGTAAGAGCTTTCTATTTCTACATTGCGTGATATTTTTCCTTGTAGCTCATGAAGTCCCCTGTGATTGTCCAAATTCTAGCTAAAGCAAAACTTGCTGGGTGTCCTGATTGTATTCACCAGACAAGTCGTCCATCAGATGAGCACTCAATTCTTCAGCATAAAAATTTTCCACCTCCAACATGCCCTTGATGTCTTTCATCCAGACTTATGTGTATTCAACTGTAGCTGGATAAGACCTAACTACCCCAATGCTAGAGCGAGCCTTGATGGTGTGAGGTATAATCCTTCTGAGGTAGCTCATGCTACACAAAGCCTGTGTATGTGGACAATCTCCCTAAGACTGAAGGAGGGGGTTGTGGGCCTGGCATTGGTCTGGCTTACCTGGGTAAGGGTGGATGCCATTAGCAAACACAGCTTCTGCGGCGGGCTGCCCATTAGCCTGCGGCGGGAGGCCAGTGAAACCATTCACCCCAATTGGAGATGGGATGCTAGGCACAGCTGGTGCAGTTATGCCAGGAGGCGTGCTTCCACCTGCAAGTGGGGAGGACATAAAATCAGGGCTGGTGAGTACTGGAAGCAATAACAACATGGAGAAAACTGCTGACACAACAGCTGTGACCCCCACACATGAGCCTTCTGATAATCCAAGACATAAAAAACCTCCCAAGTTGTCATGCTAAGAAAGGGACTCCCTGACATTGCTCCTCTATTTGGAAAGAATTTAAGAAAGGCTTGCAAAACTTTCTTCGACAGAATGAAGCTTTTGCTTGGTAATCATGGTCTCATTGCTAGCATCAAGCAATAGAAGACTATAGAAATATCAGTCTTCCTCCTCAACTTTCTCCCTGGAGTATTACCTGTTTAAATTGCTAAATAAACAGACATTTCTTTCCTAGATATCATTTAGCACCAGAAGCAAATTCTCAGTCCCGCCTTTCTACAGCAGTTCCTCTCAATTTCTCTTTGGATATGTCAGCTTTGGGGGTGTACCAGTTTCCAGGACTACTCTGTCTGCACTCTCTCATGAATACACAATTCACGTTCAAATCATTCTGAACATTTCTCAGCACCAAAGAACCTTAAAAGGTTTGGCAAGTTGATTTGTAGCCTAAAGGCAGCTGGTGATACCGTTTTTTAGTGTCACTCTTTGGCCCAAACTTGACTTTGTAGAGTTTTAGCAGAGATCTCCCACTCAAAAGGGGAAAAAATTGGTCTAGATCTCTTTCTTGCATGGAATCATACTTCTCCCCTTCTTCCCACATACATCCTGTAATGCTGCTATTTCAGAAGAACAATTTAGTCTTTAAGTTTTGAGTAGGAATTCTTGAATTTCTGAGGGGAGAATTAAATCCCTCTGCTACCCCATTGCCTTCTCCTATCTATGTTTAAAATGTCTGGGCTGTCTGTGCTTCTTGCAACATATTCAGGATGTTTTGAAGGACCAAAAGTGCGTTTTCAGTAAGTATGAAATCATATTTTTCTCTTACCAGCTGTGGGTGGGAAGTTAAACTATCTGATTTTCAGCAATATCTTTTATGTGTCAGGATATACTACTGATTGAAAGCACCATTTTTGCAGTAACCTCTTTTTAAACTAATTGCAGAAATTTTCTTCATCATAGCAGCAATTCCATGATGGTTTAGTCTAATAATACACTTTAAGGACTGCTTAAATCTGTATTGGTGCTTTAAGAAAGCCCATACAAATGCTTGACATGTTTTAATATGCTCTGATTTGAGTGGCCCAAAAAAGGCAGGCTATATTTCAGCTCTTTTCTTATACCCCAAGCAGAGAAGCTGCTGCTTTCCCTTTGCTTATTTAAATGGTGTTGGCCTTTAAAAATGTCCTCTGTGGAGGTACAGGGAGCCAGCAGTGGCAACTGAAGTCCAAAGGCAATGCTCTTAGCATATGCCATCAGCTTGAAAATCACAAAGGCTAGGTAAAATTTCGGTTGCTGTTCTGGATCTCTCCTTTATTTGCATAGACAATGTGAGTAATTTTTTCTAAAATTGCAGCAAGGGATTTGTGCTTGCTATTTTGTGCATGTCTAAGGAGTTTAGGCATATTCATTGCAATTCTTTAATTTTCTTCTTATAAAGAACCCCCCTGGAGAGGTCGGATCTGTAGTTGGAGTAAAACTGGCATAATGCCACCACAGAGAACAAATGGCAGTGATCCATGCCACTTGTGGGTTTCATCCCTGGTTTGAGATCTCTTGCTGTAGCTACACCAGTTGCAGATTTACAACATGAAGGGAAGGAGAAGAGCAGGAAGGAATCCTAAATGAAATTTCATTTCTAGCCCTTCTGTGCAATTAACAGAGGGGCAGACCCACTGCACACTCACTTTTCACCCTGATTATACAAATGACGGGAGAAATGCAAAACTTGAACCAAACTTTCAGAGATGTCAATTTAATTGCCTTGCAATTATGGACTGCCGTGTGAGATAAAACTGGCTCTTGATGGAGAACCATCAAAATGCCAGCAAATAGCGTAAAGTTTTTATGATCTGAATTGCCCACTGGGACTCCCTACTGCTCTCCATTGACTGCAGGCAAGCCAGGTGAGTTGTTTAAACTGTATGTCTAACTTTTGTACTGTTAAAGCCAGGTTAGATGGGTCCTGTATCTAGCCTGTTAGATTTGCCTGGATCCGAAACTCTTTAAGTTCACAGGTCCAATGGGAACTTTTGAGCCTGAGTGAACTCATGGCCATGTCCCAAGGAACCCACTCCCCTGTAGGTGGGAAGCACAGAAAACCAGCTGGATTAGGAGGCCTGAAGATACCAGCACAGAGGCACGGCGCTCAGCCAATACCTCCAAAGCCTCTAGGACTTCTGGGTTACCAGTGTCCTTTTTCTAGCACAATTTTTCTTTTGCTTAGGAAAGATCAAAACATTACTTTTTTTTTCTTTTTCAGTGTTCCAAACACTTTTTCTAATGCCTGTTTTTCAGAGAACTTTGAAATGTTTCATTTTTATTCCAAGTCAGAACAAAGATATACTTCAATGACTGGAAATCCTGCTATGAAGCAGAATGATCATTTTCCATTTGGCTTCCTGAATGCTAACAAAAGCCAGCAGGAGAATTCATGTTAGGCTTCAGATATCTCCTGGCTACTCAGAAATCGCTGTTAGTGTTGTAGGCTTGCTTGTTCAGACGTTATGTGAAACATTTTCTATGTGCCTTATCACAAGCTTTGAGAGTGCTGTAGTAATGCAAGGAACCATTTCAAAGTCTAAACATCTCACCCAAGGAATAATTGTCAATGGACATTTCCACAACCCATTACAGAGGTTTTTCATGAAGGAAGCTACCCATTCAAGGTAAATCCGCAATAATGCCAACATGCATAGGCTCCATGATCGAAAATATGTCATAAGGACAGTGCAAAATCTGCCACCGTGAAAGAGATCAAGGGATCATCTAAACCAGCATCTTATTTTCAATAATGACCGGTCATGGATGCTCTGGAAAGTATGTAAAAAACATGAGCCTTCCTCTACTGTGCTCTGACAATAAGAGTTTAACAGTCCCCAAGAGGTGCCGCGTACATCAGAGGAGGAGCAGAGCTTACACTGAAGAAGGGCCAGGATATCTTTCATGTGCTGGATACCATGGCAGGCACAGAATTTGTCTGTTGTACTGCTATTTACACACCTATGTCGCAGAACTTGTTCATTCTCAAGGCTTATTTATATGCAAAAGAGCTTGTGCGCTTTGTGGTGAGGCCATCACAAACCACCGCCTGGATTCAGCTTTCCAGGCCCTGAGAGCATTTGAATTCCAGGCAGTCTTTGTTTGACTCTCTCTGCTCCCACCAACACAAAACAAATCTAGCTAATGCAAATATGATAATCTTTCCAGCAGCAGGTTTAAAGGGTGCACATATAATTAAGCCACTTTTCTATTTGGATTTGCAGTAGCTCCATCGACTTGTTGTTTATACATTTATCATTGTGTAAACATATATTTCAAAATGTGTGGTATAAGATTTTTGAGTCAAGCGCTTTTCGTTGGCTCTCCGTAAGTTTGTGTGGAATGAGATCTCTCTCTCTCTCTCTCCTTTTTTTTCTCCCTCATATTCTAATGCAAGCAAAGGAAAAGATACCTATCTGATCGGTAGCTGCTGACATTGTTCCCGGCTACAGATTGCAAAGCGACGCTAAGCTGTGTGTGAGCGGGGAGGTTTTCTTTGGCAGACAGGTTAGCAGAACTCTGTTCGCTAGGAAGGGCCCCCAAGCCTGTACTGCTGCCGTGCCTTATGTCCCTGCCACCCAGCAGGGACATTACTTACTCCTTACTCAGGCCCTTTACTCAGCCAGGAGGCATCTTTCCTGGCTGCTTCGTCAGACAGCCCTTTCCTGCTCCCGTGCTGGTGCAGACCTCTCCATGTTCGGCAATGTAGCTGCCCCTTTCCTCCCTTGCTGCTCTGCTTTGCAGGAGTCCCAGATCCTGCTCTGCCCAGCGGTGCCTGCACCACCGCTGGCTCAGGCATAGCTCACTCCTCCCATGTCTCACCCCAAACCTTTCTCAAACTGGTTCCCTCCAGGTCAGCTTGATGTTTCAAGGTTCACACAAAGGTATTGGTATGCCATGTCTTTCTGAACACAGTCCCATCCCCAGCGCCTCTCATCGGAACAACCTGCATCACCCCCGGGGACACTTTTATCCCAGCCTCTCCTTTATATATTGTCCTCTGAAGATGTATCTTTGAGTCCTCTGCTTCCCTACCAGATTCCGCGGTATATTGCTAAAATGTCAAAATCCTGACTTCTTTCCTCTCATGGTTTGGCCCCACTTTCCCTCCTGCCCTACTTCCCTGCTGTTAGGCCACATGCCACTCTGTGACTATCAGCCCTGCCAGTTCCTTGACCTGTTCCTGCCCAAATGATTTCCTTCTGCTTCAATCCCCAGGAACGCCAGTGTTGTTTCTCTGCCTGTTAAGATGCCCTCTGCATCTTAATGCTCTGCCCACTGAATCATATACTGCAGCTCCTAGCATGGGCTTCTTGTGACACCTCACAGCCTGGCCAGATCCTGGCAGCCCTTCACTGGCCCTGTCTCCATTCCAGCAGACAGAAACCTTCTCACCAAACACTTGCATTCCAGGCAGCACCAGAGGTTTTCCCTGAGTACCTCCTGTCCTGTTTCACGGTAGGTAAAAGGCTTATGTGTCCCAAAGACATAGCTCATCTTGTTAATGATATTGCATCTCACCACAAACCTTATTTTTTTTTGTCTTGGACCAGCCTGACTGTGACAGCACCAGCACTGACCCCTTGGACATCTATATGCACCACCAATAAACAAGTATATGTCACTGAGGGGTGTTTGTGCCATTTGTGCTCAGAGCTAAAGGGACGTTGTGGAAGAGATGAGGCTGAGAGGGAAGGGTCAGGGCAGAGAGCCCTTTCCAGTGCCTTTGCTGCCAGCACCCTTCCTCCTCCCCAACAAGACCTTTGCATCCTGGCTCTGGTGGGTCTCAACCCTCTGGCTCTCCTCACCCACCAGTGAGTGCCACGCAGAGTGGGGTACAGCTAACAGCAAGCCTTTTGACTGTGCCCTTAGAGCTATTTCATGACACGGAAGGTGACCCCAGCTGGCCCCAGCCCTGGCAGAGGTGGCAACAGTCCTTCTCTGCCCCTTTGCCCCTTTCCCAGACCACAAAAAATTCTGATTGACTCCACTCCTCACTCCTGGTGGCCTTCACCAGGAAAACCAACATTTCTGTAACAACCCACCAGGGGTAAACCTGTCAATGAACATGTCCCGCCAGGTCTCCTCTGAGATGTGGCCATATTTACCTGCCCTTCGCCCTCTCCACAGCCCCCCAAGCCCCTTACCTGAGGTTGGTGTCATGGGGGCGGCCGCCAGGCCGTTCATGTTCAGAGCCGCCATCTGTTGCATCTGGGCTGCAGCAAAGGCTGCCATGGGGTTCAGGTAGCCGCCCTGTGCCACGGACGCCATGATCGCGGCTTGCTGCTGCATCAGCTGGAACAAAGAGAGCAGGGAAAAAATATCACGCAGTCACCAGCAGGGCAGCCCGCAGCACCCGCACCAGGATGGGGACCCAGTGTGAGGCACCTGTTTGGAGATGTCAGCTCACCACACTTGTGGTACCCCCCAGCCCTGGTCTTCCTTCTCACTATAGGAGGCAAAGTGCATCGTTGCGTCTTGAGGTCTTTATGGTTCCCACCCCCACAATGTGTTCCATGGTGTGGAGGTCTCCCATGAGTTGTACTCAGTCCTCTGACTACCTGGCCCTTTCCTGATGCGAAAGGCAGGGAAAAGAATAAGTTCCTGAGCGGACAGGTTTCATGGTTTACGTTGCTTATAGAAAAGCTCTGGGAAAGCACTGGTGGCTGCTGATGGGAGACCAATGTATGTGGAGCAGTGGGAACGGGGATCCCCTCTCCAGAGCAGCAAGCTTAGATAGTTGTCTGGGGATAACCTGATTTATTTTAATCTGTCAGTGACAAAAATCAGTTTTTCTTATGCTGCCGGGAGGCTCCCCGTGAGCACTGAGCAAAACCATGACCAAACCATCTAACCATATTACAGCACCTACTTCTAACATAACCAAACAGAGATTCCTGGAAGAGCTATATAAGAGAAAAGACGTCCCCTGCTTTAGCAAGATTAATACCGTGTAGTGGGAAAACCCCTTCCCTGTGGTTTTGATCTGTGATGATTTCCTTAATTTGATTTTTTTTTCCCAGAGAGTGACAAAAATGCTGCTTCTTTTAGGGCACATACAAAAGACAAAAATGAGGAACCCAGTCTACATTTTCAGGCATTTGGGTGTTAAAATTTTGGAGCAGAAGGCTGGTGAATGGTTATGCATGCTGGAAATGTTTTTTACATTAAAATAAGACTTTGCTATCGTCAGACTTCACTATTATTGTTTTACACTCTGAACCTAGCACACGGTCATTGCAGTCCATGTGTACAGTATGGCTGCAGTGGGCTTGTAAAATGCTACTGGTGTGAAGGAGAAGGCACCTTGGATGAAGCTGCCTCTTCTACCCTTCCCTGGAGCTGTATGAAGAGCCAGAAGAGGTATGTCTGAGCCTGTATCCAACCCCCACTCCGGACTGGTGTTAGATGCTTATAGAAAGTGTGGGGGAAAGAGGATGAGCAGAGAGCGAAACCTCACTCTGTTCATTCCCTAGCCTCCAGTAATGCGTGACTTGATAATAATGGTGGAGAAGGAAACTGTTTTTCTGTAGTGACTTTAGAAGTGACTTATGTCTTTGCTGTCTCCAGAATTGGAGGAACTCTATTTTGCTGCTGTCTGATTTCACTCTCTCCCATCAGGAAATCACCCTCTGATGCTGTTGGTTAAATACGCAGGACACGCTTCTCAGCATTAAATAGACCTCAAAAGTCACGGCAAGGAGCAGACTGTTCCCTACTGTTTGGTTTAATGTTGAAATATCAGCTAAATTAACTGTTCATACATACACACACTAAACCAAATCCTTGAAATCACTGCACTCATTCAAATGCTGAAACTTCCCTTGCTACCATCTGTGAAGAGACCAAAGGATGCTCTGCCTCTGACCTGCTGTACAACCATGCACAAGTTGAGTAAACTTGCCTTGGTTTCTCCAGAGACAAAATGGGACACAGGATACCTGCCTCCCCATGCAGGAGTGCCTTCAGATCTACGGGTGAAAAGTGCTGTACTAGAGTTGAGTACTGTTATTTTTTGTAGCCTAATGCAGACTGGTGGCGAGGTGGTGGCTTTCCCTGTGATTGTTAATTACCCTTTTTTATTATACACTGCATAAGACACTTTCACATTTTAATTAGTGATATCCTGTTCTTTGTAATTACTGATAGAGTGATTAGACAATCTTTTCTATTATAGGACAATGCTGATTCCCCTTTAAGGAGTACATTTGTTTCTAGGCATCATTTGAGTTTATTCTCCAGAGGAGGCACTGAGCAGGTGATTTTAGTAAGTATGCCAATGAAGTAAATGAGGAAGGGAGAATCCATCCATCTTTACCACTGGATTGACTCCAGCGCTGAGTGTGCTGACCCATATCTCATTTTCTGTGCTGGGTATTTTCACCTGGGGACAGCTGAGTATGTAACTGGCCGTTTGCAGAAATGATGGCCAAGGTCTGTGCCTATAGAAAATGTCTAGCTCCGCTGATCAAAGTAGCATCTCTCTGAGAGTGACGCAGTTGCAGGGGCTGGGGACAGTCCCAGTCTGGTCTTTGCTGATTTTCTCAGTCTTTCTCCAAAGCTGACCAGAGCTGCATGAACAAACCCACCTCAAAACACAGAGTGACATATGGCCAGTCATGCGTGTGCTGTGGCCAGTCTGGCTGGCAGATAACAGCCTGGTGCTTGTACCAGAGACTTTCTAGGGCAGGCAGGGGACTATATTTTTGTCATTTCTCTGCTGTCAGTTTCAGTAAACTAAATACAAATCGGGTTTCCTCTGAGCTGGTCACCTATTCCAGTCTATGTGATAACAGGCAGAGGAGCCTAGACCAAGATTCATCTCTCCCTTCTGTACCCAAATGCCTCTGGGCAGATGAATTGCACCTTTGTTTCTCCCTATTGACTGTATGTGGAGCCCCAGGCGATCAGTTCAGCTGCACATACCAATGCAGTCAGATGAAATCATTCCCGCTCCTTACTTGGCCCTTGGCAGATACTTTTGGATCTCAGTTCCCAACCATTTAAAAGATAAGTGCTAATCCTTTTTTCATTTGTGTTTCACCTGTGCTGCAAGAGAAGCAGGGCTCTATCTAAAAGATGCTGCATTGCCAATGGTAGTACAAATGACTGTGCCACTGCAAAGACAATTTCCATTTTGGACTCAACAGAGCCAGGCAATCACTTGTGACATTATTTATGGCTTACACAACTTTTTTTCCTGCTTATGGATGTCTCTAAGCTGTTCACAGTTAACTCCATAATGACAGGTGCTCCTCCTGGTTTGCAAACCAGGTAACCTGAGTGTGCAGGTTCCTGTGTACTCAGAGAACTTATAAATTTTCACTTGAAGATGCACGTTTGTAGAACATACCTTGCCTACATGCATGCTCCTTGTTGCAGTGTATGTCACTCATGCATTTCTGCCACAGACCTTCAGAAAGAAGGTATTTTCTGTCTCCTTATGAGAAGAACAAGATGATCCTAATCTGCTGATTAGTGCTGAAGGTGCAGGGTCCGCAACACAAAGCCTGGTGGGCTTCAGTGAAATAGCTGTTTAAAACTGGCTGTACTCCCACAAAGACACAATTAGGAGCATGAGAAGCAAAGAAGTTAAATTTAGCTTAGGGTTAAAAAGCTAATGCAATAAAAATAAAGCCTTAGCCTGTGACTTGGGAAACTAGATTTGGTTGCTTCTGCTGCAGTGGGCATCCCGCAGGGAGCAGCCACCCCATTTCTGTTATGCTCGGTGCTCTGAGGTTACCCAAGATGCCCTGGAGACCTGGAAACCCCCCTGGCATGGTGAAATGAGCTGGACCCCTGTACCTCATGACATGTACACCTTGCTGCAGCCTTCAGAGCCAGCCCACGGGGTAAACCAGGGTCTCCTCCAGAGCTGGAAGGAGTATAGGACCCCATACCTGAACACAGCCATATACGCCAGGTAACTGGCTTTTCTTCCTTGGCTAGAGAGAGGACCCCAACCATGTCTCAGACACATCTGAACATCACAGCCCTTCGCAACACTCCTGCCACCCTTCTGCTGTCACATTCCCCATTGATGCCCTTCCATCTCTGGTTGGAGGTGCTCAGGGGTAAGTGCTAAAGGGGAAGGGGAGGGGGGTCCTTCCCAGCTGCTGATGGCCACAGCCTGTCTGAGTGCAGCGGCATTGCAGGGGTGGGAGGACGGAAACTCGGTCACCTTGAAAGAAGCTGACGGTATAGACCTACCTCCTTCCCCCCAGGGTGGCTCCAGGGAAATTTACAAAAGAAGGGCAAGTCCTGTAAAGGTCACCAGTCTCCCTTGTAAAACCTCTGGGGCATTCCAAGCGAGCTCAAATAAAAGTAACCCCACTCCTTCCCCAGCTCCCCCTGAAGACGAATGTCCCATCCACTCTCCTTTCACTTTGAAAGAGGCCCAGTGTATGGTCCCAGTTAATAAAGCTGTAGAAAGTGAGGCAGTGACCCCACCAGAGGCAAATCAATAGCAGCAGGGCCCCTGGGTATTGTGTACTTTAAAATATGCCATTTGAAATGCAGATTTTCCCTGCCTGGGTTGGGGCCACAGAGCACTAATCAGAAAGGCAGCAGCCTTATTATCTCAGACTGATCCAAGGGGACGGAGAGGAGCCTTTCCCTTCCTCAGCTGAAAGGACGTATTCCCTTTTGCTTCCCCTACTTCCTTGGCGTGACCTTTGCCTCAGCATTTAGAGCTTTTTCCCGTCCAATTTTATAGACTCGTTCCCTCTTTCCTTCAATTTGGTCATCAGTATTGCTCAAATATTTATCTTCTGAGGAGACCAGGAGATGCTACTAAACTGGTTCATGCCCATGGGCAGCACCTCAAGAGCTGTGAACCTGCAGACCCCATCCCATGGCTTGACACCCAATGGGGCAGTTGGAGAGGCCCTGGTAAGGCCATCCAAAATATGGGGAAGGGTGGTAGTGATGGCTGATCAACAGAGATGGGAGGTTACAACTCACACACCCTTTTCCTACCTGAAGTATAGCCAGCTCTATTACCAATGGATGAATAGGCACCTCCACAGGCTTATCCATCCTATCCTGGCATGGGAGATTAAGATAAAAAAACAGCAAAGGATGCAGTTTTGCAGCACAGTTGTGTCAAAGCTGATGTCAGAGCTTGCTGATGTACCTCTCCCTCTCCATGTCTTGCCACTACCTTTGTAGCAGGACAGATGCACACCTGATGCTGCTGAGCACCAGCCCCGTAGCAACACCAGCAGAATGTTGACCACACAGCACAAAACCACAGCACTTGCTCCCAGTTTTCCTACCAAAAGTGGTTCCCTGTGTGGTCACTGTCAGTCTAGTGGCGTGGGGTGAGGACATGTGGCCAGAAATGTGGTTGGGAATAGGGTGGCCTCCTCTGGCATCAAGTGACTGTTAGACAGCAGGGTCATGCAACTGCACTCAACGGCAGCAAATATTATCCTTTTCTTACTGAAGGAATGGCATGAGAGATGAATTGACTTACTCAAGGCCAAAACTTCCTGCTAGTGATAGGACAAGGATGCTACAGCCTGCCTTCCTCCACCCCCAAAGAAATACATGTGAAACTGAAGAAGGGAAAGAGAAGAGAGAAGGACTATTTCTGATGCTGTCTTTTTGAAATGATCATTGCCCTTCGAGAAAGCTTACTCTGAACAATCTGATGACCTTCTTTTTTTTTTTCAGTGTTATTTTCTATCCTTGTCTCTGAGCCACATGACGTTTTGTTTGACTTTTCATATTCTTCACTCAGTAATAATAATAATAAAAGTAATAGCAGCATCCCACGCTTCCCACCTCTAATGATCTATACAAACACTTAGCTAATTAATCCTCATGGTATCCCTGTGATGGAAAGAGGTAAGTAAAGTGATCAACCAAGCTGTAAGAGGACTCATATTTGGTAAAATCACAGAACTGACCAATTCACGTCTGTTTTACGTAACTGGCCATTGGGAAATCAACCCAAAAATATCTCCCAAGCCTTCAAACAGAAGATATTCTGCAAAAAAATCAGAATGGTCCTTCATACATTTTCTAGTGTCTTCTTGGAAACAGAAATTCCTGCTTTGAAAATAAAATTTAAATTTAATTAAGACTTAAAAAAACCTAAACAAATCTACAACACCTGGATTCATGTATTTTAGTGTCTTTCAAAGTCTGACACACAACAGTTTGGGTCTTTAACTTCTTGAGAACTGTGGAAAAAAGCCACAGAACATAAAAAAACATATGCATATAGAGCCCAAATCTAAATGTTCGTTATTTCTGAATTACCAGGGAGCTGATGATCAGAAATATGGTATTAGCCCTGCTAGAAAACATTATGGCTTCAAAATAGCTTACTCCTCTGGAACAGATCAGAACAAGTGCTTTGCATAACAGGTAGTATTTACCAAATATACTGTCCCATTTTCGTCATTTAAATATAATAACTATTATATGCAAAAGATAGTCTATATTCAGTAAATTTTCCCTGATTTCAGAGGGCTAGCTGAATTTTTTAAAGTATCTTTCCAAAATAATTTCACAGTACGAATTGAATAAATATTGGAAGAACCGATTCTTCCCTTCAGCACTACCTCAGATCATTTAGCAGAAATATCCTTTCATCTCCACAGGAGCTGGGACAGGGAGGCGGGGGGGGTACCTCGGCTTTATGGTCAGCGCGGTAGTCACTGCTGCCCTGACTTCCCAAGGTGACCACTTATGACGATGACTGAATGCTACGCAGTGCTGGATGTTCCCACATTTGTTGCAGTTTTTGCCTGCAGTTCAGGAGCTGCAGACATTTGTATTTTTTCAGAGTGAAGGGGGCTGGGGTTTACTGTTGGGGAAGGACTTGCTCCAGGCCGGAGAGCAAATGTTACTGGTGCCTATGTTGCCCCTGTCCCCCTCTGTCTGTTTTTATTCACTAACTCTATGCCTGTCCCCTGCTGCAGGATGCAATCAGTCCCATGGCTGGAATTTGGCCAGGAGACCGTGGCTAACACTCCCACCCTATTTTTTATGCAAACTTGATTTATGACTTTGATCTTATTTTAAATAATTTAAAAATTAAATAATTTATACAGTATCTGTCACTTTCCAAGGCTCCTTCCTTTGTTCTTGCTTTGCTCTTCTGCATTTTCCCAACTTCCCAACCCTATTTAGTCTGTGTGCATTTCCTTTTGTGCACGGTGGGGCAGCAGTGACATGAGACAGGCACTATTTGCCACTTTCTTCATAGAAAGAAGACCTGCGGGAACTTCTGCCACTGTTGCTAATTTGGGCCAGGGCTATGCTACCACCATTCATGGTCTGGTTGGGTTTTTACTGCTCATGATTTTGGACTTGGCCACCCCATCTCTTACCAGGGACTAAGGCTGTGCTGCTCTGAGCTGGAGCGTGTGCTTGCAGGTTCGTTCTCCACTGGCAGCAAATCAAAGGTGGTGCCACCCCACATCAGTCTCCTTCTCTCCAGGCTGAGGTCAGATCTATACCTCAAGCTGGCCTTAACTGAGACTGCAGAAACAACTATCAATACCCAGCTGATGTAGATCCACAGTAGCCTGACCACAAAAAGGGCTAATGGCTGTGTGAACTACAATAAATAATTGCCTCCTAAAAGGAGAAGCTAAATGAGTATGGGAAGATATCGATGGAAAGAAAAAAAAAGCTGAAACAACCCAAAAAACCTGAAACAAATTAGTATAGGGGCACTGGGAGCTTTAGGGATGAAACCTGACTTGTCTTGAGCTGCATACAGAAGAGGTGAGGTAGGTCTGATGTGACTTTCTGTGTCACTGGAACAGCACACAGTGTTAGTGCCAAGCTTTGTCTGGTCTGCTTGCAGGTGGCACATGAGGACAGGAGGCAAAAACCACACACAGAGGAGAAACCCTTTTGCTTCCTGATTTTTTTTTTTATGTCTGTATCTGAGGCCATATGGCTGCTGAATCCAGGGACTAGTTTCTTAGCTGAGAGAGGCTGCCACTGTTATCAAGGTTAAAGTTGCTTAAGCTGAGGTTGAGTAGGTTGGCAGCAGCGGCAACAGGGAGTGAACTGTGACATGGCCATTTGCTGGGCTCCAAAGGAGGTGACTTAGAGAGGAGCTGGGGCCCAAAGCAGTCCTGGTGGCAACACTAACAGCTATCAGTCAAACACTGATGGACTGAGACCCTCGTCGCCTCTCCTCGGGGGTGCTGCTGGGTTTGCAAATCCACGGCTGCCCACTAATCTCTCAAACAGCTGCATTGTGTGGGTTTCAGCTGCACTGTCCACCTTGATGCATGGACACCTTTTTGCCAGAGGTAATGCAGCCCCAGTGATGTGCGTGCTGCCTCTTTAGGGGAGATTCAGCAAGAAACGGCTGCCTAGGGGCCTTGGCAACCTCCTCCACGGGGACGAACCATTAGAAACTATTGATTAACCAGCTGTCATGGGATAGCTTGGGAACTCTTATATGGAGACATCAGTCAGGACTGCAGTGGGATAGATGGGAGGACAGATTATGAGTACGAATCAGAGCATAGTGTCTCATGCTAGTCCTGGCCTTACTACTAGGCACCGAGGCAGCTCTTAAACTTGTGTTATCATCATACCCCTGCGTGAAAACCCATGGAGAGAAAGCACCAGAGACGGATGTGTCCCTGAGGGAGAAGGGAAAATAAATAAGTCTGATCATCAGCTTTATTTATACATTGGCAAATGAGACCAGGGGGTCAAACAATTCACCCAAGGTCACACGAGTTGCTGGTGGCAGTGGCATCAGCTGTAACTACTCTCGTTTTCACTGTTTCACCTTCCCTCCTCTTGACTTGCCTTAGCTCTTCAACTTCAGTTCGGGCTGAGTAAAACTGCTCCCCCTTTCCCTCTCCCCGCTATCGATCTCTCCATCTCCCGCTGGCATTTGCGAGGTGCCAATCACCCTGATATCTGAGAGCCAGCACTCCAAGGTGGATTAATCGGGACCGAGGGAACGTCACAGAGCCTCGGCGCTCCCTTCCTTCCCTTTTGTGTGAGACTGTGAGATGAAGCAGATAGGAAGAGACACAGATAGGGAAGCTGATTGAGAGACAGCATCTGAGCACACTCTGGGTGTACAGGCGCCACATGGAAATGTGATCCCATCGTTTAGACAGCTCTGAAGTCCCCAGGGTAATTGGTGTCACCAGCCTGTCATATCCAATGGGTCAAGATGTGAAACTTATTCTTTCCCCCTTATTAGCATATTTACCAGGAAAAAAAAGAGGATGGGTCCAATTCTGCTTTCTCAGAAATCAATAGGAAAAATATTCATTAGTTTCAAGTGGAGCGGCAGCAGACCCAGGAATTGTTTTCACTCTTTCTTCAGAGATAAATCCTCACTCAAGCACCTACTGTCACAATGTTCTGTATAAGCTGGTGAGAAATAGGCGGAGGGAACTTCTGTGATGTAAAAGTACAGACCTCATCCTCTTTTGCGTCAGTATAAACCTGGAATGACTCTATTATCATGGCAATTAGAATTACTCTAGATTAGAAATGATGCAAGAAGAGTTTTCGGTCCAAAGCATCAGGCAAGTGGTGTCTTTACCACCTCTCCAGCTGCCTGATCAATGCCTGTAGCATGACTCCAGAGCCACATTCTCCTGCCTGAAAACCTCTGCAGATGTTTGTCCCCAGCTGCCCACGGGTTGCCTCCTGTTAGTTCCTCTGGTACAAGGGTCACAGATGTTACATCCCCCTGCCAGGCTGCTGGCCACTGGCCTGGGCTCAGTTGTGATTTACTGTCTCTTCCCCTTCCTGCAGCCTTCCCCAGCCGGGACGACAGCTAAACACAGCCAGGCTGGGGAGGGGACAGGTCTTCTGTTGTGTGAGGAGGGGAGCAAAGGACGAGGCAAAGATTCTCTTTGATTGGGAATAAAAATGAATAGGGAAATATGGAAGGCAAAAGGGAATTTGTCTAGTGGAAAGAAAATTAAAAAATTCAGAATAGCACCAGGGGGTACATATTGACTTTACATGGCTCATGTAAAGGGCAGGTTGTGTTGTACCAAGTGTCCAGTGAAGCATATGACGCTCGGTGGAGGACAGAAATTTCTAGGCCCTCAAGTTAAAAAAAAAACTCACGTGGATGTGATGGGGAGTCCGTGTTGTCTATGTATGAGAAGGAAATAGGCAGGGAAGAAAGAACAGCCTTGCGGTCAGTGTGCTGGAGGCAGTACGGGCACACTGGAATGTGATTCTGAGTCGGCCCTGTATTACTCAGGGCAAGTCATTTGGTCTCTCTCATTCAGATGACGTTACTCTTGAAAATGTGATTAATGGTACTTCCCTCCTGCACGCAAATCCAGCACAGAGTGCAAGAGGGCCACATTTTACCACCAAAGGGATGAAGCACCTCAATGCACTGTCACTGCCTGCAAATACTCCTGTTTCATCTGCTTCAGAGAAGGCAGCCAAAGTCACCTGGCAGTATTGTCCCTGCCTGCTGCAGGGATCACCTCTACCTCCCTCTGAAGTATCTGGCAGAGACTGAGTAACCTGAACCTGATCTTGTCTTGCAGGTCCTTGTTAACTGTAGCCTAAGGAAAGGTAGTTATGCCAGAGGCATCCATTTCAGGGCTTTGTCAGGAGCCCAGCTCCCTGCACAGTCACATTTTCTCAGGGGCCCAGGGTCTGCGTTAGATATGTAAGTAGGATAACTGAAATTAGACAGTGCAACACTGCTTTACATAGCAGATGTGTTTTCCCAGTGTACTTAAATCATACTGTTTTGGGGAGCCGGGATTGTACATCTGCATATGTCTGCTCGACCATTTTAGTATTATCGAGCATGCTTCCATGAATCTAAAAGCATTCCTGTTAAAAGCTGCCATTTTATCCAGTGACCACCCCAAAGACACCCCTGGTGATGCATGGGGCAGCAGGGGCCTGGCCAAATGGAGCAGAGAGCCATCTACCCTGTTCAACCCAGTCTGTGTGGTCTCTAGCAGAGGACCGGAAAGGTATTTGTGCCTTCACAAACATTTTATAGCACCCAGTGATACTGACAAGGGACAGAGAATTAACATGAGCTGAATTCAAGGCCTATTTTATCCAAAACTCTAATGCTAGCTGTGTTTGGATTTCACAGCAATGGCTTAGACCCCATAGGAAATGTCTTTCATGGATACACACATGACCACGGTTTGGTTACTGCTAGAAGCAGATATTGCACCTCTGAAGGAGATGTCCTCTCCTGTCCCAGATGGTGTGGCTCAGTTTGCTCCCATCGTTTAACCAGTTTAATGGAGAAATCAGTTGTTCCTCCTCTGTTGTTCTGCGCGTATGTGCTTTGTGCCATTCTAGGTGTGACCCCTGTTCCCGTGAACATGAGTAGAGCCAGTATATATACTTACTGCCTGTGCATAGGCGCCATACGCTCCAAACTGGATGGCCATGGGGTTGAACATGCCCATTTGTCCTGCCATTTGCTGCATGCGTCTCATTGTACGCTCCTTATCTGTATCAGCAAACTTCACCACCAGGCTAGAAGAGGCTCCCTGCAGGACATGAGACAAAAGAAGACACACAAGTGAATTAGCCAGCTGCACACTGGCTCATGCAATCCATACAACTAACACAGATTTGGTGGCGTGGGATCCACCTGATGTTGATTTTTCCCACGTAACCTCTCAGACCTTTTGAGTTGGACCTTTGCAAGAGGCTGAGAGCTTCAGGAAGGAAGGAAAGGACCCTTGCGGGTGAACAACTGAGGCCAGCATCCCAGTTCCTAGTTTCCTCCAAAATTCAAACTTCTAGGCTGTCATTAATGATTCTCTCTGTTGCCTTATTGTTTCAACATATAGAAAATCTTCTGGCCCAGTAGGTTGTCCTCATCAGAGGACAAAGATCTGGACTCAGTGCAGAAAAATGTAGAAGCTTTTGTTGGATGACTGTGGTGGGATTTGTGAACTGATTTATTTTGATGGAATGTGTTAGCTCTGTCCATGCCAGAACGCTTGAGCTGGATTACCCTTTCACACTGCTGTTTCTTGTAACCCCCATGTCCAGTGAGAAATCCTTGTCCAGCCTTGGATACAGGATTCAGTATGCTGGGCAGGGTGTACATCTCATCACCAAGCAGCATCTCTTCAGCACTCTTAAATTAGGGGAGCAAAAACAGTACCTGAGGGACCCGAGTTTCCTCTCCATGAACATTTAATATTGCAATTTTCTGGGTGAGTTTTACAGTGTTTGGCTTATGTCTGCAGTCAACACTGGTGCAGAACTGGCTGCAGAAGTCTGTGAAAAATGTAGAGCCTTTGGGGATGAAAGAAATCCCTCTCCTCCCCAAAATCAGATGAAAGGTCAGTAACTGAGATTCTTAAATTTCTGATAGGAGGCAGAGATGGGAAGGAATAGATCTGCCAGGGAAGCAAGGCACTGATATTTTTTTGGCTGCCTCCAAGGACGTCCTAACTTCATGGGTTGGTTGATTCCCCACAGCGTGGTCTCCCGGGGGGAAAAGGGGTGCAGGGAGGGGGGATGCGGCAGCATCCCCGACAGCAGGCAGACAGTTGCCTTGGGAGCCAGGCTGCCACCGAGCCTGGGGAGATGGGCAGGTGAGCTGTCAGGAGACTGACAAAGAGCAGCCGAAATCATCACGCTCCCTGGGTACGCTTCCCTTTTGACACACTGGTATTCGCTGATGGAAATACAGTCAGTGGGGAAAATGCCAGCTCAGCCACTGGCCACGGCCATAGAGGAAGACGAGCTCTGTGCCAGAGCAGCTGGGCTGTTGCAGGGCCCTTGTTTTTCTAGCAGAGGTGGGATTGCCTGGGATTACACAGAGGGGAGTGTTATTAACTGGATTACACGCACCCCGATGTAGTTGCAACCAGAAAAAAAATAATCTTGGTGAAAGCAGAGTTGCTCTGCTGCAAATTGGGAACAGCACAGTAAACCATAACTATGGATGCACATATATATAAATCCAAGCTATGCATATTCAATAGCTTCTCCGGATCCTTGGTTATGAATAAAGACTTGAAGAATTAACTTGCTTAAAAAAACCCCAAAACTCTAAGGCCACACAATGAGCGATGTTCCCTGGATTAGCAGCCTGCTCTGAGAGGAAGTGATTTTCATTGGCAAAGAATCTTTCTTTTTGACCTGTTAGTCTCTCTCTAATAAATCTATAACCCACTCAAACAATGTGGTGAAGAGCAAGGGGGTGAAAGGAGTGCTTCAGGAAAACAAAGGGATGAATGTTCTATTCAAGGGTGGAGAGCAGTCTTCAGAACTCATTATGAGAGCAAAACAGAAAGGAAGGTGGGGGGGGGAGAAAAAAAAAATAGACAAAATTCCCCTGCATTTCCGCTCAAGGCTGGGCGACTTTTCATTTTTTTAAATCACATGGTGTAGTTATTGATCCTTCCCCAAATCACACTCTTAATTGCAGCTCATCGACAAATGAATATTTTAATGCATACATTTCCTGCTAATTATCACCTGGACCAGTCCTTAATTAGATTTCAACACTCATTTAATTAACCCTGATCCAAGAGACTGTTTGGTAACCTGAATCTAATGATTTAAACCTATTTGCAGCTGTATTGGGGAGAGGCACTGGTCCAGAGCAGATTGGGCTGTTCAGAGCTGCTGTCGTGGTTTGCAGAGCAGAGGCTGCAGCACGGTGGGCACAATGCAGCGCGGAGAATTTTGAAACTGAATGAGGTGAATGAGTATTCATCTCTACAAATGGGTTTTGAAGATGTGACCTTCTCTAGTTAGCTGGACAGAGAAGTGTAAATAAGTTGGTGTCTTCTTCCTTCCCTCTTTCTTTCTGTCTCTATTTGCCCTGGAAGTCCTAGGGCCAGAGAACTGCCTCAGGAAATTGCTGATGACTCACAGTGTTGAAAACCAAGCTATTATCATAGATGGCATCATGAAAACTTGGGTAACCTCCACATGAATTTCTTGCCCCTGGAGTGTTCTTCCCTCCTGATGTGAGTGGTAGTGACTGCACAGCAGCCGTTTGACCCAATGGGCTCTAAGACTGCTTCTTGTGAGATGTTTTTCTAGGTTGCCTGTCACAGCAGGACTTCAGGCCTCTTTGAACATCACTATCATATACGCAGGTCAAAAAGGCCATTGGCAAATAGAAGCAAGTTAGAGCACACGCTACAACGAAAGAGGAGAAAAAGGAAGGCTTTTTAAGAGTGCTCTGGAACAAGATGCGCATGTAAGCAGTTAAAGATAGGTAGGTAGTAGAGATGCTGCGTTGCTCTTGAATTGAAGGTTGGCCTTGGGGTTGATGCTTTCTGTATGTGGTTCCTCATGTGCAGCCCTTTCACATGGCCCAAAGGAAATCAGGCAGTAAACTCTATTAGGTCACCCAGTGCAGAATTTTTAGCAGAGCCAAACAGTGCTGTTCATCTACAACACCACAAGACTGCTTTCTACTCCAGTGACTCCCACTAATCCACTGGACATTCCCTAAAATGGGCCAGGTTTTCCATGGGGTAAAAGCTGCAGAGCCCTTCATCTGGACTATTTATTGCTTCCGCAAGCAGTTAAACCGTGGTGTAAATCAGCTGTTGTCTGCTGACAAAGGCAATAGGTCCTGTCTGCTCGGTCATTTATTAGTAATACATAATCTCTCTCTCTCTTGCCGGCTGTTGGACTGGACCTTATATTTCTCCAGCCCCCGGGAGAGTTACAGTGGGTAAGTCAATAATGTTTGAAATGTACTTTGAGATCTCTGTGTTAATTTTGCATTTTTAGCGAGGGAAGGACCTGTTTATTTCTCTACCTTGCAGATCCACAGTTGAAAGGTAGTATCATGAAAGTGAGCATTCCTGCTGGTGCCTCTGCAATAGGCTGCTTGGAATTGGCATTTATCTCCTTTCCCATCAAATCAACCTCCTTTTTCAAGTGCTTTGATATCCACTGATGAAAAGAATAATATAAGGGCTAAGTATTATTATGCTTTCCCTATTCTCTCTTGGGCCAGCAAGTCTACTTGACTATCTTGCTTCCTGTGTGATAATGAATTGCTCCCCTTAGTCAGCAGAGTCAGATGCTCTCTAGGCTGGCGGGGCGAGGGAAAAGATGGAGGAAAAATCACCCTGTGCCACACTCACTTTGTAATCCCTAATCAGAGTCCTCTGTGGGAAAAACTAATTTCCCAGCCTGTCTTGACGTGTGAAATAAAGTCATTCTTGAAAACAGGAGCTTGACAGGTCACTTGTGAAATTTCATATTCAACTAAAAATAAAATATCCATTCATTGATATTTCATTTAAAGGCGAAGGAAAAGAAATTTTTTGACTGGTTGTCGGGATTTTTTCCCATTAGTTATGGCCTTCCAAATGGAGTGTACACACAAATTAAGCAAAAGCTTTTCAGAAGACCAAATAATACTGCACGGCATCAGGAAAAGCTGCTTCTCCCTAGAACAACATTCGTAGGAAAAGTTTTGTGAAGATGTTTCCTTGCAGAATATATGCCTGAATTTTCTTTTCCTTTCAACCTTATAAGTCTCCTCTAACTCAGTAGTTTACCGATCTCTACAGACAGTTAGACATCTTTTTCTTGAAAATGTGGTGAATTTGGACCTAGTTTGCCAAAGCCATTACATCGTGTTTCACTTTAAGCTTAGTGAATGTCCCATTGGAGGTAAGCATCCAGCTAAGTACTTTACTGCAAGGGTATTACTCTCATACAGGTGGACTTTTACATCTTGGTTGGCTCATAGGGAGCCAGTCAGAAGTTCTGGGACAAAGATATTTAAAAAAAGGCTTGTTACATTAAAGTTCCAGTGACTAATGCTCTTGACTGTAAGAGATCTGAATGTGCAGATCCTATTAAGCACCTTCCAAAAATGTCAGCCATGCATACCATCCAAGATACTTAAATGAATAGGTGCTACTGTATACTTCTCATTTGTGCAATCAGACCACCTTTCTCAACGTCACCATGCGAATAGGATTGCTCGTGTTGGAAGTTTTGCCTTAGCACTCCCTTTGCAACTGCAATGTGGAGCAGGGAGAATGCTTATCTTCCGCAAACCATTCAGGGTAGTATTTGCACGCAAGGATCCTTGAAATTAAGGCCTGAAAGCCAAAGGAGGATTTATTTGCTTTGGGGTCTGTCAGATCAGGTAATGGTATGATACCTCCTAACTTTGAAAGCAAAACCAGGTGGATTTTTTTTAAATGCTTTTCTTTAAATGTGTAGCTCTACTGAAAATAGGGATGCTGAATTAGCCGGTGGGGGTTTGACCCCAACGTGGGATTTTAGACATGCAAGAAAGAAACTCGTGTCCAATGAAAACTGTAGAGCAGAAGGAATTTTAGCTAGGTAGAAATGTAATTACCCATGCTGTAAGATGGCAAGAAGACCAGGACTAACATCCCTACCCTCTTGTGAAATATGCTGTGTTATTCTGTACTCAGGGCTTCAATTTCATGTCTCATCTGCAAGATGAGTAGGATGGCAGTCACTAGGAGCGATTTCCACTGCACAGTCCTGAGAGCTGGTTTAGACACACTTGAGACGAGAGTGACAGAGACGGAGCGGGGAAAGGAGGCATTCATCCAGGGCTGGAGTGACAGACCCTTTGATAATGCTGCTCCCTCGGTAGAGGAGATTCTTCATGCAATGTCTAAGCAGAGAGAGTTGCTGCAGGAACTTCCCTTCACAGGTCTCCGGAGCTGTAATTTATTTGGAGTGGAAGCTTGATTTAGGTTTTACTTGCCCATACAACACTTAGCAGGTGTCTCTCTGAGCTAAAGTTATTGCTTTCCGCAGGGCAACAGAGTCATTGACTCCTGGTGGCACTGTACCCAATTCTAATTAGAAAGACTTCACTGTATAACCCGGCTATTAGTATGCCCCTCAAATCAAAGCCAGATATCCAAACAACCTAAACTTCAAAGCAGAGTTCTTCAAGCAGCTCTGCGTTTTTTAGCTCAGTCTATGGATGATAAAAGTCCTCACAGAATCATTTGCCTTCCTTAATGCATTATGAAGTGGAAAATGTTGTTATACTGGTAGACTGGAAATTCTAACCTGCTATTTAGGAATATGAAAGCAATAAATAATTCTTTTTTGTCTGTTTGAAGAAAAACTTAAAATCCAGAATTCAAAAGAAAATGTTACAGATTTCCCATTCCCAATAAGAGTAACATGGTTTGGAAGATAAGGTATATTTAGTTCTGTATTTACTAAAAATATACTTTCCCTGAAAATATTCTTACAGCAACGTATGCTGACTTGCCATAATTTTTTAATGAATTTTTATTGCTATTGGTAGCTGCAGCACAGAGTCCCATGAAAGCTAGTTACTGAATGGTCTGTCCTTCAGTCTAAATAGGCAAGGATGAAAATAAGAGAAGTGGAATAATTCCAGAGCCATAAAGCGAATTGTCTTTTGTCACAGCAAGGCAGCATCACAACCAGGTATGGAGCCCTTGATGCTTTGTGACTACGTTCACATGAGCTCCACTCTTCCTTGGCAGTTCAGGATGAGGATGTGAACATGCTAAAATGACTTGGAAAGAAACAGATGTTGAGGAAGGGCTGGCAAACTGGGAAGGTACGTTTCAACTGTGCATGTGGCATAAAAGAAGATTTCAGCAGCACCGAGTTGCAAACGTGCTGCACATGATTAAACATCCCAGATCACTCTCATGCTGTACGACTCAAGGCTATCATGGTGTAAAGCGTGTTGCTTGACTGGGATAGTAAGAAGTATTTGCATTTTTGTAGAATATTTAAACTAAACATCTCCAAGCAATGTAAGACCACAGGATCATTGATTGATAAATAATTCTGCCTGCAGGGAGGTATCGCCCATGCTTTAACATGGTGAAACAGGTGGTCAACCGAAGATGTGATACGGTGTAAACTCAGTGAAGCTCTGCTGGTTTTGGTGGAACAAGAAGTTGGTTTATGTCAAAGGGTCTGCCCTTACTGCATTCCACTCCACCGAGACTGAAATGTGTCTCCTTACTGGTGTGTGACACCTGACAACCGCTATTCCTGTGAGTACCACACAGACCTTTGGGATGGGAAGTCAAGCACATTCCCCTACCTGACTTTACTTGCCAGGGAACATCCGAGGCAAAGTCATTGGTGTTTGGTAGGATGCTTTGCATTTGTGCGGACTTCAATTGAGGGCCTTATCTGAAAGTTATAGTTTTGGTCTAAATACATCTTTGCCCTTTAAAAATTCATTTTGATCTTCGCAAAACACATTTGGGTAATAGCTACTGAACCACTTAACGCTGGCTATGTTTTGGATAGGGATAGCAATCTACCAATTACTAAGGTCTTTCTGTTCTCCTTACAAGAATGTGTGTTATCAATCCAGTGGGACTGAGCAGGAGCACACCTGAGCGGGACTTGGAAGGGAAACAAGCAGAAGCATCCAGTGATTTAACCTTTATTCAGAGCCCACTTAAATCAAAGGGAAGCTCCCACTGATGTAAATGAAGTTTGGAGCAAAAGAAAGAGGAAGGGAAGAAGGGGTAAGAAAGAAACACCCCCAAAGCAAGCAGGGAGGTAAAGACCTAATACTGACAACTTCATTCCTCTCTGTGGTAGGAAGAGCACATCTTTATTGGAGGAGGTTGATGGTGCCTGGTGGAACTCCCTCCAGCCCCCAGGCTGGGAACACCCCTGCCAGGCAGGGAGCATTTTATGCCTCCCGGACTGGAAGCTTATCAATGTCTCTGATATCCCAGAAAGGTTAGCATTTATGAATTATTTTAGCCCCTTCAGGTCTTAATCTCATCCAGATGAGGCAACTGTTGACTATAGCAAGCCTTACAGGGGCTGCTGCCAGTGCCAGGACTTGGGCAACACTCAGTGGTGGCATGGTCCCACTCCTGCTTTCCCCTGGCTAAATCCATGGCTGTTGGTTTGGTTCCCAACTCCCCCTGCACCTGTAAAGAGATGTTATGGTACCAATTAAATCCTTTTGTCTAGAGTGAGGCCATACAGCTCATGAGTAGTTATCCCTCTTATCCCATTTGGAGGCAATGAATGCTGCTGTTCAGAGGGAGCAAAGAAGCCTGGGGAAGATGGCAAATGAAGTCTGCCACATCCTGTGGGTCTCTTCATTGTCCTGCCAGATGCCTGCCTGGGCAGGGAGATGTGACTAGAGAAGTAAAGGCCACCTTTGATGCCAGCATCATTCATACCCCCTGTAAAGCAGCTGGGCTGACTGGATTTCTGTTCTGGGACACAGAAACATGTGATTTATCAGTTCATTTATGGAACAAGGGGGAGGCAGGGAACATGATTTTGCTTTTTATAGAAAAAATTAAGGGAAATTATGGTAACAGTGGGAAAATGCTGGCCCAAAGGTTGTAGAATCAGCTGTCTTGGTTGCAGCAGTGGGTTGGGATGGTCCATGAACCTTATCCGCCCTCCAGCCAGAACCCCCTCCTCAAAGGAAAGTGAGGCTGAACTATCAAGAGCCATTGGATTTTGATGGAAGAAATAACTGCAAATTATCATCTAGGTATTACACATCCACTGCTTCTTTCATCCCAAAGGACAACACATGACTTTATAAATGGTGTCTGGGTAGCATATTCAGAAAAATCATTCATTATTGGAAGGAGGGCCAGGCTTACTGCTGGTGAATTACAAATGGGTTCCTACTGTATTATTATTTTTAAATAGAAGGAATGTGTGTGCTGTGTCTTGCCCTGAGTTAAGCAAGCTAGTCTGTGTCTTACACAAAGACATGGCATTGAGGGCATGTTCTTTAAAGAGCAGAAGATCAACAGTGAAGAGAAAAAAAATTGGTCTAAGTTGGCATCTTTGTCCTCTTCTATCAGCTTCTCCAAAATCAACAGTGTAAAAGGAGGCCTCAGTCTCCTGCATTAATTTGAGCATATGGACTTGCATTGATGATACCCCACTTTGTCCTAGACTTTGTGACTTTGGGCAAGTAACTTTAGGGCAAATTCAACTGTGAGGCAAGAAGGGCACTTAGATGCTGGACTCCTATCAACCTTTGAAACACCCTGCTTTATATTTCTGTGTTGATGTAAAACTAAAGTCTAATGACTTTCCCATTTCCTATTTACCCTGACAGCCTGAGGGGGTCAGCGACTCTCTATCTCTCTACTGACTTTCACAAGACGGCTTTTATTAACTGAGGACTTGAGCCCATGCTGGAATCTAAATGAGAGTAAATTTTGTTGGTTAATTGATACTCTGAATCATGGTCTGTTTAATTGTTATCTATTTGCATTACGGGTTTGTCTGAGATTCTGTTTTATGCTACCTGGATTTTTTGAAGACCCCCAATGGGAAATGAGGTGGTCGACTGATCGTTTCAAATTTGACCTTCTTAATTCTATGTGTTCCAGGTTTAGGTAAATATTAAGATTTAGATGCTCAAGTATTCACTGGTTATTACTTCTCTACTGGGACTGGGAACAAGAATTACTGTTACTTTGTCTATGAACTGGTGAAATATACTGATTAATTGTGTATAAGACCAGTTAATTCCGAGACATTGTATTGTTGCTTCTTTTTCTTATATCTTGTGTCTTGTCCCTTAGAGGGACATTCGGATGGCCTAATTGCAGCCATTTTGAGTATGTATTCTAAACCATCAATTACTTAAGACAGACAGATGTCTCTCTGAGGGGCTAGTCTCTCTCCATCAACTCTAAGAGAAGTGTAGATGATAAGATTACAGATGACCCCAAAGTTTTATACTTTGACCAACACTTTCATGAAATTCAGACAGGTCAACCCTGGCCTTTAGTTGGTAAGCTGCCGAGTGTGGGAACTTTCCTGTAAGAGGTTTGTGTGATGCTTAGCACCCAGCAGTTGCATGTTAGTTCAACAATAACCACATATCCAACAGTAGTAGTCTAAGAGAAAATCTGCTAGAGTTTCTAAGAGGGTGAAGAACATGTTCCTGTTGACGCGAGACCTGCAAACACAAAGATGCGGCTCCACACACCCGACTCACAGATTTGGTTGACTTCCTGAAGATGTGTCTTGCTGGAAGTGGAATACGCTATAAGTTTTGAACTGGAGTCAAACTCCCCCAACTTTGTGGAAATGACAAACCCTCCTTCTGAGCGCTAAAGGCTGCCATGAGCCTGAGGGGAGAAGGGAGTGTGCAGCTGGATGTGTGTGCGTATTTGCGAAGAAGGGAGGAGAGACGAGGAAAGTTTCTCCTATGAAAGAAATGATCCAATTTGAAGCAAGTCCCTCATGGGAAGAGCTGTGACAGAGGCTGCTCTGTTCCTGTTAATTTTCACAGTGCAGCTGTCAGCGGGTCTGTAAATAGTACTCCGTGAAGCCAACACTTCCTATCCACACATCAACCATTCAATTAACAGAAGAACAGAAGAAGGAAATAAAGTGCACCACAGCCTTCTATCACGGCTTTGATGTTTCCCAGCAATTTATGAAAGTGTACACAAATCTAATTACAAGCCCCACTGCTTCCCATTTACATGGAGCTCCTCAAGTTCAGAGCTGTTTATATCAAAATAATTGTTAAAAATACCTCAGCTGATCTACGGCATTGTGGCCCCCCACTCACCGGAGCCACCACGCTGCTCCTCTCAGGGAGTTTCTGCCGACTCAGCGCTTTGGTGCCAGCGTGCACGCATAATAACAGACGCTTCCCCGCCGCTCTGCAAGCGAGGAGCCCAGGCAACAACTTCATCATGCCCACAAAGGCCCATTTTCCTTCTTTCCTCCACCTGCTCGGAGCTCCTTCTGCAGACTCTCGCTGCTTTCCCTTCCATCCCTAATTCACCTAAATATTCCTTTGCTGTGTTGACAGGGGGTGAGAACAGCTGCTCGGCCAGTTTCTGTAATGGGACTGTGTCTGAAGGCAACTTCACAGCGCTTTGCAAAGTCGTAACTGCACCGTAGGAATGCACAGCAATAATAATAGCAGTCATAAAAGTGAGCTGGGGTTGGTTTATTTGATGGGGTGCCTGAGCATCCAAAGCTAGGAAGATGGGAACTGGTGCCCTGTCTGCCAAGAGTTTGAGAGAGGGCCACTGAACATGATGAACTGAAAATGACGTTTGCTTCCTGGGGCAATTTTTGGTAATCTCACATTTAAGTCACTCTCACTTAGTAAACTAAAGAGATGAAAAATTCCTCCAGCTTAATTAATGGCAAAAATCTCTTACAGTATATTAAGGTAGATAGTATATTGCATAAGGCAAGAAGAGAATCCCTTCATCTGACTATTAATGGTGCTTGGATGGGAATTTTTGTGCCTTGAGCGGACTTCTAAAGAACATGGTTGGTGGAGGCTGAAAGTCAATCTTCTTCAAGTTGTTGTGTCATTCATATGTTCTTGATTAATAAAAAAATATTAAATACAACAATTAGAGATCTAATTGGTCTGTCACCTAACAACACTGAGCAATAATTGCATAATTTGACACAGGTGGTTCCTGAGCAGAGATTTGAAGTTGTTTTTGTCATTTGTGTTGTTAAGAGATGCACAGAAAAATGTTGAAATGAAAGCCCCCAAGTTAACAAAGTTTTGGGCTGCAGTACTTTTTTATTTTTTGAAGTTCAACTAAGTTGAATCTTTCTCTGTAAGGCAGACATCTGTTCAGTGCCTGTATCCAAGTCTCACATTTTCCTTTCTTTTCACAAAACCAAGGATTCCATCCGAAAAGTAATTTTCACGGAAGATGTTCAGCCAGGCGTAGACAGACTTGGGATGCTATCGCCTGGATGCAGGAGAAATGCTGTGGTTTCATGAAGCTGATGCAGACTTCTACAGTAAAACAAAAGAGGACCTGACTTGTGTGGTGGGGGAAGCCACCTTACATGTTTCTGGAGGTCTTAATGGTCTTAAATTTCATTAAATATACGATGAACGTAGTGCTGACAACTAGCGTGTTAGGCAAGTTCACAGTACATGCAACAGATCAGGAGTCAGAGGACTCATGCAGGACGCCTGATTTCTGAATCCCAAATTGCTTTAATTGGTCAGCAAACACCCAGAGCAGGACTCAGCTCCCCTTGCATTGGTTATGAAGTCAGGTGTCCACTCTAAGCCGCATGGTCAGGGCAGCTCCTTGTACGCTCAGTGGGGAGACAGATGGCGCCACGGCTCAGTCAGGCAATCTTAGACTGCTTGTCTGAGCTATGTGGGAGGAATCACCATCAGACAAGAGGCCAAGTGAAGAGCTTTAATACCTGACTTGTAGGTGGCTAGTATTATCTGGTATAGAGTCACCCTATATCTTTATCTCCAGCAAGATTACCATGGCAGCGACAAGTGCAGCAGAAGGATTTTGGGGTGGCAAGGGTCTATCACTGGTGAGCTAAGGCAATTGTGGACTCTGAGACATCTGCAGGAAGCAAGTGTTTTTAGCTTTTGTTTTTAAGCAGTATGGGTCTTTTTCCATTCTAAGTTGCACTTCAGGTGAAGAATCACTATTTTGGAACTGGGAGACCATCGGAATCTGACACCTAAAATTAGTTAAAAAACACACTTATATTTGGGTTTTAGTTTGACAGGTTTCAAAGTCTATTTCTGTAAAATAAAATTTCTCCAGAGGTATCTGTTTCTCTCTATCAATTACAATAGAAGCTTAGATGACAAACACTTAAATGGCAACCTCAGACATAGCTCCTTAGCTTCTGGATGTCTCAAATTAGGTGAGACGAGTCTCACCTCAGGTATTCAGTCTAAGGCCGTTATGGAGATCTCCATTATAATTAATGAAAAGGACAGGATGTCCAGAAGGTGATTTAGCCCATCATAGCACAGACAGATAAAGAGGAGAATGCACAAATCTACAGAAATATCTCTCTCTCTCTTTCCTTTCTCCAGGAATCCTAGACGGTATTTAAAATAGATTACAAACTTTTAGACTGTTAAAGCTAAATGAAATGAATCACACTCTTCACTTCTTCTCATCTTTATGAAGAAAATGTAGAAAACAGTACTGTTTTACCCCTTCCAGGAACTAATTCATAACAAAAGAAATTCTGAGGTGCCACAGTGGGTGAGGCAGTGAAAAAGATGCAACAGTAGCGTAGTTTTTAACCCTGTGTACTTTCTGGGTAGGATAAAAGCTGCTGCGATTTAGGTACGCGTGATGAAGTGTGGAGGAGAGTTTATTCCGTGTGGGTGGATGGACAAGGCCGTACCTTAAATGTGTTAGATGTGTTGTGCAGAACTACCCTTTGACATTTGGCCCGGAGACGGAGAAACAGAGAGAAGGAGAAAACCAAGCTGAAGATGACGCCTAGGTAGGAGCATGACTGACGGGCACGATGATAATGTCCACAGTGATTGGGAATGGAGGCGGAGGATAGAGGAGACAGGATTCGGGAGGAGAAGTTCAAGAGCTCTGTTTTATACATATTGAGCTTGATCTGACAGCTAGACATCCACTAGGAGATGCTGGAAAGACAGGCCAAGATTTTAGTTTATACAGGAGTCAGTCCTGCAGTAGAGAAGTGAGATCTGCAAGCTGTCACTATAGAAATAGTAGCTGAATTTGTGTTGGTGGATAAGGCTGCTAGGGACAAGGCTTGGATGAAGAAGAGAAGAGAATTGAGAGAAGAGACTTGTTTATGTGCCCATATGGATGGGGAAGAGACGCAGGAGTGGACAGGGTAACGAAAGCAGAAGGTAAGGGCATATAATTGTTATAAATAGATGAAAATTATGATCCCTCATAAAGGAGGACATGGAGGTCAAGTAACTCACAATGGTAAAGCTGATGAGTTGATAAGAAATATGATTTTAAAAGAGCCAAAAAAACTCTCTTGGCAGCTAGAAGGCACTTTCGGCCTGCTCAAAAGTAAGGGATTTTGGGAAAGTTATTTCTCAAAGCAATTGATTGTGTGAAAATTGGAAAGTTGTAGACCTTAGGAGAAACAAGTGCCTTGCATAGAGAAGTGGTCTTGTGACGGACGGCGGTCAGGCACCTGTCCAAGGAAAGGTTAATAAAAAAATTAAAAAAAAAAAGGAAAAAAACTTTCATAAAAGAAAGTTGCCTTTCGAAACTATTAGGCAACATATGTTGTGTGAACAGGAAGTCACAGTAGAGCAATAATCCTGACAGCTGTGGAGAAACAGGAGCCTGCCGCAGGAACGAACGGCTCGAGACCTGACAAGAATGATGATGGATGCCCCGTTGGTAGTACACGAGGACAAGGCAAGAGACGTTTAAATTGGCTGAACCACAGGAACAACTTTGAGCTGGCATCGCAGCCGGACAAATGAGGCCGGTCCTAATGGTGAGAGAAATGGGAGGGGGGGGTCTGAAGGAAGATGGCAGCAATGCACGCCTCCTTTCCAAGGACGAGGGCTACATCGCCATCTCACCACCAGGTGGCTGCATTTCGCTGTGAACATCCAAGCCCTGACAGAAGCTACGCACCCTGACGCACCATGAGAATGAGAATGGGAACAGAGATCGCTTGCAGGATTTGGCCCATCGCATGCAACGCGCCTCAAGCATTTTGAGGCCCTGTGGGAAAAACAGCGTGTGTCCCATGTCTTGACTCCCCCAAGTGGGAGTCACTCGACACATCCTCACTAGTCTGCTGAGCCGTGGTAACTGCCCGTGTGCCTGCTTGTATGGGAGATACAAGGCATCGCCACATAATTTGGCTTATAATGAAGAGGGTGAAATTTATAATTTTCTACTTGCTTTTCCTGTGAACCAAGAGTAAGTACATGGACTGCTGCTGATGTTCATCCATTTCATGGAAACTCATCAGACCACAGAAACTTAATTGTGAATCTAGGACATGCATCTAGTAAGGGCTAAATTGTGATGCTTTTTAGATGCCGTTTCAAGAACATTTCTAGAACAGGTATTTGAGACAAACAAATCAACAGAAAAAATGGTCCCATAAAAACCTGACTGATTGAAATGTCCAAATTCTTCATTGTTTTGCACATCTTAAGTTCAGCTGATGTCAGCAGGATGGAACTGAAATTTGCTCCCATGTGGTCAAGAGATGAGCATCTTTTCTTATTGAAAGTGTGCTGAAAATAGGAAGGACAAGGATAATTTGGGTACACTAGATCCAGATAAAATCTTCAATTCTTCTTGGGTTTTGTCTCTCCCATCTTCCTCTCACCTCTGTCACCTGAGTTTGCAAGCTTTGTGGGACAGGAACGGACTTTTTATGACACCTTTTTGTGCTACCACACCCCGTGGAATGGCAATTCCTGCCATTCAGTTTACACATATTACCACTTCGCATCAAGGTTTGAAAGAAAGTAATTAAAAGTACCTCTTTGACCTGTCTCAGGAAAAGTGCCCATAATATTTTACTATTGGATGTCAGCATCAAGCCCAGCATCTGTTTTTCTTAGAAGGAATCTTTTAGGAAGAGACTCCTAGAAGTATTGTAATACTTAAAATAATTGAGACCCCCATCTGTAAGGAGATTTTTTTCAATAGCGTCACTGGTAAACATGTACTATTTTTAACCTGATTTGTGAAAGATGGGGTTCCAAAAAATGAGATCTTGATGATTTGCTACTTTTAGAAACCTTTTCCCCTCTAAAGAATTTTCCATTTTCGTCTCTGCAAAGACCTAGAGACAATCTGCCAAGCCGACTTTAAACTTATTTGGATAAATTAATGAATTTACATTAGAGTCTCTTACTGAAAGGAAGACTTTACATTCTTAAATATCCTTTATTGAGCTTTCCTGTATCCTTTCCAAGTTGTCAGCATGCTTCTTAGCCTTTCATGATTTACACTGTGAATAATTAGTAACAAAAATAACGTACTATTATAATAAACCAAAACATGTTGGACCAGATCGTCTTTCCTTGGTGACAGTGGAACGCCTTACATTCCTCTGTGCCTGTGTGATGGTGTACAAATATAATTTTGCATAGAAAATACATTTCCATTTCTGCTTCCCTGAGCTATGAGGCTCAAAACCCCATATTACTAGATATTTGTCCAAATGGAATGAGCCCTCAAATGTTTTGTAGAAGATTCAGTAGTTGGTCTGACTGTCTTTCAAAAGTTGGATGTAGGGCACCACATTTATGCCTAAGTAAGCACTTTTGTACTAGTAGTGAACAATGCCCATCACTGTGTGATTTGTCTCTACCTTCTAGTGCTATCACGTGAACATGCTGCTCTCTGCTGAGTGCTGGCAAAAAGTTCTTTATCCTTCACCTAGAGGCAGGGACTTTTTGTGTAAGGAAACCAAAGAAGCCCTTAGACAGAAGTTCCTACTAGATTAATCCTTCTGAAACTTGAAAGGTTACACTCATGGTGAGTATGACCCAATGTTTTTGGTGTCTGTGAACCATATGTCTTTTTTCCATGTCATTAAAACTGCTGGTGACAGAACACAGCACCCCTTGGCGTTCTGTGCCCGTGTGAAATGGCAGTGTCATCCTGCTGAGCTAAGCACACCCAAGGCCCAGCATGCCTGAGCTGTTGTCCATCCTTCCTGGAAGATGAGTTGCAGAGCATAGATAAATCATCCCTCCTCCTCAATCAAGCCACAGGGCAGCAAAGGCTGGACTGATCCTCACTTGCGCGTGTTACAGGGCTACTCACCGGCATTGTCTGGCTGCCATGCAAGGCATTGATGGCTGCTTGGGCCTCTGCATGAGAAGAGTATTTCACAAATGCACACCCTGGAAGAGGAAAAAGAAGAAAGATAAGAAAGATTGCATGGCTACCACGAAAGTCCATCTAGCTGAGTATCCTGTCCTCAGAACTGACCAATAAGGGTGCTTGTGAAGAAAGTATAACAAGCAAACATGCTTCTGATTATTCCTTCCCAAACTCCAGTCATCAGCAGCCTGAGGACCTCTTAGGACAAAGCCGCATGCAGAATCCCCACACTGCTTATAGCGGGCTTTGACAGACCCAATCTTAGCAAGTATGTTTTGAAGACGCTTATGTTTTGACCTCCACAGTTTCTCATGGCAGAGTGCTGCACAGCTTTACTGTTTATAGTGTGAAAACGAATTTCCTTTTATTTGTATTGGACTTAATGATGAATGCTCCTCCCTCTGGTGTTATGAGAAAGAGTAAAGAGTTGCGTAACAGTTATCAGAAAGCTGCATGTACTTGTTACAGGCAACTACAGGACAGCTGTACAGAAAGCATTCAGATTACTCCAAATCCACAAGGTACCTTATCCTATCACTGTCTGGTAGAGCTCCATGACAGACTGCTCAGAGCGTGTCTTGACTCCAAGCAGCTTTAGTCTGACAAAGCATGAGAGAGCTTCTGATGAAGAAGCAGTAGTGGAAGAGATCCACGTGTGATGACTGACATCTTAACATCACCAAAATTTAAATCTTGGTCTTTCATAGCTACAGAGCCACTGCCTGTACAGGTGTTCTTCTCTGGACATTAGAGAAATGTAGGCAGTGCTTCTCTGGCCTGCATTGCCATGCGAGGGATCTCACACTGATCTCTTACATAAGGTTTTAGGGCAGAAAGGTGCATTTATGAATATGTGCTAGAATGCAGAAATGATCAACACTTCAAAGGGTCACATGCACCACTACAGTGGGGGAAAGTATTGCTAACACTCTTAGCTACAAGGAAACTGACTGAGAGAAGGGAAGAGTAATTTCCATATGCTAAGGCGGTTTTTGGAACAGATTGGGAGAGATCTGAGAAGTTCTGGCTTCCATCCTCTTCTATTACTACCAAAGACTTTTGAGATTTTAATCAATTTTCAGAGCCCTAGTTGTTTCCCTGAAGGGGTGCAGATCACTGCGCAGGGGATGTCCGTCCTGACAATGGGGCAGCTCTCCTCTGTTGCCTGTGCAGCCTCTTTAGAAGGTCCACACACCCTTATGGATCCATACAGTGCAGGGTGAAAAAAGTGTAGTGCTAGAACACCCCACTTGCAAACTAGAAGAATGAGCCCCAAAGGTCCCCAAAATCATCACTGCAGGCTGATAGAAGTGAGATTGAAGAAAGCAGTGATAGCCCCTTCTAAAAATGGTGCACACATATGAAATTAGCTCATAGTTAGGAGCCCTTCACTCCCTCAGCACTGTGCTCAGACTGCGTTTCAGGGAAAGCACAATGATTGTTGCTAATAGTTGGATCTAATTTATAAGGAGCTGAGAGGAGACAATCATGAGAAAATGAGATAGATAAACTTTAGCTGGAAACAATAGGGATCAATTATGACATAATCGCAGCCCAGCATTCCCGGGCTCCTGAGATACTGCGCCTTCCTCTTCATTAATCAGAGATAATCCAGAATTAGGGTGTTTAATTATTTGCAGAGATTCTTTTGTACTTTCTGCCTCTAAAAAGAAGATGCTGATTAGCAAATATACAAAAGCTTTCCAGCTCCAGTCACCCATTGCATTTAAAGAGGGATTTTTGGCTGCAGCGTTGCTGTCATGTTGAAGGCTTCACTCTCTTCAGGTGAAATTCACCCCTGTGCTGAGGAACCTGGTGGACCAGTGGAGCTGGATAAAGGTGAGAATGAAGGGAGCATCAGACATTTATCTTGTTTAATGCCCAAGATGCTAATGGGATCCCTCCTACTGCTTCCAGTCGGTTTAGAAGTAGCAGGGCAAGTGAAAACTCAGCTTTCACTAGTGTATGATGTCAAGGCAATAGCAGAGATCCCAACATTTTGTCTGGTTTTTTTGTGTGTTCAATGGGATGGCTTCTGTACACAACATCAGAAGTGCACGTAATCTGCCCTCCCATTTTCACCAGAACTGACTCTAGTACCTCATAAGCTGAGGACGTGAGTCACGCCGCCTGCCTCGGAACAATGGTGTCTCTTTGACAGGAGATCTGGAGTTTGAAGGGACTTTGACAAACAGAGATATATAACCTGTGCTGAACAGGGAGATACATGTGCTCAAATGTTTCTTTCCTTCCTTACTTCCAGACTATAGAGCTGAAAGGGCTGCTCTTTCTTGTCAGCTTGGACAAGACTGCAGAGTCAGGGCCTAAGGTTATAATTGCAAAGAGTGTTAAGACTCCTCTTGTGGAACTTCTGGTACTGTGGGAAATCTTTGCTTTCTGCGTTACTGAAGTAGACAACTGCTGAATGGAGTGAAAAAAAAAAAAAGGGGAAAAAAAAAACCAAAACAAAAGAAACAAGGCTGTCCAGAGAGCAGCAGTGCAGACCCTGTGGGTCCTGCTGGCTTGCTGAAATGAGTCCACTTCAGCTTCCTCACCTGAGGACTTCTGCGCTGCTGGATGCACACTGGTGAGCTTTACCCGGAGGGGTGCAGGAAGACTCCCTCTCCCACCTTTCCCAGGAGAGACAAGCTCTTTATTCCCCTTCAGGCAGAGAAATGCCTCAGTCTCAGCTCTTCTGCTACCTGGTTGTGTGCTCCAGCCACCATGCCTACCCCTGACTGACTCATGCAGGAGGCATTTCTGCAGCCCTATGAAGGGCATACCTCATGGCTCAGGGCATCACCTGTGGCTTCAGACAAGGTTCAAGCAGCTTTCTGGCTGTGACTGGACTGTGGTGGCTTTAAAGTGGGAAGCTGGGACCCACCTTCTGAGAGCATTGCTTGCATTGAGGTACCTGGAGGACTTAGAGACTCACTGCAGAGATGCCTGGTGGGCCTTCATGTAATGGGTTGGGTAGGGTTGAAGTCTATGAGATCTGATTGCTATCTGGCACTTAGACAATCTGCTTAAATCTCAATTTCGGTGGAATTTAAGCCTTATGGGTTTTACCCAAAATAAATAAATCACAAAAATTGTGTGTCACATATTGGTTTCTAGCAGATGGAAAACATTACAGACTGGGAATAACTTTGTGGGAGTTGTGGCTCGCCTGACTGTCTCCTAAGATAAGGGCACTAGCCTTAAGTTTTCTGTTGGATTGACTGCTCTGTGTGCATGTGTGCGTGTATGTAACTGTGTGTGTGTAAATTAGGAGCTTCACATTCTCAGTAAATAGCACCAGCAAATGGAAGCTGGTAATATTAACTCTGTCAAGGCTCAGTATTGATCCCGAACAGCTCAGTGAAATGCAAGCCTGAGACTGCAGCTCGCTAGCACTAATAATTAAACTGGTTAGCAATATGGAGCTGCCACTCAGACTCAGACTTAAAATGAAATTGTTTAACAAAAAAAAGAAAAAAAAGAGAGCAAGTACGAATACAAGTCTGTGGGTTGGATCTCCTTTGGAACCTGTTTCTTACAGATCTCAGGCATTATTGCATTTATTATTACGCTGTTTAACTCCTTTGTCATTAGATTTTGTTCCATACAATTCCAGGTGGAGGCAGACAGATATATGTTTTTTTTGCTTTTCCCCAATTTACTGATTTGTTCAGTGAATGGTGTGCTTAACCGCCTACCGTTGTGACGGCTAGAGCTTTTATGGGCCAACCTAGCCTACCACTTTCCAGTGGGGCAGCCCCCGTCTTTGGGTGTCATGAAACTAAAGTAGCCATACAACTGAAGAAAGGTGCCCACAGTGGATTTTTAGCCATTTATATCAGGAAGGCTGAGCTTTGCTGACTTACATCAAACAGCCACCCTATAATGCTGGTGTGAAGTCTATTTTGGCCGCCAGTGATTTTATGGAATAGCAGTATCTTTCTCCAGTGTATCACTGTGATTTGGACTTTTTGCCTCCCTGTTGCAAAAATATGCTGGTTGGTGTTGTCACATGTCAAAATATCCAGTGAGATATGAACTGTGTCAGCAAGACTGGTCTCTTCCTTAGTGCTGCACATTCCAGCACAGTTTATGATATATTATACGCAGATCAATATTTAATGGACACATTATACTGTCAAGAGAAGAGGGCTTCCTATTCAAATTGAAGTTACTTTGTCTAGAGAGTGATGGGAAAAAAAATTACCCTCACATTCAAGAGAGAAGCCTCATTCTTACACCTGGGCTGTAGGACATGATCCTTTATGCTAGCCAGGTAACAAGTAATGCCAAAAAGTGGCAGGAGGAGGTAAGGCACCTAGTTTTCTAATGAAACATTTGCACGTTTCAAACAGTACATGTCTACTGAGTGTAATATTTAAATCAGCACCTGTACCATTGCAATTATGACCACTGGTTGATGCGTACCTATGCAATGACCAACTGAAGAAAGGGAAGACCTGGGGCTAGTGAGTGAGAAATAAGCCAGGGAGTCAAGATGTAAAGTAGCAACCTTGGCTTTGGTTAAAGAAAGAATTGACCTGTTCAACAGGGTGGGGAGAGCACATCTTGGGCAAAAGTAAGGTGCTGGGTTCAGAGGGGAGGATCTGCCTTGCAAGCAAACAGCAATAGGCATCAGTTTGCACGTGATAAGACATAGCTTGTCACGGGGCATCTGTTTGTAAGTGCAATCATCTTTTCCTCTCATGCACAAGCAGACAGTCATCACCAGCAAAGAAACGGCCTCCCGTAGTGAATGTGACCCTTCCTAATGTAAGAGATGCTGTCCTGGAGGCTGTTTAGTGACTTTGTGACACCAGAAAATGATATATACGCTGAGAACAGGTCTAGCTTGACAGTAAAGCCAGGGTGTGCCGCAAGCCATCGCCTTACCTTTGCTGTTGCCATCGGGTCCCCGAAGGATCGTGCACTCCTCAATGTTGCCAAATGCCTCGAATAGCCTGCGCACGTCGTCCTCTGACTGCTGCTTATTGAGCATGCCCACAAAGAGTTTTCTATCTTCTGGAACAAAATAAAGAGATGCTTACCATATTTCAGGAGGGATATGAAAGCCAAGATGGCTCAGTATCACATGCAAAACAAATGGTGATTTCATTGAGGTGACATATTTCAGAAGCTGCTAGTCATTTCAGGTGGCTGGCTCAAAAAACCTTAATAGCATCTGACTTTCAATGAGTACTTGAAAATAATTTGGGAATTTAAAAAAAAAACAACCAGCAAACCAAACCAAACAGGTTTGGTTATATATAAACTCTTTAGCTTCTTCTCAAAATCTAGGCACTGAAGTCTTCCAAATCATCTTTTTCTGATCAATTTTTGCAGTCAGCTTGCAGTATCTGAAATGACAACATTGCTCAAACTGCGATCCAAGAGGAATGTGGATAAAGATAGCATATAGAAATACCAAGTGAAAAATAACATAAGTTAGTAGCCCTCACAATACTAAGTAAGATGCAGGAAAATGTGCTTAACGTAAGTTGTTTTAAATCAGGATATAATGGAAGCCACAGTCTGTAAATGGAGATTTGTCCTACTTATGCACTCAGAGACACATAGCTACAAGTTGTATTTTTAAAGTTCATTTGAAATAAACCCAACGTTTTTGGAACACATATTGTTTTTTGAAACAAAGTTAACTTATATGATTACTAATATCCAAGATAGCTCAAGCAGGTGGTATTTCCTGTCAAAGCAGGACGTGGTCTGCTAGTAGATAATTGTATTTTGAATGAGGAAGGCTATTTATGCTTGGACTAAGGCTAAGTATGGAGGTCTTCCGTCCAGTATGGAACACCTTCAGAAAATGTTGATGAAAAAAGGCCAAACTAATGATTGCTGAGTTGGTAGAAATGTCTCAAAGGGCACCAAGTGATGACTCCTAGATCAGGTTTATGTTTAGAGACTAATATGGTTACACCAAGAAAAAAAAAAAAGAAATTTACATAGTTTACATTGTGTATGTAAACAGGCCATTTGCACATGATTCATAAATGTCTTATTTATCATTCATTAAACACTATGTAAATGTGTGAACCAAGGATTTTTTTTTTTCAGAGCAGTTTACAGAGCAGATGTAACCAATTTGAATAAATATACGTAAATAAATAAATAAATAGTTTGATTTTTTAATTTATTTATTTTTAATGCACATGTTAACCTAAAGGTGAACAAAACATTGGTTTGCAACAACCCTTTTCTGGCTGACTAATTGGGCGATTCATGTTGCTTTTGTTCACCAGGAAATCATTGGTGTAGGCAATCTGTTCTGCTTCAACCAGTGTTTGATCAAAATTCCCCTCTCCAAGATGCACCTGCAAATTGGCAAATTATTTTACAGCCTTGCATGAGGATAATTTTTCATGTAGTGGATATTGAGTGAGGATATTTGAAGCTCTCAGTCCTGCAGTGGAGTTATCCACATGAACAAAAAGTGTACTGCCCACAGAAAACGGGGAGTTAAGTTGCATTCAGTTAGGCTGCCGAAATGGTCGGAAAAATAGGTTGAGGAGGGTACACATGCATTTCTGATAGCAAATTAAAAATGGGGATAGCCTTCTGATAGACACATCAGAAGCAAGAAATACGCCTACTTTATGTTGGAATTGATTAAACAAAGGGGCTTTTCTGCGTTTTTACTGGCAACACAAAGTTTAGGCTTTAATGGTGCACGAAGCCCTAACCAACACCATGTAGATTGTCTGCACATGAAAAAAAGGTGCTGTGGACATCTGAAAGATTTGTTTTCTTGTTGGCCAAACTGATCTGCAAAAGAGATGCTCAGAGGTGAGGTATAAGCCTTCGAGATCCAGCTACTGAGGTTGAGTGTGCGCTCTGTGGGGTATCTTTCAGTCTAGACAAAGCCTTGGAGAAAGAGTCTAGTCCAAACTCCGATGTTTTTACAGATATTGGAGGAAAACCCACCCAGCGAATGAGCCCAGCTGTCCTGGAAGATGGGAGATATTTTTGGAAGGGGGCAGAGCAGTGGGAATGAACCATGAACAACACCAGCAAAAGGCTTTGCCTAGAAAGTTTGTGCCTAGTAAATAATTCCAGCACAGAGGAAGCATCTGTTATATTATACTTTATACAGTTTCCCCTGTTTGAAATAAGCTGCATCAGCAGAAGCACTCCTATAGCTGTGTAACTGTATTTTCACCAGGCTTTTTTGCTAATATAAATGTATCATTAAAAAAAAATCACATCTCTCCTCTGTCAGCAAAACTCTCTAGTGTGGAACTGGCCTGAAACTGCCTTGTCTGGTTTAGTTTATGTGAAGTTTAAACCAGGTGTTTTAGGAACGACTTAATTTCATATTTTATTTTAATTTTATTTTAATTTTTTTTTAGCCGCCTTTTCTGCATCTCTGCGGGACACTAGGAGTGGTGATGCCTATCCCCAAAGCTGGCTGGCAGATGTGCTGCTCTGGTGAACTGCCCACAAGGTGGCCATCAAACCACCAGGAACAGGCTCTGCCAAGGGTCAGGACCACCTTCCCCATGGTCTGCTGGTCCAGCCACTCCAGGGGAGGTGGGATGAAGAGATCCCCCATGGCTAGACAGGGCTCAGAGCTGCCTGGACATCACCTCCTTCCCTGTCTCCAAATCAGCGCCCTGTCTCCCTTCTGAAAAACTGTGCCTTGGGTTGTCAGGGGAATCATTTGTCACACCTGCCGTCTCAGAAATCTACACAATCACACACTCAGCTGATAAAAAATGAGGCAGTTTAACAAGCTTTTTTTCTCTGAGAGGTTCCTCTAACAAAATGCTGCATTTACCTTTCACGTCCCAGCCCTGCCAAGGAGCTCAGCAGTGTGTTTTAACAATGCCCCTCACACATCTCCGGTGGGAAGAGAAAGGGAAGGGTCCAGCAGCTGGGACCATTCAGCACGTTCCAGGTCTTAGCTAATGAGTTTATCCTCTAATGGGCTTGTATAAGCCTCTTACACCATCAGGGCCCCAATATGCTGCTCTTCCAAGTCCCAGACAAAAAGCTGACATGCCATGAACCAGATTAACTACTTCTGTGCTGTAAATATGTCCGAACAAGGCCATGAGACTGACAGAATAAAATGAAGAGAAGGTGGCTGGTGTCAGTGGGATATGTCTGACTATATGTGAACACCACAGGTGCTCCCCACCAGAGTTTTCCAGTGTCCTTGAATGAGACTGGAGGGCAGTACCTTCCTGCCAGGTACTTGCTGCCATTGCTCGGGTCACTCTACATCCCACAGAAAACAGAGGCTTAGGCTGCATCTAAGTCCCTAGATCAAGCTGTCCCTGAGTTCTGCTTGTCTGTAGGGTGCATCCCTACCACACATGGCCCACTCATACCACCCCGATGAGTCCCATGCTTCCTCCTATTTCAGTGAGACCCTACCCAAAATCTATGTGTCTCAGGAACCACATCTGAATTTCAGAGCACCGGGCAGACTCAGTCCCACATAACCTCCACTCCCTATCTCAGACTGTGGGACTGAGGGGTAGAAAAACCTTCAGACCAGGCCCCCTAAGACCTGGGCCCCACAGCAAAGTGAACACACAGTCAAGGAGGACAGAAATACCACTGTCCAGGGACAGAAGAAAAGGAAAAAAAAAGACTGGGCACAAACCCATGATCTGGGATGTGGCCAGAGTAAGCTGTGGGCCTGACCGTGTCCTCCAGCGTAAGCTGGTCCATGGCCACGGGAGAGGGAGGTGGTACCTCGCAGTCTTACACAACAGAAGTGAACAGCCATGAGGAGCAGCCTCTACATCCTCCCTGTTAGGAAAATGAAGACAATGATCTTAGCTTGTCTAAAGGCAGGTTTGATGAAAACCTATTCTGTGGAGCTTCCTCAAGGCCATACATCAAGAATTGATACACATCTGAGCATCTCCCCTTTGCTTTTGTCAGAGAGGGCATCTTCAAATTCCTGTCTATGACACACAACAAAGTGACAGTTTCTGTTTCTTTCTCATGCCCAAATATTACATGTTAGTGAAGAAATCTCACTAACTTCACTGTAGAGGCAGTTCTTAATAGTTTGAGTCTGAGCAGTGACACTGCCCTACATCATGGGGGCTAAATGTGGTGTCCATGTAAACCTCTTCTCCATGCTTTTTTGCTTTCCCTCATTACTGTTCACCCTGTTACCAATCTTCCCCTGCAACCCGAGTCCATCATGCCTGCTTGGCCTGTGAAGATAACCATGGATGGTTATTCCACTGTGCTGTGGTGCCCAGAAGACCTGAGGTTTCTCCTGGTGCATCATGAAGCCTTCACCATGAGTGACCTGAGACACTTCCATAATATTGAAAATTAAGTTCAACTCAAGTCTACACTGTTTTGCCATCAACAAACAATAACAGACAGCACTCCCCATCACTCCCAGGAAGATGGGTAGCGAGAGAAAGGCCACAGCAATGGCAAACCAGAGTCCCCAGAGTTGTCTCTTTGGTGACATTTCCAATACCCCCATGAAACCAGGCTCCCCTCTTCTTGTCCACTCTGCCAGCTGCAGAGGCTTGCGCCCATCAGGAAAAGCTGGCTGCGAGGCACAGTGGTGAAGAAATGTAACTTGTCAGATAAATATACAGAGTCTATAAATCTCCCTGGCTGTGTTTATACGAAGCCTCGGCACCTTCCCCAGCGCAAATAGGGGTTAAATTATTCCCTGTTCTATTTGTATTTAAATGTTATGTTTCTATGATAAGCGTAAGGCAAAGGTGTCAGACAGGCCCGGGCGAAGGAGGCGGCATGAGTGAAAGGTGAAATAATAGAGCATTGCAAACCAAGTGCTGAGAGGAGATGGGAAGGGGGGACACTGGAGCGAGGGGGAGAAGGGGGAGGATGGGCACTAATTAAAGAGACAGAAGGGACAATGAGATGCAGGATGTTTGACCCTCTGTGGAGCAAGAGGACAAGAACAAGAATCACAGCAATTGTGGAGGGACTAGGGGAAAATTAGGGTCACTCACAGAGAGACATGACACAGGTTTGTGTTTATCCAGATAGCTCTCGCTAATGTATGTGCGAGCATGGGGGTACATTTAGATAAGAGCATATAAATACACTTGTGTTCTTGTATGCCTCATGCAAAACAAAGAGGTTGAATCCTTGTATCAGGAAAGCGTAAGCCAGCTTTACCATCTAGAACATTGCATCCAAGTCCTTGGAAATAAAGAGGGACAGATCTACCACCTTCGTGGCCCAGGCTAATCAGGAGGGCGAACCAGAAGATCACTGCAGTCCCTTCTAGCCACGAAACCCCTTATTCTAAAACCTATCAGCCTCCCTGTTTCATCCTGAGTTCATTGCCAGGGCATCACACGCGGATAGTGTTTGTGCTTCTTCGTGCAAGAACAAAACTGGTTTTTACATATTTCTGTATGGGAACAAGCATCTTCTGTATGCACATGGCATTCACCAGAGCAGCTCTCTGATGTTACTTGATGCCTTTGGCTTTCTAAGTATCAGGACCAGGTTGCTGGATGGCTTCGTTTCAGAAACCAGATGCTAATTAATTCCATTATTTATATAGCTAATAATTATTTGTCCCTGCTGCTATTCCCCTCCTCCCCAAACATTGCTTGAACACACAGTGAGGGACCAGCTGCAGTGTCTCGGTCCAGGCACTGGGAAGGCCTTTAAGCTTGTCTCCTTGGCACCATGACAGAACAAACGAGCAGACTAGAGAAGTTTTCTGTGCAGGTGCGGGTAAGAAGGAAATGCTGGTGCATAGGATCTAGTGGCACATCTACCAGGGAGGGCGCAAGAAGCAGAGCAGATCTTCCTTGCATGCTCTCCTGACTGGTCCTCAGCAGAGAGGGGAGAAGAGATGGTGCTGAGGGTGTCCATCACAGAAACATACAGAATGATAGAATGGTTTCAGTTGTAAAGGACCTTTCAGGACCTTTCAAGGTCATCTAGTCCAACCCCACAGCAATGAGCAGGGCCATCTTCAACTAGATCCGATTGCTCAGAGCACCCTCCAACCTGACCTTGAATGATTCCAGTGATGCAGCATCTACCACCTCTCTGGGCAACCTGTGCCAGTGTTTCACCACCCTCATGGTAAGAGATGGCTTCCCTCTATCAAGTCTGAATCTACCCTCTCTTAGTTTACCTTGGCCTATCGCTGCAGGTCATAGTAAAAAGTCTGTCCCCATCTTTCTTCCAAGCCCCCTTTAAATATTGAAAGGGTGTAATAAGTTCCCTCTGGAGCCTTCTCTTCTCCAGGCTGAACAACCCCAGCTCTCTCAGCCTGTCCTTACAGGAGAGGTGTTCCATCCTTCTGATCATTTTTGTGGCCCTTCTCTGGACCTGCTCCAACAGGTCCATGTCCCTTTTGTGCTGAGTGCTCCAGAGCTGGATGCAGTACTGCAGATGGGGTCTCACCAGAGCAGAGGGACAGAATCTCCTCCCTCAACCTGCTGGCCACGCCTCTTCTGACATAGCCCAGGACATGGTTAGCTTTCTGGGCTGCCAGTGCACACTGTTGGCTGATATTGAGCTTTTCATCCACCAGCACCCTCAAGTCCATGCAAAGGGATCAAGAATCTGCCATAGCCACAGTGGTGAAAAAGAGCTGTAAATCTGGGTTTTTTTTTCAGACAATCACGGGCAAGGTATCCTCCTCAGGCCAAAGAAGAAAGGAGGAGCTCTAGAGCAGAGAGGGGAGCCACAGGTGCCACGAACATTATGAAAGTTTGGGCTGAGCTCTGAACTCAAATCTGCAAGCTCAAACTGGCTTCCCTCTCGACCCAGAGTGCTCCACCGCTCCCCTCAACCCGTGCTAATCAGGCGGATCAATAGGCTAAAAGCAGGGCATTTCCTGGGGCCTGGGCTGCACACTCCTATTGCCATTTTCACAGCAGTCCTACAGATCCGTGATGATGATTACAGCCCTTTCCACAGGGGAAGCGATTACGAATTCTGTTGTAGCTAATTGTAAATTAGCTAATTATCTTCTCCGTGGTACCTTGCTGCAAAACACATGAACCTTGTAAAATGGAGGTGTTTCAAAAATTAGGACAGGGAAAAAAAAAAATACAACAACAACAACCAAAACCCCAACCCACTCTGGAAACAGTGGAACGCTACCGCTACTTAACTCCAAACAATAGCAACCGAACCCTCCTTCCATCTGCATGGGCTCATAATTCCCGCATTTCACACCCCCTCCCCATATCAAACAACACCCACAAGGGGCTAATGCTGCTGCAGGCTTTAAAATGTTTGCTGAGTTCACCTGTTCCTTGCAGCTGGGTGTTGTGGGGCATCCCTAATCACATCTTAGCAGGAGTGATTTCTTTGTGCTGATCTCTTCCCCTCCTCCCTCCCCAGTTTGCTTTTACTTAACAGATTCTTTATATCCCATACGTTAGCAGATATGATTGCACAGCTGCCGGTCTCTGACTGCTGGAGACAGAGGCTTTGAGACACCCGGGCTAGAGAGAATAACAGCTAATCTGAACAGCTGTGTGATGGGGACAAGCGCAAATGAATATAAACCCAGGTGTGGGAGCATAATTCTCCTGCACAAAGAAGGAAGCTTCATCCCACAGGTGCGTTACTCTCCACTGTTGCATCTGAAAAACTTAGTTTGAAGGATTTCTCTTATTTAATTGCTTGACTGCACTCTAGGCCTTGAATTGGACATGGATCCTGTATATGGAGTAAAAGAACAGCTGTGAGAGAGAGTGGGTCCGTCTGACTCAATGTGCTGCCTCTGGCAATGGCCAATTGTGGATGTCTAGGAAAGAGTATAAGAACAGGGTAGGCAGTTTTGTTAATCCCCCAAAATATTCTCCTAGACTCCAGTGCCCTGCAGTTCAGGGACATCTGGAGTCTGAAGCATTTTTTTATACGTAATAATTTTTGAAGTGTCTTTCTTCAATGTAATTGTTCAGTGGGCTTTTGAACCCATGTAAACTGTGAGCATCCACCACATCCCGCAGCAGGATGTTCTGCAGCTTAATCATGCGTTGTGTTAGGAACCGCTTCCTTTTGTTTATTATGAACATGCCACAAACTGTTTTCAACTGACAGGTCCTAGATCTTATTTTGGAAGAGAGTGGAAATCACTTCTGATCCAGTTATGGAAGAGTGGACCCATGAGGATATGCAAGAGCTTGGCCAAAGCTTCTGCCTGTGCATTTCAGTCTGGCATTTGGGACTCCTGGGTCCCATCTCAAGCCGTGCTCTGGATATTGTGGAAGGCAAAATCACTTTTCCCTTAGTGTGATTTGTTATTCCTGGTACCAGAGAGATGGATGACCATGTAGTTACTGTTACTAAATACTTACGATACATCTCTGCCAAGGACAGCAGCCTCAGTGGAAATATGGGCTAAATAAATTACCCAGTGGAAAAGGCAGCCTCAGTTTCCCCATCTGCAAAAAGAATAACTGGTGCTTGCACCAGGCAAAATTGGGTATTACTGAGGTTCCTCAGTATTTGCCGCAGGCCAGGAATACAGGGAGCTCTGGCAGTAATAAGGAAAGGCAACTGGCAGGCTCGTGGTCAGATCTATGAAAATGACAATTGTGTATTTTAGAGTCATCTTCCAGGGAGATATTTTAATGTCCTGCAGTGGTATGATCCCTAAAGACAGTGCCTGTGTTCAAGAGAACATAGATGTTGGCTGCTGTTGGCCCTGTGAGCGACTGGAAAAAAAATTAACGTGTTGCTTGCCAACTGATGATCCCAAAGTCTAGGATTATGTTTTTAAATTAAATGTGCCTGGGCTTTTTCTCTACTTTCAGGGTCGCCATCACACTACAGCCCTATCCTCCTGAGGAGAGGGAGATGCTTGGCAGGGAACTGGAAGAGGTCCTCGGTCTGCAGCAGCTGCTAAACCATGTCCAGAAGTTGTCTGGGAGAGAAAATATACGAGTAGGATGGCTAAAGTGCAGAGCTAAGAAAAAAAATGGATGGAGATGGAGAAGAAAGCTGGCCTGTGCTCCTGTGGCAAGACCTGCTGTTTACATGCACTGAAGTGAAATCCAACCTTAAACTTCCCGCCTCATCTGGGCAGTTCAGACGGAAGCACACTCAGGCTTCCTCTGTGCAGCTACAATGCAGGTTATGGACAAAACTTGGGCAACAGGCCAAGCAAACCCTGCCATGAAGACATAACCTAAATGATTCTTTTAACAGCAGAATCTTCTTGTACAGCTGAGAATATTATAACCCCAAGACAAACATCAGTATTTCTGACTTGCTGAACAGCACCGACACAACTGTCCATTGCCAAGAGATGCTATTCCCTGTGCAGATCTTAAATGACAGGTTTTATAGTGTTTGATATTGAGCTGGGAAAACAACTCACAATGACCCACTTTGTTAGTATCCCTTGCTTAGGGAAAGCTGGCGGTGAGAGCAGTCTGAAACCTGTGTCACGCAAAGCACAAAGACTCTGCCTGACTTCTGCCTGGCAGATCATAATTCTTCCAAGTTTATTCATTATCTGAAACACCCAACTGGATATTTCTCTGAAATATTCATGAGGTGATGCTTTTTAGGAGAAGACCCAGGAGTCAAAATCTGACCTTTCTAAATTCAATGTATAGCCCAAACACCCACTTTCTCTTCACCGTCCCTCCACAATAGGAAGAATATCTGAATTCAAATCAGCCTTCCAATTATGAAAAAAAAAAAAAAAAATCATGCCTCTTTCCCTAGATATTAGCAGCCTGTGTTTACAGTTCCCATTTCCCGGGAACACACATGGAAACGTTCATGGGAGAAAAGCACCTGAGGAGACCCAGCATCAAAGCAAGGATGCATGCAGTTGTGCTCTAACTAAACTTCGCAGGATTTTCCATGCCTATTTTGGCTTCTTCCTCCTACACATCTATGGATGTTTTCCTGGCCCAGCTTGATGGGTTTTCCAAAGAAGGAGGTGAAGGAGAAGACTGTCTTGTACTATCAAACGACACCTGAAACGAACACTGAATTACATCACACTTTTACACTCATCTTTCAGAGACAGCTCAGATTTGAATACAAGTCCTGCAGCCTTTGGTTCTGGGGAATTTAACACATCGTGATTCCTATGTGTAACATCCCCTTTTCGCTCTGTGGCCGCAGAAGGCTGAGGCTGAGCCTGAAGGGCCATTTGGTTTTCACACTCATTCAGAGCAAAGCTTAGAAGCTTCTTGACAAACTCCACAGGGTCAGCGGTGTCAAGGCTGGTATGTCAGGAAAATAAGTTTCAGTTCCTAAACTCGTCTCACTGGTGACCTGGCAGGGCTTTGAAACCCTTTCCAGAAGCCTAGAAGGCCAGGACATTAATCCGTGGTAGCACTCCAGCCTTGAGCACTGAGGACTGTTGGAAGAGCAAAGACATAGGGAGGAAGGGGGGGTGGGGAGGACATATTTTCACTTGCAGGAGCTGTGACGACATTTCAGATCAAATTAAACTTCAGTTTTTAAAGACTTCAGTGGAGGTAATTGAAACACTTCCTCACAATTGCCTGAACCTAAGTGTTATCTCTCTTTTCCTCTGTATATCATCCCTTTTCCCCCAAGCCTGAGACAGCCCTGCACGGCCACAGCCTCCTTAATATTAAAGACGGTGATTAAATGGGATTCGCCAAAAGACAAAGGGCTGAAAACCTGCCAATTGTTAATCCCTCTTTCGCTGTGCTTAAAAATTCCATTTCCTTCATTTGAAGAAAGGGGGAGGAAGAAAAGAGAATTATACGCCTATGTCTAATTTAAATTCTGGCGTCGCGGGTCCTGTTCCCTTCTCCCTCTCTTGACGTCTGAATATATTCCTTTATTACCATTATTACAGCTTTCTGATTGCATTAAAATTCATCCACACGCTTCTCTCCACATTCCACTTTTCTTTTGCCAGTTTTTTTGCTAATTCCCTTTTTCTCTCCCCCCTTCCCTCCCCACTTTCAAATTATACAGAATGTCATTAAAGATCTCCACAAAATGCCTCAACTCCTTTCTCTTTTGCTTTTATAAACTTGCTGGCTTTCTCCCTCTCCATCCCCTCGTCTACAAACAAAGAAAATGAAGGAGAGGCAAAAGAATACAATAATAATAAAGGAATCCAAGCAGTGTGTCTCATAGGTCTCAATAACACCTTTCCTACATCATACAGCTCCGGGCCTAATGCTCACTTCAGTTATGAAGCTGTATTTCACACAGAAGTTCTGTGTATTATTTGTTTGACGCTTGTACCTGGAATCCACAGCTAAAATCAAAAGTGGAGTGTGCCAGGCTGTGTATGTGAGGGTGGAAAGAGACAATCCTGCCCGTAACTCTGAGCGGAAAAATAAGGAGGTTGGGAATAGAAATGTAATTTCACCCTGCTTTACAGAGCAAGAACTGAAATCCTGTAAGGATTTCCTATGGATGTGAGCAGTGGAACTGGGCATGCAGTACATATGCCCAGTTGTAGGTGATTAGTTCCAGGTTTGAACTTAAACGGGATCCACCCATTTAATCCTTCAGACATCCCACTGACTGCAAGGAGACCTTAAAAGTGAGCTTTTTTCCCCACAAGGCAGATCACCTAAAAATATGGTGTATTTTTGCTTAAACCAGCCCCACTTTATCTAGGTGAGAGCCCCAGTCTGGGAATTTTATACATAATAATGAAGGTGAGAATTCGACCCCTTCCCTATACAGAATACCATCTGCCTCATAGGCATTTAAACTATAAAGTGGGGGCATGGCATAGTGCCAGTGTGATGAGGCTGGGGTGACTGTTCCCCTAACCTGTCTTTATGACTCTCCTAGCCCAGCTGGGAGAAAGAAGCTGCTGTTGTGAAACTTTCATTCATTTTCTTCAGGTCTTCCCAGAATGCCTAAGTAGGTTGGGTTTTTTTTTGTGTGTGTGGGTTTTTTTTTTACACTATTATTTTTGTTGCTGTCACCCTCAATTACACTGGTATAATGAAATGACTGAAACTGGATGAAAAACAGAATTTTCTTTCTACGGGAAATACTGATGTCTCAAAAATGTGCTTCCACTTTGAATTGGAGAGGCCAAAGTTCTTGTGAAATGGAAATTCTTCAGTTGTGAAACGTTACAGGGTATTGTCTCAGAGGAATAAGAAGACTTTGACTTAATAACCTCAAAATATAAAATATATAAAGCAGAATGGCTGTGGTTTTCAGCCAGACAAAAGAGAGTATGTTTTCACACACTGTATGAATAAATGAAAGACATTTCTGCCGTGGGATGTTGCTGCACACAAAAGTCGTAAATTAACTCCAAGGAGAATGAGACAGATTAGTGGTGGTTGTGTCCGCTCACTGCTATTAAACATGAAGATCCAGATGCAAAATTTATCTTAGTCACTAAACTTCCATCTCATGGAAGCTAGAGGATATTAAGGGAAGGGTCACTCTCTATAAAAGCCTGTTTTTACTCTTTCTGGGCACTGCTGGAGCAGAGGATCCTGGGCTAGACAAACCTTTGGTCTAAGCCAAAATGGAAGCCAAAATGTTCTTAGTGGTTTTAATACAATACAGACTTGAAACAAAATTAATCAAAGAGATCCTGTTAAAATGACAGGTTCGTACCTCCTGAAATGAGAACTCGATGCATTAATTTTAAAAAAAATGTCCCCTGGCAAAAATCTTATTGAAATGGACTTGTTCCAGGGGAATGCTTTGCCTTTTACAAAACTACACGTTCAGCTAGATAACCGTTCCTTTGAAATGCCTTGGCCAGCTCAACAAATAACCCAGGAAATGAATGGGTCTGCTTCAGGATGCCGCCTGGCAGGATCTGGCTTGACTTATCCACGTACTCATTTAGACCATTACTCCAAGGTGCGTATGCGAAGGAACATTATATTCCGGAGATGCTGCACCAGTGCTTGAAATAAACATCGGGGATTCGGGGTTAGAGCTGAAGCTTATTGAAGTTAATGAAAAAGAGTGCCACGGAGCCTTGCAGGCTTTGGATCAGACCCTCAATTTGCTGAGCGGCTGCTCAGTACGTCCCGGCTGCTGCTGGGGATTGAAGATTCTCCTTGGCGCAGTACGGCGTATTACAGCTGTGCCAGGGGAGGTGTGGTGAGCATGGGGCAGAAGGACAGCAGAGCCTGAACGGTGGCGATCGCACCTTTCGTGTGCTAGGGTTTGGGACTCTGTGTGTATTTCCCTGATTCCAATCTGCTCCCTTAGCCTCCTTTCGCCACGCTGTTGCAATAAGGAAAAGAAAACCAAAACTCTGCTGATATCTCCAGTGCGGGCAAAACTTGTCCTTCCTCTGAGTGAAAGATTTTCCTGCAAGCCTGACCCCGCGTTTTAAAACATCCGTGCGGAGCAACGAGGGAATGCAGGAAAGCTGCGACCAGACGGAGTGGCCCGAAGTGCCAGGCAGCGGTGGCGGCGCACGACGCAGGGGTTGCAATAAAATTGATAACAAACACACCCACAGACACAGAGGAACCTTCCTGTAGCAAAATCCATAATCAGCCCATGCCCGCCTGGACGCAAGGCCTGCTGGACCCAGCAAGAAGATACCCATAGGCGTGGGATGCCCTGTGCCCTGGTCTGCAGAACCCCCATGCACTTTTTCTCCCTGGATTTGGGCTCGTTCCAAACTCAGGGGAGACCCGTCCCACCCAGTGCATTGAGCCCGAGGTCTCTCCTCTCGCTGGGGAAGGTGAGACTCCTTTGAGGTCACTTAGCATCCCCGTGCAAATGTTTTATTGAAGATTATTTCTTCCACCCACCCTCTCGCCCCCCCCGCGCCCCCTCCAACTCTCAACTCCGACTGGCTTTAAATGCCACTGTCATTTCCATCTGCTGACAGAGCTCTTTAACTGCTGCGCCGAATGGCATTCGCTAAAACCAACTAATAGAGGGAAATGAGGTTAACCTTTAAGAAAGGTGAAAATGAGCCGGGTGCTATGCCAGCAGTAACGAATAGTACATAAACAGCCTCCTGCTGCAGAGGCAGTTTACTCCAGGCGCTGGCGTTGCCGGCAGCTCCGTTTGCAAGTGGGTTTCAGGGGTGAGCTTGGCCAGGAGAAGGCACGGGACCTCTCTGCTCCCACGGCTTGGTCAGCCCTTCTCTGGCAGGCCTGTGGGGACAATCCCACGACTCTGATCTTGGCTGTTGTTGTCTGAACTCACAGCAAACGGGCATTGGCTGCAGTGGATATGTACGACATAGGGGTGGCTTGCACCAGCAGAGCTTTTCTCCAGTCTTTTCTTCCCTAGCATGCAGGGACATGGGAGTGCTCAGGGCCAAATCCTGCCTCGCCTGTCTCCTTGCTGAGTTCCTTCTTTCCACTGGTCTTTTTAAATCTTCTGTGGCTCAGCCCAACTCTACCTATTAGCTCTTACTGACAGACTTATGGCTCTGCTTCTGTAAAAGTGGTATTGCTGGGTGGTCCTGCACTCTCTGAAGGAATATTAATGTCCTTTTGTTTTCTGTCAGGGTTAATGAACTTGTCTCCTCGCTCATCCAAGAGTTAGATAAAATCTTGGTTTTAAACCACAACTTGATCCTACATATGCTATTCCCAAGCTCATACCTGAGTCCCCCTGCTATGCGACTCATGAAGGAGAGAGAATGGGAAGAGCTGGGGACCAGAGACCATACAGTTCCATAGAACAAGTGCAACAGGAGGGGCATCTCTTTGTCTACACAGAAGACTAACAGCCTGGGAATCTTACATGAAGGAACTCAACGCCTTACCAGTCTGGGTACCAGAAGAAGGAGGTACAGCACAATGCCATGATGGGAACACGACAAATATTTATTAAGTAATTTTCTGTTGTCAGCACTTTGCTTCATCTAATTTTAATTAGACCAGAGACCCTGAAGGATGCGTGTACTACCAGCTACATTAACAGCAACTGGCACTATAGGACTGAGTTCATATGAAGTGGGGATACTGGTCTCTTGTTTTCAGTCAATTTTTCCCATTTGTTTTGTATAGATGCCTCTCTGTTTTTACAGAAGTGGACTGAAGTTGGTTCTTCGCTTTACCGTCGCATAGTGCTGACCATACTATTGTCTTTCTCTTGCCATGGTATATTATCCATGCCAAACGTACTTGAAACAGAAAATTATACACCTGAACCAAATGATCAGTAAGCATAAATCTACAAAGCGTCCTGAAAAAAGGGCTTTAGTAGGTATAAATCAACAATTCAGACATACACCATGCAATGATAGAATTATTTCTCCCACCAACACAGCTATGGCCTGAACAGCAAATACAAAAAGCAGTTATCCCATTCCTACCCAAGGTTAGTAGCTGTGGGAATTCATTCCTGATTCAGGGTAAAATCCGAGTCTCAGAAAAGCAAATTTCCAGCTACTAGAGCTTCAATGTCCACGTGGGAAAAGATAACCCACAGTAGGCTCTTTCCACCTCAGATTTCATCACCGCTAATAATGCTTTTTGATTAACAATGCTTTTTTGGGGTATGTGGAGAAAGCAGGGCTGTGCAAGCCAGATCTGAACCTGGCTCCGGTCCCTATTACTGCAACAGTACTGTGACTGTGCTAAGGGGAGTGATCTCTTCCCTTCATCAGTAGCCAGGACTCAGAGACACAGAGAGAGACAGAGAGCGAAGGTGCTGTTTTATAACAAGCCTTTTCTGAGCTTGAGAGCTCACTGTGCTATTATTTCCCCCTTTTTCCCTCATTTCAGGCTTTTTTGTGTTTCATGTTTGGCCCTCGGCAGGCTGAGAGACGTGCTGACAAGTTGTAACTCTCACTCGGCTCTGCGAGGGCTTTGTTCTCTGCGTGCGTGGCACAGACTCGCTTCCTCTTTCGAAATGTGACAGCGAGCGATAACATTGACACAGAGAGCCAGCGCCTGGTCTCGGCACGCTCCCTATGCTAAAGACCCTCTCCAGTGATCTGCTGCATCAGTCAGGAAGCAAAGATGGGCATCGTGCGGGAAAAAAACTAGCAGTGGCGACCTCTCCTTCGTCCCAAAACCCCCTTAACCCCAGGATAGTCAGAGACTCACAGGGCTTGTTGTCAAAAAGGGATTTTCAGTGATCTGGTCTCTCCCGCTGCGTACTGGAGATGCCCCCAGAGCTGCCCCCGGGAGCCTCCCATCCCGTGACCAAACCGCCATGCCTAAGCCATTCTGCAGCTGCCCCACAGCTATCTCCATAGGTTGTCTTTTGGCTAAAATGTGTGTCCTGGAGAGGGGTCAAGTTTTACTATGAGGACATCAGTCAGAGCAACGTCAGCATCGTAGTCTGCTTTGATGAGTATCCTCTTGTGACAAGAGGCAGTCTTTGACTTCTCACTTTAATGTGTTTGGCATCGCATTGAAATTGCAAAAGTTTCGGAAAAAAAGTTCGGCCTCTCTCCAGCTGATTTAAGTTCTCCTTGGTCATAGCCTTTTTTACCAGGAAAGGTACTGCCATAAAGACCCAAGACTTTCAGGCAAGGATGAGCACGACTCTTTAAGACTCACACTTTGATGCATCTGTTTCATTTACACAAGTCTTTTCAGAATCTTTTACAGTTTTTAAAAGGTGAACACCAGGATAGGATCAGTTTGTGCCAGAGTACTCCCCCACCAACACTACCTACTAAAAAGTCATCTTTGTCCTCCACTTTGCTTGTTTATACAGCAAGAGCTCCCATTAGATGCTTTTGCCCACCACCATGCTGGGAGCTAATGTTGACTTCCTCAGCCGTGCTAACCACTTTTCTAGGTCATTGCTTAGGTAGTTTTCTAGGTCGCTGTCTTATGAAATATAACCCCTCATTCTTTAGGCCTTGTTTTTAGCCTTATTCCTCCGTGAGTCAGCTTAGATTTGGTTCTGCAGAAACATGCACATAACGCCTCAGCCAGCCAAAGCTCGTTCAGTGTGACCTACGTGACTCAGATGACTCCGTATCAGAGTCCTGTCCTTACAATTTTCCATTTTGTGTTATCCACAGATTTTATCAGCCAGGATATTTAATTCCACATCATTCATGACAAAGCCGACTAGCATCAGAGCTGGTACTGATCCGTGCAGAACCCTGCTACAAATACCCTCACTCTATCATGCTTTCTCTTTGACAACTGCATTTCGAGATTTGTCCATTACCCATTTCTTAATCCATTTAATGTCTGCCCTCTTGAACGTCACACTCAGCAGGAACTACAAGGAAGTTCCAGTTCTAGAGATCCAACCTTTGCAGCTCATGATAACTTCAACAGATAAGGAAAACTCAATCAGTCAGTTTTGCCAAGGGGGAGATAGGATCTCAAAGACACATAGCCCCTCTCCTCCCTTCCCTTGCCTCTGGCATTGTTCCTTATCACCGGCTTGCACAGCAGGCCTTCACCTCTGTTGCAACACAGTTCTCTAACACTGGCATCTCTAACACTGGCATTTAAGGAACATTGTGTTTTCCTAAGTATGGGCCATGTTCTCCAGCCATTGTCACAAAAGCTGCACATAGTCCTTAGTTATGTCTGTTCTTCACTCTCTGTTATTATGGCTTATTGCTAATGGCTGGTTCACTCATAGGTTGTGTTTGCTATGCAGATGTAGACATTATCTTTGAAATACAGTGACTCACCTACCATGAGAAGACCCTGTTTTTTTCCATCATGCTCTTGCCATTATTGTGTCTGCAGGACCCTGGCATGAAATAGCCTCTACAAGCTAGGCCCACAAAGTGTGGGAGCTGAAGAGACCAGCAACTAAAGGAAAGCAAAGCCACAACTCTAAAGAGTGTTTCATGCAAGGGGAAACACAGGACACTTTTTTCCTTTCCATACCTCATCTTTTTCCTGGAAGCAGAAGTAATTGTATTGAATGCACTCAGAGATTGCCCTGCGCAGTGAAGCAATGTAAGGCAGTAGGATTCTTATCATTCAACTTCCCTGAACATATCTCTGAGCTAAAAACAAAGCTTAGGTCCCAGCTGGGATGACATTTATTTAGCATAGGTAATGTTAACCAAATGAAAGTCAAGGAACATGCACTGAACCCTGCTTTGGCTCTTCCACTGTTTAACTATTGGCTTTCCCTGACTTATTTTTGGCCTGTTCCAGCCACTTTCTCCCAGAATGAGGAAGGGGTGATATGGTGGTCCTTGGTCTCACAGGAGGCTGCTGGTCCTGTCTTTCTTTCAGGTAGCAACACGCACCTTGTCTGAGTGGAAGCTAGGACCCAGAGAACAGGGGCTTAAAGGATCTGGTGCAGGCTTTCCTGAATTTTAGCAAAAACACCGAAAGTTTGCCCATCAATAATCCACTCATGGGTAAAATACAACAGTTTGTCCCCTGCTCCCTAGGTAATGGTCTTACATTCAAGAGAAGGCTTTTATCTCCCTGTTTCTGTTATTAAATATGAGACTAGTTCTGGGCAAATCTCTTTGTTTTTGTTTTTTCATCTCTCCATCTGCAATCCAGGGAAATTTTGGCCTTGGTTGTTTTGAGGTCCAATTCTGAAAGAATATGCTATCACAGCAATAACAGCATAGCCATGACACTGCTCTAACATATTCAAATATTGCCCAAGTAGTAATAGATGGAGGTATTAGCCCCAATTCCGATGTGGGGAAACTGAGGCACAGTGAAGTTAAAGAGGGATATAGCCTGGAAGACACTCTGGGACTTGTGACCCCCTGCCTTGTAGTGCAGCCCAGCAGAAATCACGGTCCTTTCCTCTGTGTCTGGACTTTTCTACGGTGCTTTCACAGCCCTTGTCCATAATCTCGACTCCAGAGAGCTCTGCACAGACCGCTTAAATTACATTAAAGCACAAGATTTGGAGTTCAGTTCACTCAGAAAATGCATGTGTATATCTGTGTGTTTGCATATGGATGCGTGCAGTGTGTGGGTGTGATTCCTTAAATACAAGGCTAAGTGCCTACCACAGAGAATAGACCTTAAAAGGGGTTTCTGAGCTGTAAGTGAGAAACCAAAGCTGGGAAGAAAAAAATAAAGCAAACCGGCAACGTTCCCACCACCACCAGCAACTCAAATTAAAAAGCAATTGTGTGTGTACGAAAAAGAAAGCTTTGGAAATACAGGCATAGATGACATTTGTTGTGAAATGCCTCCCCCACTCCTGTCCCCAAGAGATAAGGAAACGAGCTGGATGCTGGGAGAACTTCAGGTTGGATTCAGGCAACAGAAACATTTTGACGTCAAGCTTCATTTGATGTTACCTGGAGTTCCCCCATTAACTGGCACTGGGCAATGGTGCCACTGCCATCAGCCTCCAAACCCTTGTGTCCCCACAACAGCTCGAGGGAGATGCAGGCAGGCACCCACGGGCAGCCAGCCCTTCCATGCCTTTGCCCCCACCAAACACCACCAAAATGACACCCCACCCTCTGCTTTACATGAGGTCCTGGCGTGTGATGGCATCTCCATCCTGAGAGCCTGGCACGGCTTTCCAGGGAGCAAACCTGCAGGAGGTCTTGGGAAAGAAGAGAAACTGCTTCCCCCCAGGAGAGCATCTCTGACTCAGGACCCTTCCAGGACTCTCCGCTGCTCTGTCTCACTTTATGGAGGAGCAGGGAGCCAAGCAGGCAGTGCTGACAACATCTGGGGATCTGAGGTGGCTGACGGCTGTCAGTCAGTGTTAATACAAGTGAGAGGGACCCAACCGAAAGGTGCACCAGCAAGAGTGGTGGGTGCCTAGCATGGGCGGAGGGAAACCAACTGAAGTATTTAAAACGCCAGAAAGAGTGTGAGAGAGTATTTTTTCCTTGCCTTTGGTGGAGTTGCGGTCACTGCCTCATCTCCATTCCCATCACCCACTGAGTCCTCAAAAACCTCTGCACGGTGCCGGATCCATCCCAGCACGGAGCGCTGCCTTGGAGGTGCTGGAGGGCTGTCAGGATGAGGGCTGCTGCTGATTTACTTCCTCGCTAGTGTTTGGGCGAGCGGCAAGGTAGGGAAGGGGGGATGATTGAAAGGAGTGGCGAGAGAAGAAGAAAGGGGGAAGAAAAGATAATAAGAAAGCCCCCACTGCCCTCTGCCATTGTGCTGTTCACTAGAAGGCTCCCTACAGAATTACGCTGTCGTCTTGCAGGAAAGCATGTAATAACTGAAAATACAGTGTCAAAAGGAATTTTTCAGGCTTTGACAGCTCATAAATTACAGTTCGTTGACTTCTTCCTGGGTCTAGATTTAAATTAATAGGCAGGCAGATATATATTTCTTTTGCTCCTTTCTCCTGAGCAGTAGCAGTTGTGGAAGTGACGCAGTTTCTTGCATCTCCATCTCCCCCTTCCCTCCCTCCCTTATGAGCAGTCTCGCCCCAACGCAGATCAGCTCAACTCGGTCTCAAACCCTGGGGTGTGTGGCAGAACTGTCCTCCCAACGCCGCCTCTCCCCAGCACACAAGCAGGGAAAGCAAAGGCAAAGAAATTCACTATTCCTGTAGCAGTTGGTGTCTTTACAAAATCAAGCCCTTTCAGAAGTGATATTTGGCAGAAAACGGTCATCGGCAAGTAAAGGTCAGAGATGCTCAGGTACGTCGGTGATGGCTGTTGCATTTGAAGTGAAAGCAAGTGAGAAGAATAGGCCTGCCTTCTAAATAAATCAAAATGAGATGAGATGGCCGTCGATGAACAAATGTGCATTGCCCTTTCCATGAAACTGTAGGTGTCCCCCTATAGTGAGAGTAAAGGTGACTGTGTGAATGGGGGGATGGATAGATAGTTGGATAGACAGACAGTTGTGTATAATGTCAAACAGACTAGACAGGGGCTCGTAGCTCCAGAAGGTAGTCATGTTCTTAAAGGGATTACACTCTGCCTGCCTGAAGTGTCTTGCAGATACTTCCATGTGGAAGCAATGTTAGCCTGCATGAAAAATCTGCCGGTCTCAGCTGAACAGCTACCAGCATTTTGCTGCTAGGAGAAATGATCCGAGAAGACGTGAAGTTTGCACAGCACTTGCAGTGCTCTGGTGAGCAGGAACGCTTAGCACCACCCTGTTTGCACAGGTCTGGGGTTGTTTGGTGGTGCATCAAGGCACGGTAGGTAGCTGGGGTGCTGGAGAAGACCCGTTGTTCTTTTGTATGGTGACGCATTTATGAGTTTGGGGCAGGACAACCTGAACTCTCTCAGTGCTCTGCAGTTACGAAATGCTCAGCCCGCATCAGTGGCGGCTGTGAAATTCCTAGGAGGATGTGGATTTGCAACATGTAGGTAGTAAAATGCATCAAATGCTTTTGGGTACTGCAGCTTGAGAAGGTCTCATGTAAAAGGGGGTAATTAATAGTACTAATAGTTCCTGCCAGAAGTTGTAGTCTGTAGCCACCTAAGAAGCAAGGGTGAATACTGGGCTATGGGCTCGGCAGCTCCTGTGAAACAGCAATCCAGGACACGGTGTTTTTTGGGAGGGTGGCAGTGACTCAGAGCTGGAAGCTGAATATTTCCCTCCTTTGCTATAGTAACACAGTGAAAGGAGTGAAAAGCACAGAGCCAGAAGGAACATGGGTCCTGGCTGCCCTTACGGAGGTGTGTGAAGGGACGAGTGTGATAATCACACATTTGAATCATCAGAAAGTTCTTTGCGCTCTCCCTACCGGCTGCGTTAGTGCTGGTGATGAAGGTCAGCCCCGTCCCTCTAAGAAAGCAGCTCCTTGAGATGCGCGGTGGGCTGTGCATTGAGTCATCTCTGGGCTTGGTGGTCCCTGTGAGATGCCCTTTGCTGTGGGGTTTGTCGAGCACAGACGGTGGAAAAGGGAACAGGATCGGGGAGCGATCTGGGGGTCTCTGGGGGTCATGCTTAAGCTGAGCACGGGAATGGCAGGAGAGACAGCAGTGCCGGGTGTCTGCCCTGCAGGGAGGGCCCCTGTGCACTGACACAAGGATGTTTCTCATCGACCGACACCGCTAGGAAATGGCCAGTCGTGCTGGAGTTCCACAAGATCTCGGGGTGCTCTCTGTGTGGGCTCTGGTACATTGACTGCAATGACACAGGAGGGATGGAAACCCAATTTCAGCTCATCCAGGAGGGAAATAACTGATTTGGTGCTTAAGGTTTCCCATTCTGCAGTTACCTAAGCTGTGAGTTTGACTGTTTAGAGGGAGGTGCTGTTTGGGTATGCTGGTGTCTTGAATGGAGAAAGTATCGGGACTTGGTGCTTAGATCTATCAGCTGTGACTCATTTCATGAAAACCTGCTCTGAGGAAGACACTTATTTGCAATGCGTCATTCAAAGGAGTACAGAACGCCCCAACATCGGTGATCCTGGCTTAGGGGGGTATTGGGAAGGGGGTGGCGAGTGTTGTCATTTGGATTTTAGATGGCGATTTGTGCAGGATGGGTAACTATCAGCCTCTCTCACAGCATCACACATACATGTATTAGCACACTTGATATTGGAGTCACTATAAAAACAGTGTAAATGAGTTCCAAATAAGTAAGTGAATTCTTTTGCAGAGTTTCACAAACCTGCTGAAGGTCCTTTTCCATGGCTCCTAAACCACCACAGACCACAACAGTGGAAAATGCTTTCAGCTAATAGATGCTGCTGCCAGAAAGACTGCAGTGATATCCAGCCTATGTCCTTTTGTCTTAATTTCAGCTCACAACTATTTCCCATCAGCTTTTGCTCCTGGCCCCTCACTGGGACTATTTCATCTGCTATGCCCCTACAGCCCTCTGTGCCTTAGTCTTGATGAATGCTTACTGCAATCTCCAGCTTTATGATTTGCAAAACAGCATTTTGCAGAGGACGCGAAGGCAGAAGTGACAGAGAAATAAGGCAACCTTTCAATCCATTTATCAAAGTCCTTGAAGTTCCCATTTCAAGGAAACAATCAGAAACAGGGAGCATAAAAATTGAATATGAAATCCAGGGCATTTTAAATAAATGGAAAGGTTAACAACAAAGCTGACTCCCCTTGATGATGATAAGAAAAAATCAGTCCTGAGACCTGTTGATCCTGGATGGATCTTGTTTATTAGGAAGAGCCAGTTGAATGAACGGATAGAAGAAAAGCACAGAAATATAATGTTTATTCATTTCCTGTTTCTGTTTTCTTAATTGAATGTTTTGCTTTGCAAAGTGGAAAAAAATAGGTCTAACATTATGCTGTAGCCAAGCGAGACCCATTTAATCACACTCAATGGGTCAGAGTCTACATTAAGCCATGCACTGTTGAGCTGCACCTGTATTCCCCTGGCAAAGGCTTCATTAGCTGGCAAAGCTCATCCTGACGTTGCTGAAGACAGAGCGGCATGTATGAACCACCCAACTCACACTTGGAAATGGCAATAGTTAAAGCAACAACTAGGCAGGAACCTCACAACTAGACTTGGGAGCTAAAAAGTCACGGCTGCTAATTTACTGATGCCCATTAGACTGTCTCCTGGCTAAAGAGAAGTTGTTTTTGTGATAGTTGTCTGGCATAATTATCTTCAGGCATAGAAACATTTAAATAATGAAGCTCAGAAGGCGTGATTTTTGAGCTGAGATCTCATCTATTTAGGTGTTTGCAGCACATGTGTCACAATGATATCTCAGCTTCAGGCTCAGTGAACCATAGAGACCTTTAAGAGGTCATATTCTCCCATGTCTGTGAAGTCTGTGAGGTTTCCTGTATCTTCTTGTGGAAAGTTTGATGCACTCCCTTCTAAGGAAAGTGGTACTGGACCACAGGACCACAGGTCCCACCTTCTGCTCATTAGATGTTACAGCTCCATGCTAAAATGAGGCATGGATGGAGCAAGCCCACAGCTCTTCTGGAAAGGGAAGTCCCCTTGCTGCCAACATTTGAGGTCATGATGTCTGTGCTCGGTTCCCTGCACACAAGTGTGCACAACGACAACCAGAGTGTCACAACTGACCATGTTCACCTGTGATGGCCTCAGCCAAGCAGCCGAAAAGTGAAAGAGTGAAGGAGCCCGAGCTCCTTTTTACCCTGTGATTTCAGGTCCTCTGGGTCAGGCCCACAGGAGGCTGGGGGGTAGATTACACTGCCTGTCTTGTGACTAAGGAGAGGACTGCTATGCCCAGGGCGCTCGGTCTGACATCTCTCACCATCATGAAATGTACTAATTGGGTTTCTGTGTGTGTATTTTTTTTTATTTAATGGTCCTCTAGGACACTGAACGGGCATTATGATCAGAGGCTGATGAGTTAAGGATATGGGGAATTAGGCTCAGCTGGGCATCTCTGCCAAGGGCTACAATAGCTTATTATAGTCTTTACAGTATTTCCAGCAAAATGCTTTGAAATCATAGAGCACCTTCTGCGTGAGGGACAGGGAACTCTTTACCATCAAGGAGGCAATGCGGGAAAGAAAGCAGGAAGCTTTTAACCCCTGTCAGTCATCTGTCTGCTTCTCAAACCAAGGCCCAGAAAAATCTCCCCCTCTAGCTGATGGGATGCCTTTGCCATGACACAGTCCTGACAGCTCCTCACTCCCCCAGCACTGAAGCACTCGATTGCATGTGTTTGTATGTGTGTGTGTGCGTGTGCGTTTAAACCCAAGCAGCTCAAGGAAAATCTGGCACCACCTACTCAGCAACCCTTTGATAACCAAATAAAAATAACCGGCAACACCTTCCCCAACCCCCAGCTTGTATTAAGGTCCTACCAACCCCCTACTTCCCCACCCTGTGTTGCAGAACATGTTATTTGCCTTGGCGTGCCGTGCAAAGGACTTTTCTCTGCTAGATTTTGTTCCACAAGGACTAGCTGTTTCTGAGACTCGGGAAGAGACAAAATATCTGTCACATGGGATGAAAGCCAACATCTAATTCAGGAAAACTGGCAAGGAACTGGATTGGTATGGGGTTATCTTAAAACTCCCTTCTGCTTCTTCTAGAGCACCTGGAGCTTCTGAAAAGCTTGATCGAAAACAGGCTACCAGATTAATTTCCTATCTTCGTTATCCAGTATTGCTTTAAGTATTTCACGTAATGTGCCCACCTTTATTTCTCCTCTGAGATCTTTCTGCAAAGTAACTAAGCATGCATGATCTGAAAAGGGGTCTGGATCCTTTGGAGATGATGACTCCAGGGTTCTGGCTCAGCAAAGGACAAGGCAGCAATATTTGCATGCTAGGGAAACCTAAAGCCACAAGTCTGTGCACGTCATCCGGCATCAGGTGCACACAAATACAGAGTTTAGTGAGGTGTGATTAAAACAGGAAAAGGAGTACTGGAAAGAAAGAAAGCAAGAGAGAGGGGGGAAAAAAAAAAAAGAAAAGAATGAATGTGATGGAGGAAAGCTTGCAGCAGTCAGTCCTGCATTTCTCTTTTAATACAGTGACAAGTGCCATGAAGGTGTCCGTGTCTAATAAAGTGGACATACAGAGCCAGGTCAGAGAACAACCTGTTCTTTAATCCCCTTGCTGGTCCACTGGTCCACTGATTCAGGGTCAGACTCTGCACAGGGTGAGGGCAAGTCCTGGGCAAGAGCAGGAACTCCTGGGTCTCCACATATATTTAGTATTCTGTTGGCTGTGCAGAACAGGTGATACCTTCCAGGAAACTAGAAAACCTCCCTTCTTTGAAGAAAGTAAAGAACAGGCAGGGTATTTTGAAACATACTGATTTTCTGTGTTTTTCCTCACTTTCACAGTCACCTCCACTGACTCCTGGGTCCCTGGGGAGTAGGAAGGTGCAGAGGGCAGAGAAGCCAGGCCTTTTGAGGAGGCCTTGGGGAGCACAGAGGCAACATCTGTGCAGCGGGGTCCAAGCACATGTTGATATAACCCTACAGCCAGGCTGAGATGCTCCAGTGCTGTGAGTGGGAGGATGCTCTTGGGATATTTATTGGGGATGAATTCAGGTGAGTTGCTCATGTGACTCTAGTACCGTATCATCTCTCCACACGCAGACAGATGCGGGCTACTGCCATCTTGTAAAGGCACTGGAAGGGTTTATGTGCATTGCAGCACCCTGCTTTCTATTGAACAGATATGGCACGTTGCACCAGATGAAGGCAATTTCCCCCCTCGATCTCGGAGGGTCAAAACCAATTAGCATAGTCCTTCCTACCTCCCCCGAGGGCAGGATAGGGTGTAATGTAGCCAAGGACTGATCTCGCCACGCAATATCATTGGGGGTGACACAGCTGAGCCTCTGATGAGATGGTTGCTGACATGTGTCAGGAAGGATCATGGCACGCTTCCCTACATGCCCAGGTGGATTGTGGGTATGCCAAAGGAGGTGGGGGGCTTGCACCATTTTCTAATATGGCATTTAAGACAAAAAAGAGTGAGCTGAGGCAGAGCAAGACAAATTAATGTAGGATGACAACTGCCTTAAGGAACATCAGATGTCCAGAGAGAATCAAAAGAATTCTTCCCTCAAAGACTCCAATGTAAATTTTTGTATGTGCATCTAAACATGCATGCATACCCCTGTGTGTGCATGTGCCTATAAAGGCAGATTGTCAGCTGATACTCAACGGTAGAGGTCCACTGAAGCAGAGACGGTACATGAAGATGCTTAAAGATATATTACCTGTTTGCTTCCTGCATGTATGAGTTGAACACGTTGACTACAAGTCATTTGTGTATATAGGTATGCGTGCGTCTAAATATTCTTTTCACTCTCTCATAGATCTTAGATACAGAAAGTTTTCAAAGGTGACAAGGAATAAAACTTGTATGTATGGATGTGACAGCTATCTGGAGATTTATCTATGAGCATCTAGATATAGAAGAATTGAATGGTGTGATTGATAGGGCTTCGATTGCGTGCAAGACAGAGAAATTAAGGAAGAAAACTTCCACTGAATGGCTTCTCAGCATTGAATTCCTAAAAGTCAAGAATTGTCTTAAAAGAAAGGGAGTGGAAATACCACAGTTTGAGGACTTTAGACACAATACAACAAGAATGCACAACTATGGAATAGCTGAAATAGGCAGAGATAAGAACTGGTAAATGTATATGGGTTTCATATTATCAGATCCCACTGTTCTTTGAAGTTGATTTACAAACACTGAGATGCTTACAGACTACTCAGTAATACAAAAGCCAACGTTGTTTAGCTGTAAGAAGCGTGGCACCCTCAGCATATCTGCCTGAATCAGATGACTCAGTATTCATCCCCTTAATGAAGCTGTGCTTCTGGAGTGAGATTTAAATTGCGGGTTAAAATACCCACATTTTGTATCTACAGACAGACTGGCCATTTAGATTGCCATAGCCAGTTGAGAGATAGTTGTACAGTTAGGGGATCTCAGTGTGCTATTCCACTTACCCTGTGCTAGAGACCTATATTTGCTCAGCTGCACGGATGTCTAGACCCCAGGCTGCACTGTCAAGATCTCTGTTGACTGCAATGGGAACAAAGGCTCCTCAACCTCATGTAGACACCTACATCTGCAAACCTACAAGTAGGTGTCTCAGTCTGGAGCTTTGTTACTGCTCAAATGATCCATCTTCTGTTTCAGTGTAATGTCGCTTCTGTTTCCAGGGCAAGGAGCATCTCTAGGGTCTGCAGAACAGGATTCAGACTTTTAATATCACATCAGACATCTAATCTGAGTACATCACTCCCACATCCCTTCACAGTCAACAGAGGTATTTGTGCCTCCAAAGGCTGATTCATCCTATCAACACTGTTATCTAAGGAAGGTCGGGCAAACTGCTCTGAGTGAGTGCCCATGTCTTTCAACTAAGTATGAAGTAAGTTTAAACAACTACTTTAGACTTAACAGTTAATATTCAGATGGCTAAATTTAGGCGAGATCAATCCTGCCCATAGCACATAAATTAAACACACATAATCTTCGATCCCTAACTGTGCCTCCAGGTATGTTCTTGGTGGAAGTGGTACAGATATATATCATAGCTTATCTGACTGATCACAAACAACCAACACAGATGAAATAGCCAATATCAAATAAACACAGGGATTTTCTTTGTGATAAAAATCTACAGAGGTAAAAAAAATGCTCAAAATGTGTGTCATAATAACGATCTAAAATTACTGTTTGATGAACCCATAATCTGCTTGCACATAGCACATGAGGAGAAAACCAAGTCAAAAGGAACTGGGGAAAAAACCTATTACTTGAGAAGTATTCCACCATTAACACAATATATAACTGCTACCTGCAAAACAACTTGCTTAAACAAAGGATAAAAGCATTCAAAAATGTGGCAATAGCCAGTAAGACTCTGCAGCTCCTGAGGTTTCAAGATATTTTAGAGAAATAATATTTTGCACATATGCAGCAGGTTTCACCTGACGATCTCAAAGCACTTTGTAAATATATATGCGTTAATTAATCTTCACAGCAGCTCTGTGAGGTAAGCACTGTAAATATAATTATCTTGATTTTACAGATGGTGAACTTGAGACTCAGAGCACTGAAATAACTCCCCCAAGTTCACACCGTGAATCAGCAGCACCGTAGTGACTGGAATCCAGCGGTTCCACTGCCACTTCTCTTTGCTAACCCAGATGACAAAAGTCCCTTTGCTTAAGGTAACAATAGGCTCCACAGGGAGAAAAGGGCTGCTCTGAGACTTCACACTTTCTTGTTGGTGAAGCATTTTCCACCCTTTGAATAGGGGACATGATAAATGCACACAGTGTTATTTATTATTAATATGCTCATTAGCATCTGCATCATTACCGCTGGAGGAACGTTATCAATAGTGCCGGTTACCAGGTCAGATCCTACACCCAGTATTGAACATGGCCAATTCGGGTGGCTGTTTGCTGCTTAAAAGGATGATTTCCTTAATAAGCAGTTCTTAAGAAGGCTTGGGCAGCAATCATGCTTCCTGCACATCTTTCGTCTTCATTTAGTGTGACATTCTTGTTGCATCTTGTAAATAATCTGTGGTTGTCCCCACAAGAGAGAAACACAGTTTGATATAATGTCAGCCTGAGCTGAAACTGAGAAAGCTGAGCTTGCTGTGAAGGGGAGGGTCTCTCAAGCGCCCACATCTGAAATCTTCAACCTACTCTTACCTTAATAAAAAGTCAACCTGCCAGCGTGTAAATGGCAGTGAACAAAAAGGGATGACATATGGCAAACACGGGCGGCAGTCAGTGGTAACGCTTGTGTGTGGTGGAGGCACTTGGGCTGTCAGTGCCGGGGGGGTTCTGCAGGGGCATGTGGTGGTCTCCTTTCTCCTTAAAGTAATAGAAATGCCTCAGAGGATGGGTGATACATTTTGAAAGCATTTAAAGAGAGCTGCCTTGGTGTTTTCATCTTAACTAAATTCCTTCAGATTACTTTATTCGATTCTGCTCTGTTCCTTACACGGAGCCCATCTGTATGGGATGCCTTTGTTTATGGCAATATGTGCTCCAACAGTGAGTCCTGATTTTTATGTTTGGTGAAAATTATCTATATTTATATATTCTAATATTATTTTCTAATGCCCTGGGATTTGATAATTTCACCAGGTGAACTCCCAGCTGTGTCCATGCAGAGCCATGTTGGATCTGAGTATCTGTGTGGGAATTCTGAAGGTTCATACTCTTTCAGACTATTCCCAGTATATTCATGTCAAATACTACTAGGCTTCACCCATTTCTCTCAGTACATGGTAGCTCAACCTCCATAAGAGTGTTTTAATATTCTACTTTCTGATGTGGCAGAGAACAAGGGAAAAAAAAAATCCCCCAAGCCACTGAGAAGGTAATTGGATCTTTTAAGGGTCATCGCATAGGGGCGTCTTGGGCTGACGTCGAATGCCACAGCTAGTCCCCACTTTGCTCCAGGAAGGCATCTCCCCTGCAGCTCAGAGACAGCTGGATGCCAAATGTTCCCCAAAGCCACTTCTGCCGGGATCTGTGATGACCCCCTCGCCCCGGTGCAGACACTTGGCCCTTTACTGTGGAAGTCAGTGGTGTAGAACCTGTCTGCCCGTGTTTCCTCTTGTGCATCTGAGTCTAGCAGAGGAGACACTTGCTTTTGCTGTGAAGGTTAGTATATGTCCTCCTTCCGTACAAATTCTTGGCTGAGGAAATCACTTGTGTGGGTGGCAGAAGGTTATGAGCGTCATTCAAAGCCAAATCCTGCCTTGGGCTCTGCACCATGCCGCCCTCTTGAACATGTGCGGGCTCGGGCGCTCTGTTCTTCCAAAGATGCCATGCTTCCTTTTTTATTTTAATATAGACTTAGTTTCAAATGCACCTCTCAGCTCTGCCTGCAGGGAGTTCCCAGCTGAGGCCAGCAGCAGATGTGCGGGCACATCTGAAAGCAGGGCTTGTCCCTGTGCTCCCTCCCATACACCATCCCGCTGGGATGCACCTTGGCTGCTGGGCATCACACAGGCTTCCTGAAGACAGCACATGCCCTTTTCACTCACTGATCTTTCTGGAAGTATATTTAGGGGAGAGGGTAAGAGAGAAGAGAGAGAGAGGAAAAAGCCTCCAAAGTCAGGTGAGAGATGTCAGCAAACTCTGTCTGAAGCATCATGTGATTCCTTCCCTGCCTTTTCTTTCCCAGGTTTGAAAGATGCCCTGAGGTAGGTTGTCATATTTGCATAGATTTACTTGTAAAGGGAAAATTCTGCTACTGCGCATATCCCTGCTGATTGCCACATTGTTATGGGCACCTAGGGAGTCCGTAAAGAAAAGCAAAAAAAAAATAAAATAAAAAAAAGTAAAAAAATTGCAAACAACAAAAGCCATACTGCATTTCCCAGGAAGCTCTGAAATAAAGATGCCACAGAGAGGAGGCACAGGAGTAAAGCTGACACACAAACACATCTCTTGACGTAACAGACAACCCCAGACCTGCATCCTATTCTAATTACCATCTTTGTTTACAAGTGTATCTGCTTGTGCGAGTGCTTCCAACTACTTTAGCATCGTTTCACTTTACTGCAAATACCGATCATATAAAACAGCTTGAAAACTGAACAAGGGAAGAGAAATAGGGAAAAAAACCCCACCTCGTCTTCCAACAAAACATGATAACTATCCGCCGCTTCTTAAGAGCAGAGCAATTTCCTCGCTGTGAGCTGGCGTGCCGTTCGGGAGGCATGGGCGCAGCCGGCGATACGTGTAAGCGGCATTGCTCGCCAGCTGCTAGAAAATGCTGCTTCTGGATAATTTGCACACGGTGAAGTTGCCACAGGACCTTCTGAAAACCTCATGCTCTTTGTCTTGTGGCTCTCATTTGTGACTGGAGATGGCTTTAACTCTCGAGGATGAAAACGGTTCACGTGTACATCCACTCAACCTTGCCTTGGAGGTTCCTCCCTGATACGGGGCTATTGTGGTTGTTTATACAAGAGCTGCTGAACTCCTGCAGTTTACAGCTCTCCTGAAAAGTTTAAACCACCACTGATTTGAGATTGCACCTTGGGTAACGACATCTGGTAAGAATCACTGCCCTGTGCAACAAGGACCCACAGCTCTTCTCTCTGGAACTGCCATGCTATATGTCTACCCTGAAGCTGTCAACGTTTTGGAAGCTGAAAAGAGTCTTCAGTGCATTATTTTATGATTGTACAAGTTGCCAGTCTTGAGGATCTTTGACTAACTTCTGCCTTCTCTAGAGATAAATTGGTCCTGATTAAACTGTGAGAAATGTCAGTGGTGCAAAACCAGCATCTAAAACATCCCCATGAACTCAAAAACAACAGGACTACTCACGGAAGAATAATCCATTGAAAACTACTGATACAAAGAAAGTACCTCTGGCTCAGGAAATCCCTGAGCTGCCAATTGCAGGAAGCTAGGAAAGTATTACTCTTGTAATTCTCCCTCTGCTTTATGATTAACTACTCTAGGAGATGGGATATGTGTGAGGATGACTGTTGGTCTGACTGACTATAGTTGTACTTATTGTTCTTATGTTCTGTTACTATGCTCCCTGGAAAAACTGAATCGGCACTGTTGGGAATCGAGGGTTACTGCAGCACCCCGTGGAGAACTGTCCCCAGCAGAGTGTTTCACCACGGCAAATTTGTAGCTGCCTCCTACAACTGTCATTGCTCACATTGCTAGGAAGAAGGAATGGGAATGAGCCACCCCCTTGTTGGGCTAAATCACGTGCACGACAAGGCCGGTCCCCAGGGTGGCACTAGCATGTACCACAGGGAAGAAGTAGTAGAAGAAAACAGGGTTTTCTTACTGACATTCTCCTCCCAACAGCTGCTCAAAAAGTTTACATAAAGAATATTTGCAGAGAAAGCACCAGGCATTTAGACTAACACACGCAATATGTCATAGAAATATATACTTCTCAGAAAAAAAAAACGGAGGCTTATTTGTTTTTTAAAAATGAAGACTCAAAAACCAAAGTTCTTTTCAGCTGGAAGTGGAAAATAAATAACTAGTTCTACAGGAATTCTTTGGATGTGCTGGAAAAAATAGCCAGTTTTACAAGCAGCTCTATTTGCAGCTCGTGTCTGTGAACAGGAAAGGTTGCGGCAAGTTTGGAAAAGCACTTTGTTGAATCATTAGAGTGTCAGCATGCTGATCTGGATTTGTACCAGAATGTGCTCAAGGACCATCAGACAGACAGAAATTTCTCTGTGTGATCACTAAGCTCTACAGTTCTGTTAGTAAACAAGAAAGTTATTAGAACTAATTAATAGCCCCCCTCCAAACCCTAGAAAAATCCTTGTTGCTTTAAAAGCCCTCAAAATGTTCACCAAGTTCTTGAGCATCAGCTCACAATGAATTTTTTTAGACACACTGGATACAAGGATGCTACCAGAAACAAGAAACTGTCCCCTTCAGTCCTCTACCCCCAAACCCCAGTCTTGACCAATTACAAAAAGCCGAAACGCAGCATTTACAAAGAGGAAGATGGTTTAACTCGGGAAAGCGAGCCAAAAGATGAACACATAGAGGTGGAGGTGGTTGGACTGATGTTGGATCAGGGAACTGCAGAGATGAAACCTGACTTTTGAAGTCAATAACTAGGTTCAGACTTAGCACTGTAGACAATTACTAAGATAAGATGCAGTTTTACCAATTGTACATCTGTATGTCAAGCAGAACAAATGAAATCCTTGACAGTCTCTTATAGGATACCAATCCAATTTAAAGTGCATGGTACAGGGATGAGAGCAGTAGACACAGGTTAAGATGAATCTTGCTGTTTTGCTGTACTTTCCCAGGTAATTTATTCAGTCCTTTTATTTATTTTTTCATACTATGGAAAATTCTGTGCATGCTCTTTCAATAATAAATTTGGGCAAGCAGTCAACACAAGAATGGGGATTGACAGATTGATCCTGCCTTTTGTGATGAGCTATTTTTACTCTAAGGAACAATATGCAATTCGCTGGTAATCCAAAGCGTTGCTAATTTGATATTAATTTATACTAATTTGATATTAATTTACACTGAGGATACACTCCCTTGAAAGATGCAACTGTTAGAGCAAAAGGTTAACCTCACAGCACAGCTCAAGAAACTGAAGCACAGGCTCACAGCACAGATAAGGTCCATGGCCAAAACGCACAGGGATATTTAAGAAAATGGGTTTATTTCAAACCACTTCTGTTTCAACCTTTGCTCTTCTGCTGACTTCAGCTAGAGAGAGTTCAGAAAGAACCATTAGACTGAGCATCAGCAAAATCACTCCAGATTCGGTACAGGAGAAAGAAGTCATTTCCTGGCTATGAGTTTACTCTAACACAAGAGATGGCCTAAAATCAACACCTTAACTGCTAGCCATCACTCCAAGGTCTTCGTTAAACACAAACTTAGCCAGCTCTGTCTAAACGTTAAATTAATTAGCTGAACTCACGTCTCCACGTGTGTAAAGCAGCATTTCTTGTTTCAAAATCAGGAGCTCTACATCAGTTACTACCTCAGTTGCTGTGTTCGACCCCGAAGGGCAGTATTTAAAGAGTAATTGGGTGTTATTTTGCATTTTGATCTTCTGTACACAATGACCACTGTGTACATCTGAGGACTTGCAGTTTCACAGTGGCATTTTCTACTCCTGTTTCAATGGTGCTTTGGAAAACCCTCTGTAACTTTTCTTCTCTCGGTTCTTTTTGAGAATAGAGTCCAAAATATTTCAATAGGGACACATGACTGCCTTCCACTTGGATGAAAAACAGCTCCCATTTAGCTTGTTCCAAATGAAAGCACTTTTCCTTTGGGTTTCCACTTGCCCCTCAACAGCCTTTAACTCTTATTGTCATGGAAAGAACTCTTATTGTCATGGAAAGCCAAATGGATGGGAGGGGAGGGAAGGGAGGGGAGGCTCCAGACCAGCTACCCTACACCAGCTGTGGTCATTCATGTGACACCAAAGCCTCCTTCTAGCATCCTCCTCAAGAAGTTGTACTAAAGGAAGGTAAGAGGGTAGACCCTGCTCATTGCAGCCATCAGCTGTGGGTTGGAAACAGTGTCCCAAGTGCCCAATGTTGGAACCTCACTTTAATGTTTAATTTCGTGTTTAATTTTTAAAATTTGATTTGATCATTACCATAAACATTAAACAATATTTCCTGTTTAAATATGAATAGGCTGCATTATTTGATTGAAATGAGCGTTCAGATGGCTAATGTGTTTTATTATGGCCATAGAATTTTACTGTTATTTCCCCTCCAGCTGCTGCTGTTCCAGGGAACTCGAAGGGATTCAGTTTTCAATAGGACGTGCTCTATTCGATGGCACGGTGTGGTACACAAGCCTTGCCAAGAAGAGTCTTTCCCAGCCTGGGGATACTGCTCCTGGTAGTTTTATAACACTGATGAGTGGCTGTTATGGTTCAATGTCTGAACAGGGACCTCTGAAAGGCTCTTCACAGCCTATCTCCCCCCTACCTAACATCTCTCATTTGCTATTGAATTGCCAGCTCCCATCTTTGGTTATCCTGTGATAACATCCTCTATCACTCAGTAATTGAATTTTTCAGACAAGTATCTCATTGTTTTCTCCCACGTTGCCCCTTCGTGCATGGTAGGAGCTCCTTAAAGACAGCTGCAATCCCATCTCAGGATGTTCCCTGAAATTTCTCCAAAACCTGTTCCCCTTGCTATCACGCTCGTGTATGACTTTGACAACACTGAGACCGTGAGCCTGTTGAAACCACTTCTTATTTTGCTATGAAACTTTTCTCATTGTTTTCTCTACTCTGTTTTCTGGTTTTGTCTCTATCTTCTCTTTTACTATCCTTGTGTTATAGAAAGTTTGGAGCTGGGTGTGCTTTTTACTGTTCTCTGTAAAGGCACTAGGAAGGTACAGTCCTTCCCCATGACAAGCATTTCTCAGCACTATCTTAATTAGGCTGAGGTGGAAAACAAGAATTCCATTTAGCAGAAAATGTCAAGTTTTCATACATAATTTTTGTTCTGGACCATGACCTTTCAGAAATGCTTGGGCTGCCATCATCACCCTTCCCCCCCCGAACACCCATGAGCACAGACATTAGGATAACTCAGCAGTGCAGGTGTCTCCCATGCCATCAGAGTACGGCTTGCACGTTGGAGCACTTCTACTGCAAAAAGTCCCACCTGGGCCTCTGAAACCTGCCTAATAAAAGCTTTATCAAATCCACTATTTTTGTCCCCAAAGTCTGAATCATGTATGAAAAATTATCTCCCTCAGTACTAATCGTCATGTGGATAATAAGTATTTAGGAAAGCAGCTTCTAGCAGGATGTTTCGATACATCCAGATCAAATTTTGCTGGCAGGCAAGAGTGGGTAGTGGAAGTGGAAATCAGCAACTGTTCTTCTCTATTACGAAAAAAAGCATTTCCAATTTCGTTAAGATGAAGGTATAGTCCAGTTAATTCTTAAGAAGGATTCCAGTAGGGAAAAAAATCTTTACTGTAAAGTTATTATGAAACTCCACCAGAAGAGATGAACTCACTTCTTGTGGCAGAAGCATAATTCTAAACATTTATAGGTGAGAAAAAACTAGTTATAAGACTTCAAATCCAACATGTCCATTAAAGGGAATTTCTCTATTTCTTTGTTTTCTAGGAATTTACTTCAAACTATCTGGCCAGACTCTACAAGAAACATGGAGAGATGCAGGTGAACTTCCATAAAGTGATTCTTCCTCACTTGCCTTAGGAGTGAATGAATGAATGACCCTATGGGAATACCCCTTTGCTTCTTCATTGGTTATTGAAGCATCTCAGATGACCAGCTAAAAATAACCACCTAACCTTCATAGGACAAAAGTTATGGGACATGAACTCACATGCCTCCCCTCAAATGACTTGCTCCCCAAAACACAGCAAGAATAAGACTCACATTCTGCTTTTCTTATTTCCAGACTTATGTTCTGCTGTCTGACTAGCAGTGACCTCATCAGTGGCAATACTTTTCTCTGAGAAAAAAACCAGAGCATATAACATTTCCAATCATGTATTTCTTCTTTTCGGTGCCATAACCATTTCTGATTGCTCTGAAGTCTTACAAAATATATGTATTTTGGTACATTTCGTTTTGTCCAGAGGCAGAAGCAAGTTCAAAGTGAGCAGGGTGAGTACAGTAGTGTCAGACCACACTATGAAGATGACTTAGGGTAATTAGAAATGGTTGTGAGGCCCTCTGATGATGTGGGACATTTCCCATTTAATGTTCAAAAATATTCTGCCTATCCTTATTTTAAGTAATGCTGATAAAAAGTTACATCTCCTGCCCTTGGGACTGTCATCCACAATCTGAGAAAATTCACCACGAGGACTTCCTTCCTTGTACCTTGTACAAATTCCTCTTTTTTTGAATTTTGCACGCACAATATGGCTTCTACTGCTTCCTAGTAGAGATTAATTACACAGATCTCTAAATTGCCTTATCGCAGAAGTTTGAGTGCACGCACACATATCCCATCCAATCTCGTGTTTGCCAGCCATGAAAACCACATATGTCCTTAAGCAATAGCAAATGCTTGCAGCAAAAAAATGCACGCTGCTGAGTTTCTGAAGGTACTATATCCTGATGGCAAATAGATATGACCTATCACACAAAGGCAGACATGAGAAAACTCGGAGCTGAGACCCTTTAAAGGTGTAAAGCAGGTATCCACCTGTGAACCTGTGTGCTCCTTGAACAAGATATGGTCACTGCAATAGTTGTTGTTACAGCACTGAGGTGGTTGCCTTGGTGTGGGAGGCTGAAGCAGAAAAAATCACTGCAAGTCCTTTCCAGCAGTAAGACAGAGTACGTAGCCCACATGATTGCGCTGTTCCTGTCTTCTAGATAGATATTTACAATATGCACTTACATGGTACTCCACATCGACAAAAACAGGCCTTAATTGTATTTGATAATCAAATCTGCTGCTCCACTCAGGTACTGTACAACTGGCAATTCAGAATGAATATAACAAACAGGTTCAATTTTTTTTTTTAGCACTCACCTTGATTTTCCCCTAAACCCAATGCAAAATACAGTAGGTATATATGATCCAGGAGGCATTCCCAGAGCTAAGATGTTTATATTAATAAAATAATACTAGAAATGGGATTATGTTAATGGAAATCAGTCCCACTTGCATTCTGAAAATATCTTCTCTTCCATCTTATGAGTAATATTTGAAAAAGAACTGATTTCCCTCTCCGTTTTTCTCTCTCCCCTCCTCCCTGCCTTCTCCCTGTGTCTATTACACGGATTTTAATAGAAAGACATTCAAATTGTAACACTCAGCAGCCCATGAGAATCAATTATTATTTTTTTTCCATTGCTGGTTACCATATTATTTTGTATAATTGTTGATGTCTGTCATCTAAATTATCTAGCCCAAAAAACGATCACACACGTTGAAAAATAAGAATAACAATAATAATAAAAAAAAAAGTCTAACAACCCTTCACAACCCAGACACAACCTTGAGGGAAGGAAAACACAAAACAAAAGAGAAAATAATAATAATAATAATAAAAAAGAGAACAGCCCATCTAGCTAATTCATCTGCCCAGTAAGTGCATGTGTGTGGTGGATCAGATAGGCTTGACGGCAGGTGATGGGGGTCGGGGCTTTGCACGCACTCTGAAAGGGTTTTGATGATTGCAATTACTCGCCCACGCTTTGACATAGCACACAATGAAAGACTACAATTAGACAACTATTATTGCTAACTGCTGATACCAATGATGTCCATACAAATGCAGCTCACTTTGTCATTGCATTATTCATACTTGAGGTGCATTTGTGTATATGAGTTTGTGAAGGGAGAGGGGTGGCAGTTGTTGTTTGTATTTGTGGCACTGTATAAATTATCTAGATTTATGCGCACTGTCTCTGTAAATCTATATTCAAGCACACAGCCATGTACATTGTTTTTCTGCCTGTGTCTGCAGACTTGCACGCATGGAGGTGCAGCAGGATCCTTGGGATGGCACAGTGCAGTTCTCCTGGCCTACGATCAGAGTCCACAGAAGGACTTACATCGACGTTTCTGGGTTTTGAATGAAGCCCTGGATGGGTATGTGGGAGACAGGGATGCAGTTTTCTGTCCTTGGCTTGTGTCTTTTCAGGCTCTCTCTTTCTTTGCACCACATTTCCCCTGCATCGCTGTGCGCTGAGCGGTGACTTCTGGATACGGCCTTGTTACAAAGAGGTTTACTTTAACTACAGAAGATTTCTAAGCTGACAGAAGACTAAGATTTTAAAAATTATTTTAAAACTGAAATTATTACTTCTGCTCAGCAGACACAACCCAGTGCTGTTGGCAACTTCTTTAAAGAGGGGGTGCAAGGGCTTTCACTGAAATCAGAGCACACCGGCCGTGGTATGCCACTGGAGACTCTGGGACATAAGTAAATGTGGGGACTTATTCTGGAATCGTTAATTTCTAATAACTAATATTAATAATGCTTAATAGTGAGAGAAAGTAATAGCTAGCAAGAATATCCAAAGTCGATTAATGTAATTTGGGCTACAGCAGTCTGGCTGGAAAAAAAGCGCCCAGACAGGGAATTAATTAAGAAAAGCTATTCTATGTTAAACGTACATTATACCTTAATCTGAATGAACATATCTGTGTAGAGAGCCCTTTCGATTTCTTTTATCCTCCAGTAAGGGGAATTCTAGTCAAACGTTGCCAGAAGGAGTTAAGTCACCGGTGGGACAAGGGCTCTGTGCTCTGCGTGGGAGCGGAGCTGCAGGATATGCCGGGGCCGGGTTTAGCCCTTGCTCGTGCCTTAGCTGTGTGCATAGCAGTTCTCACTGTAGACACCAGCAAGACAACCCCTGCATGAGTAATATATTGTTAGATTTATACAGCCTAACTTAGGTAATGTGAAATCCAGAGGCAAAAGCAAATTTGCCCCAATTTTACAATCGATCATGTTTTTAATTGATTTACTGCTGCATCATCAGGATGAAAACATCCACACAGCCCTGCAAAACACTCGTACCTCCTGCCAGTAAACATTTATTCATGAACATTTTTGGACTGCATGAAGCATTCGTCCCAGGAAAGTCAGTCACAATGAAATGAAATGCAAGCGTACCCATTAATGACCAAATCATAAGGCACAAAATAATACAAAACAAGAGTAATAAACCTCTCCAGGGAATTGCATCATTGTTAACGAAGCAAGTAATCAATAGACCATTGTTTGAAAGCGTTCCTTGTTGCATGACTGCTTAGATGGAGACTTGAGCAACAGCAGATGCCTGAAAAATGTTGTGTCCTGAAAGTAGCTACTTTGTGAGAATTGTTCAGGAATCATGAAATCTAGATTTAGGAGGTCTTTTGCTGATGGCAAAGATTTGCAAATTTACAGATTTGCTCTCCCAGCAAAGGAGGCAACACCCAACCTTCTCTAGCCCCTAAATTCCAGTTTGTGATGTACCAGCAGGAAACAGCAATTTGGGTACCGAGAGCAGTGAAGACCCAGCAGGCTGGGACCCCGGGAAGGTGCTCAGATGATCCGTTTGTGCTGATGTCTGTGCTTCCACCGGTCCTCGCGGTTAGAGGAGACAGGCCAAGGGAAAGCAGGAAAAGTGGCACACAGGGAGCCATGGCCAGGGATGACGCAAGGGATTGCAGTGCCTCGCGCTGCTCCCAGAATTGAGGGTCTCTCAACCAGGGGTTCCTCCTCTCGTAGGAAGAGAAGGAAGAAGGACAAGAGCTGGGATGAGACACCAGCTGTGTCTTTCTGTTTGTCTGTCTGCTTGCCTCTCCGTTTGCCTTTCATCGAAGCAAAACGTCCCTGTTTCACCCGGGGAGCCAGCTGCAGAGGTTTCCTTACACCGATGCATTTGGCCTGAGTCAAGGCAGCTCCTTGTTTTAAGTCTCTGGGGCTTTCTTCTGGGAAGCGGGAGTTGTTAATAACACGTCTGGCTTTCCCAGCTTTCGGGGTGGTCACATCGGGTGGCAAGTGACAGGGCTTGTCACAGTTTGTAAATGTCAAGCGGGGAGCAGGGAGGCCACGTGTCAGAGTTCAGGGCCAGGTAGGTATACGTTGCCTCCCACCGTCTTGTAAACTGTCCAGGCTTCTTTCATCTCCCCAGCGGGGTTTCCAGCCGCAGACATGCCCGAGAGCTGACAAAGCGGTGACAGCCCTGCTGCAGGGCGGGTGGATACACCGCAGGGCGGAGAGGGGATTTGCAGGGATGTTTTTGCAGTAGGACAGGATGGAAATAAGGGATTGGGGGTGCTGTCATGGGCTTGCTTTGGCAAAGCAGGTGCCACCCCATACAGTAGCACCCCACAGCACTGGTCCTGCCTCCTGCACTGGGTGTTTTCCAACAGAGCTTTGCTTTTGCAGTGCCAGGAGCAGAGCTCTGTAAAATACCTGCCTATCCATCTAAAAAGTAATGCACTGTGTTTTCAGTGCTGATGTCTAACCACATGAGAAACACCTGCTGTGGGTGCCTGCTCATAGGAAACTTTCAAGCTAAATTCCCCAGCGCTCCAGAAATGAGCCTTTGCTGGGTGAAACTTCATCAGCAAAAGGCTCATCCCAAGCACCTGGATCCTGGCTTGGATCCACGTCTGGAAGCCGCATGTCAGCAAGGGCACCCATTCCCCAAACTGACTGTCTGGGACAGATGTTTTCCTGCATCAAGGAACACTTTTGGCTTTCCAAGGCCTGAACAAAGGAAAGGAACTGCCATAGCAGATGGTACCTTGGACCCGGAGCAGCTTATGGGCATCACAGTCTGTACTCCAGCATTATACACCTTCTTTTGGAGATTATGGTACCAGCGCTTAAGCCAGGTGTGTTAGCCTTAAATACAAGAGCAGCTCTGTTGGCTCCGAGGGGATGGCACAGGATTTAAACTGTGCATGTGTTTAAGCACCTGGCATACGAGCCTTTCTCTCTAGTGCACTTCTCACTCCCCTGGGCTTAATTTCACCTCCTTCCGCTTTATAGTCTGTGGCCTCTGCTGTAAATTCAGAGAGCCAGGGAACTGATTTTTAAAAAATACTTTCTGCTTGAAATATTGCAAGTAAAGAGCAGATGAGAATATATATCAGTTAAATGCTTTTTTAAAGGCATATACGACATGACACGACACACTGGATTCTAAAATTAAGTACAGTAGCAAGGAACCCCCAGCTGGAATTTCCTAAAATATGGCTTTTCTCCTCCAAAACCACTTTTAATTTTAAGTGCTGACTTTCCTGACCCAGAATAAAGTTACAGGCAATGTTTACTAGCCAGCATAGAAAGGAATTGCTCCCTTATTGCATTCCAAGCGTGCAAGCCACTGAAAATCAATATAACAAAGTAGGAAAGAAAGAATAAGAGCATACCCCCTCATCTCCCCGCCTCCGCACGCACAGACAGACACATCCATAGACCTGTCTCTTTCCTCCCCACCATGACAGGTAATGGCCCTCTCTAACCTTAGAGGTTGGCACTGAAGAAAGATGAAGTTTGTCACATTGTTCCTGAGCAGTAAGTTGTACAGCTAGGTCACCTCTGATTTTTAGCTAGTCAGTCAAGGCTACCTTTCCACGAGCAGCACACAGCTGCCATTCCCCAACAAATAGTGAAATGATGAGTCCATGTCACGGCGGAGGACACCATCTAAACTCCTGGTATCCCCTTCAGTTCGGTAACATGATGGGAGATGACAGGGACATGAGACGGGGCTGATGCGAGCCAGGAATCTCCATAACAGGTCTCCTCGTGGAGGCCGCAAGAGGCTGACCTCTGGACATTTCAGAGACACAGGGAGCCGTGAAGAGGTGGAAGGTCACGTCTAAAAACTGCTACTCCAGGGCAGGGGGCTGGGGGAAGGAGGCTGATCACTACTTGATGCCAGAGCCTGAAGGCAGACAAGATGCTGCCGGAGCAGCAGTGATCCAGGAGACATTTTCCAGACATCTCCCTTTCTCAACGCACTTGGTGCTGAAGCAGGAGGAAGAGGAGAAAAAGGAAAGGAGGAAAGACTCATTTGTCAATCCTGCATCCATTGCTAAACTTCCTGCAGAAAGGCTGCACTGCTCTTCAAAGCGATTGGATCTCATGTTTGGTAACAAGGATCCTTTTGATTTCTGTGTGGCTTGCAGACTAGTTTGTGGGAGAAACACATGGTCCTGTCTGCTGCTTTGGGATTTATTTAAGTGCTGCTCTTTCAATACCAAAGCAGAGGACCGGTGCAAAAGCAATACTCCCCTCTGTCTTCCCATGGCACAGTCTAACTGGGGGCTGTGATCCTTAAGAATGGATTTTGTTTGCTGGAGGGGGCCTGAAAGTGTTTTTAACCCATGATGGCATGCAGGGGAGACGTCTTCCGAAGCAGACATCAGCTTCAGGGTTAGCAGCAGTCACTGTGTGTTAAAATTTGTCACGTGTGGGAAGTTAATGTAAGTGGCTCTGCCATCTCAAAAGTTTTTGTGCTGCATAGAGTTTTCCTTCCCCTGGTAATGCAGATGTAGGAGAAGAGAAATGCAGGGCCCTGATTATCCGGCGCTGTGAACTGAAGCTGACCCAAGAAGAAGTCTCTGCAAGATCAGCAAACCCACCCTATCCTGAGTGGTTCATTTCTGCCCTTAAAATACATCCCAGGATGTATCTCTAAGTGATGCAATCCCTGCCAGTCCTCAGCAGCCATAGCCTTGCCTGCAGCCTGACAACTTTATCACCTCCCTCCCTCCCTCCCTCCCTTTGCTCTCTCTCACTCATCCTTTGGTGCATGGGGTATTCAGGGCGATGGCTAGTGCCAATGTTAATGGGAATAACACTTGGAGGCTGCTGGAGGGAATCAAGGCCTCTGTCTTCCCAGGCCATCACTGCTTTGCAAGCTCTGGCTCTCACCTTTAATGTGGAGTCAGCTTTCTTGGCACATGGAGGATTCACCCTGTGGGATACTTTGCTGACTTTTCTATTCACCTTGACTCAGACATGCACAATAGAAATAGCAGCTGTGGACTCCTATGGTTTCAGACCCTGCCCTGTTTCAATTAGAGAGACACACGGGTTTGCAGAGGAGGCTTTCAAGGAGGATTCGTGGGTTTCCTTTTGAGTCTTAACACATAGAAAAAAATAGTTGCACTGAGCTGCCTGTTCCTCCTGAGCACCTACAAGCACCTGGCAAGCAATCAGTAGTTCTGCTACCCTCTTGTCTGATGGAGGAGCACAGAGTGTGTTCAAAGTGCATCGCCACCCCTTTGCACCGGTCACAGCGACACCGAATGGTTGGATACTGGCAAAATCCTTCCCCAAACCTTTGCAGTGAGCTCTCCCAGCAGAAGGACCTGCGGACAACACCAAGAGGTGAAGAGCATTGCTGAGAGGAAGTAATGCTGGAAAGGCAGAGTGTGTCTCGCCTCCACGTCACCTCACCCTGGTAACTGGATAACTTGGTGCAGGCTGGAGCATGGCTGTTGCAATGACAAGGTCACCTCTGTGAACAGCCCAGCCCTGGGGTTGTGGAGGATGTGACCCTGTGGCAGTGAAGAGCATTCTCTCAAGGTCTGCAGGAAAGTACCACCTCCCAGATATCCTGCTCCAGCCCTTAGGCAACACTTTCCTGGTCTAGGTACATCAGCTACTGGTGTGGAGCTGGGCAGAAGCTAATTTGGTCTCCCATCACCTGCTGCTGCTGCAGAGGAGATGGGAAAGAGCTGTGAGGGCAGTAGGTGGTGCCTGACAGCTGAGCACCCCTTGGTGATGATGCTCACACCATGGCACACTCAGCCTTAGGTTATCTTTGCATCCTGGAAGGTCTCTCAGAAGCACCCAGCACAACCTGAGTAGCACACCATCACCTAAAAAATGAAACCACTTGCACAGTTTTTCAGAGGTGCTCTTGTTAGTAAAGCAAGAATCTTCTTCTTGCGTTACTCCTCCACCTCCCTCACTAGGCTGGAGGGAAATAATGTAGATCACCTTCCACGATAAATGCCATCCTCATGCAGGAGGGAGTGGAAGAGAGGAGATGCTAACTGCAAAGATGGGGAGCTAGGGGAAACCCAGAGGTTGCTTGAAAAGTAGAGAGAATTTGTTTTGTATTTAGCCAGTCTTCTTTTTTTTCCCTTTTGTCTTTAAAGAATTGACATGAAACTATTGTAAAAAAAGTCAAGCTAGCATCTTCCCTGAGACACTCTCTGCTTGGCCCTGGGGAAAGTCTGCGTGCTGGCCCGGAGGAAAGGCTGTGTGCTGTGTAGCCTCCCACGAGGAACGTAACCGACGATGAGAGGTAGTGCCTGCTAGCGGGTTGCGGCAATGATAGGGCTTAGAAACCAATCAGGATTTTCACAGCAATCTCAAGCTGTTTGAGGCCTTGCCCTCTGCTGTCATGTGCACACTTGAGATTTTTTTTTCTTTCTTGTTCAATAAATCCCCAGTTTTCTAGACCTTAGAAGTGTACCAAAGTTTCAAAGTGACCCAAGTTCAAGCTAAAGGCTCAGCAGGAGACAAATAAAGGAACCTCAAACCTATTATTAAATAAGTAAAACCTCACAACATGTTTAGGTCTGGCTTACATTTTCTGAGTCCTTGAAGCTGCTAATAAACACCAAGCAAATGGCTGGAGCTTTGATCCTCAGCCCTGATAATGCTTGGGAATATATTCAGAAATATACCCATCAACATTTGGAGACTTTGGAAAATTCTCCATATTTCCAAGCTTGGGCAAGCTTGTGTACAGGAAGGGTTTTGCAAAGTCAGGTTGTATTGGTTTGGCATGGCAAGATTTTGGTAGTGGGGGGACTGCAGGCGTTGTTTCTATGAGAAGCGGCTGGAAGCTTCCCATATGTCTGACAGATCCAATGCCAGCCGGCTCCAAGACGGACCCGCTGATGGTGAAGGATGATCTCACCAGCAACAGTGGTAGCGCCTCTGTGATAATGTTCTAAGGAAGGACAGAAAAAAACCTGCTGCAGAGCAGTGGCTGGAAAGAGGAGTGAGAATATGTGAAAGAAACAGCTCTGCAGACACCAAGGTCAGTGAAGAAGGAGGGGGAGGAGGTGCTTCAGGTGCCGGAGCAGAGATTTCCCTGCAGACCATGGTGCAGACCATGGTGAGACAGGCTGTGCCCTGCAGCCCATGAAGATTAACGGTGGAGCAGATATCCATCTGCAGCCCATGGAGGACCTCAAAGGAGGCTGTGGCCCCATGGGAAGCCCACACTGGAGCAGGCTCCTGGCAGGACCTGTGGACCTGTGAAGATAGAGGAACACACACTGGAGCAGGTTTTCTGGCAGGATCAGTGACCCCACAGGGACCCACATTAGAGCAGTGTGTTCCTGAAGGACTGCTTCCTGTGGAAGCTATCCACACTGGAGCAGCTTATGAAGAACTGCAGCCAGTGTGAAGGAGCCATGTTGGAGAAGTTTATGGAGGACAGTCTCCCATGGAAGAGACCCCATACTGGAGAAGGAGAAGAGTGTGAGGAGGAAGGAGCAGCAGAGACAATGTGTGATGAGCTGAATGCAACCCCCATTCCCTGTACTGCTCAGGGGGAGGAGGTAGAGAAATCAGGAGTGAAGTTGAGCCTGGGAAGAAGGGAGGGATGGGGGAAAGTTGATGGAATGACTACATCAGTGGACAAGGGAAAAGCTACAGATGTTGTCTATCTGGACTTCTGTAAGGCCTTTGACATGGTTCCCCACAACACCCTTCTCTCTAAATTGGAGAGATATGGGCTTAATGGGTGGACTGTTTGGTGTATGAGGGATTGGTTGTGTGGTTGCATCCAGAGGGAAGTGGTCAACAGCTCAGTGTCCAGATGGAAACTGGTAACATGGTGTCCCTCAGTGGTCTGTATTGGGACCAGTACTGTTTGGTCTCTTCATCAATGACATAGACAGCGGGATTGAGTGGACCCTCAGAATTTTGCAGATGACACCAAGCTGAGTGGTGCAGTTGAAACACCTGAGGGATGGGATGGCATCCACAGGGATCTGGACAAGCTTGAGAAGTGGGCCAATGTGAACCTCATGAAGTTCAACAAAGCCAAGTGCAAGGTCAGGGCAAGCCCCGGTATCAATACAGGCTGGGGGATGAAGGGGTTGAGAGCAGCCCTGCTGAGAAAGACTTGAGGGTACCGTTGGATAAAAAGCTAGACACGAGCCAACAAAGTCCACTCGCTCTACTTTGCTCTGGTGAGACCCCACCTGGAGTATGGTGTTCAGCTCTGGGTCCCCCAACATGAGGAGGACATGGACCTGTTGGAGCGAGTCCAGAGGAGAGCCATGAAACTGATAAGAGGGCTGGAGCTCCTCTCCTATGAGGACAGGCTGAGAGAGTTGGGGTTGTTCAGCCTGGAGAAGAGAAGGCTCCAGGGAGACCTTATTGCAGTCTTTCAGGGCTTAAAGGGGGCCTACAGGAAAGATGGAGATAAACTTTTTAGCAGGTCCTATGGCAATAGGACAAGGCGTAATGTTTTTAAATTAAAAGGGTGTAGACTCAGACTAGATATAAGGAAGACATTTTTTACCATGAGGGCGGTGAAACAGTGGCACAGGTTACCCGGAGAGATGGTAGATGCCCCATCCCTGGAAACATTCAAGGTCAGATTGGAGGGGGCTCTGAGGAACCGGATCTAGTTGAAGATGGCCCTGCTTATTGCTGTGGGGTTGGACCAGATGACCTTGAAATGTCCCTTCCAAGCCAAACGATTCTGTGATTTTATGATTCTATGATTCTGTTAAGATGTTCTAAGATTTGCTTTTATTTAGCATTGCTCTACTCTGATTTGATTGGTAATAAATTAAATAGATTTCCCCGGGTTGAGTCTGTTTTGCTTGTGACAGTAATTGGTAACTGATCTCTCCCTGTCCTTATCTCAACCCATGAGCCTTTTGTTGTATTTTTTCTCCCCTCCCGCCCAGTTGAGGAGGGGGAGTGATAGAGCAACTTGTGATAAAGCAACTTGGTGGGCACCTGGCAGGGTCAATTGAACACACAGGATCAGATGCTCATATTATTTTTCATATTTCTAATGTGGAGTCAGTCAGAAAGAGCAACAGAGGAGTCTTAGGCGGAAAGCTTGCATTGAAGTAAGAAAGTAGCTTTTCACCAAAACACAGCTCTCCTTATCCTTATTATTTCAACTGTTGACCAATGATTAAAAAAAATAAATTCTTACTCACAGTCTTCAACATTGCTTTACCTTGCGATCCACTTTTTGAAATGGCCTAAATAAAAGTCATAGTCATGGTCATATATGACCTTGACCTACTGACACTCAAAATACAGCTCCTAGTCAGAATTTACTTCCTGGAGAGTATGATGAATTTAACCAAGCAGTTCCCCTGGACGAATCTCAACACAGACCAACACAATCTTCACTACAGGTATCATAAGGACCATGTTGTAAAGTAATTATGGCCAAATGCAAACTCTGAAAGTCCATGAAATGACTTTCAGCTTGTTGAAGCATTTTGCAGATATTAATTAAACTTTAGATCACCTGGCTTAAATCAGAATAGCAGAACTACTTCAAAACTAACTTTGAAGTTTGCCTGCTGTGAGCAGAAGGCTGGGCTGCATGTCCTCCAGAGGTCCATCCCAACCAAAATTACACAATTTCATGAAACCGACACAAAAATATTGTAACCTGGAAAGTTGGTTGCAGAGACACTGGAAGTTTCTTGCTACAGGCCACATTATTCTTCAAGAGCTAGAGACTGAGCACCATAGTCCTACCTCACTGTCGGCCATCCCCATCGTTCAAATGCCAGAAAGTGCCCCTGACACGAGCCTGGGGACACGAGCTGTCTCTCTGGTGAACAATTGCATTACTTTCAGAGGAAGTAAAAGCATGAAGTGTATGAAGGTCTCCCTATCTGAGCAGATTTGCATGACCAGTTCTGTTAGCAATCGCGCATCTCTGGCACGCCTGGGTAGTTAGATGCTCTTCAAAGATTTGCAGTGGGCAGTTTTAGCCATGCATCTTTTCATCTTTTATAGCTACGCTCCTTATGTCGGAGCCATTAGCAATATCTCTAAACTCCCTTTCAATCATGTTTTACGGTGCCTGTTCAGTGCATTGAGGTACCTTTTATGGTTGAGATGACACTTTCATTATAAGCTGCTGTTTTCAGTGGTTTATAACTTTCCCCCAAAATTACCTTTGGGGGTTGAAATTTTCTCACACTTTCTTATTCACACGCCAGTAGTGAATTTATTTAGAAAGTTGGAAGATAATCTCCGCAGCTATTTTGGAGTTATCAAAACTTAGGGAAAAAAAAAAGAAAAAGAAAAAAAATACTATTTTTGATCATTAAAAAGAAAAAGTACACATGTACTTTCAGCCTCCTCTAACACAAAAAACTGCAGTGGATGCAGGCTCCATGAGAAACCTGTTTATTGCGACTTAATTTGGGCAAAGAAAAGAATTAAATACAATGAGAAATCATAAACTGCTCGGATACAGTGCAATCCCCATAATAAGAGATGGAAAATGTACTTGTGGCTATTGGACACTGAAGGACCCATTGTGCTGGCTTCAGCATTTTGAGTTTCCTGAGCTTTGTGCAGTGGGCCTGTACTATGTCATCAATAAATGCCTTCTGAATTCATAAGCCAAACAGTCATAGCCACTCAACAAATATACAGGCAAATGCGACTAAAGTATTTATCCACCGTTATGAAGGTATTCAGTCACTTTTCAGTACATGTGTGTTCCAGCTGGTCCTTGGTAATACTTGTTGATGCCAATTATTTTCAGGCTTTATTTTGGATGAAGAACAGTGGTCACAGTGTGGGTATATGCTGTTTCCAATTGTGTTTACTTTCCGTTTCAGGAAAAGAAAATGCATACTGTCTTGTTTCCTTCTCAGTGCTTAAACCTGTTCTTTGGATATGTTTGCTTGTTTGTGTGACAGAGGCTTTCATCTGAAGACCTAAACACTATCAAAGTGAGGCTGCTGGGCGAGATGGACACCTGTTTTGATGTAAATTGAAATAATCTTCACAACAAACAGGTACATATTATTATGACCACTGCAAATCTACCTGGGCTTCTTTTAGGTATATATCAGAAGGAAAATAAATATGGAGACAGATTCAGTTTAGATTATTCTCCATGGATCTGCTCCAACATTGGCTCCAGCCAGTGGGTCCCTTTTCATTGGCTTTAATGGCTTTCCAATCAGGCTCTAGGGTCTGATTTTATGTTCAATGACCCGGTTGTTCGTGATGAGGTTTCAGCAATTTCAAAGTAACTGGAGTTGCCAAATAGTTTTAGATATAAATGGTTCACTTCCCTCATCAATTTTACAAAAGCAGCTCCACCTACAGGATCCCCCAAATTAGCGGCAGTTAAGCACCTCCTGCAAAAGGGTCTCTGAATGCTTGCTTGAGCTCTTTAAATTTGCATTAGCCTTCTGTTAGGATTCCCCTGTGCATTTTAACCTCTGCAGGACTGTCTTAAACAGCATCTCCTCCAGACTTGCAATAGTACCTCTCTAATACAACTAAACCCAGAAATCACCACTTCGAGTCTAATATTTTAATTCAGGGAACTCTTAACTATACCCCTTTTGAGTAAAGTACTTAACTACTTTATTTTCATTTCCAGTGCAAGGAAACTTGAGCAAACACACTCGCTTGTAGTTAGGCAGAGCTGAATGCACTCAGCAGCCAGATCCAAACTCAATGAAGCAAAAATCTTTTCCCCCACGCTAGAGGTCACAAATAAGATGATGGTTTCTCTTTAAAAGGCGAGTTACTTCATCCTGCAGTATGATATGCTGTATTTAACGCTTCATTTTAAGCTGCTTTGAGCTCAAATGAATATAAATACCCAATGGTCATTCTCTTTATTAAACTGGAGCTACACAGAGGACTAATAATCTGGTTGTCTTGTTGTTCAGTCTAATTATAGTAGGGAGTATGAGGAATCCCATGTGTCTCCTAACTTTGGATGAAAACAATTAGTCTGCAGGTTTCCTTTTTTGGCTTTTATTATTATCATTATTGCAATTAATAAACTTCATCTTACTCTGACACAGTCTACAGAAGTGCAGACTGCAAAAGCAGGAGAGAAAAGAGGAATTAGGTATTCTGTCTTTTTCACGTGATTTCTGTCTTGCTTTTTGGGTAAGATTTGTTTTGTATATTAGGGCAGTGAGCTCAAAGGCTGGATCCTAGAGAAGGATATTAGAACAAAATGCTCAAAAATGTTTTTTGTAATGGAGGCTGCTGTCAACATTTCTCAAGAATAGGCCAAGCGCAAACCTTGAAGAGGGGCCCTAGGGAGTGATTTATAGTACAGACTGATACAGTAAACGCAATTTGTTTTAATTAAGGCGATGGCTTATTGCATAATTCACATTGCGCTGGCTGAAATGACCGCACCAGGCAGTTTTGGAGAATTACAAGCCGTTCTCATAAATTCCATTAACTGTAATGCAGCAAATGTTGCAGGAAACAGAGTTTCATCAAAACACATAAATGCAACATTCCTACTTCTCACAAATTTACACCAAAACTAATTCTGCAGTATGTCTTCAGCTTTTAGCTCCTGTATATTAAGAAGTATAGTTTTTCACTCCCTTTCCCTGATACACTCAAGAAACCTGCAAATATGATCTGCATTCTAAACACCCAGCCAAATCCTTAAGAGGCAACAAACAGCCCTGGTGCAAAGGAGGCAAACATATGCCCAGGACCACCCAGCTGATTGTGGTCCCTGGACCTGAGGAGGATGTTATGCTGATGTACTGCAGCCTACAAGGCACCACCAACAACAGCATAATTTTGAAAACCGATTGCTGTTTTTATTTGGGAGAGGGTGTTCAGCACAACCTGAGATGCCTGTGTTGATTCACTCCAGCTTTGACTTTTGTACTCTCAAGTTTAGTAGTCTGCAAAAAAACCCCGCGTGATTATGCAATTAAAAAGTGTCTCAGGAAATCGCAAAACAGAAATACAATTGAGCAGAATTAAATTTGCCTCGGTCAGCCTAATATTGGCATTATCAAATGTCTTCAGAGACAATTTTGTACTATTTACCTTCTTTTAATGTCATGTTCTGCTTCTAAGACAAATATAAATAAATATACTGTCCAGCATATATATGGTATAGTATATACATAGAGAGAGCATAGTATTATATACAGTATGAATAGAGCTAGAAAGAACCTAGGGATCTGGAAAAAAAGGGTGCCATTTAGTTGTTAAATATTTACTATTTCAAATGAATCACTCATTGCACTTCAGTTACTCCAGTCCCAGAAAACTGCAAAAATCACATACTTGAAAGAAAACAACAACAACAAACATCTTACCACGTTAGTGAGGTAATTAAAGAGAGAAGGGAAGGAAGGAGAGAAGAAATATCTGGGATCAGCACTGGAATTCATGATTAGACATAACCTTTGTATGTATTTCCTCAGTGAAACAATGATAACCCAAATAAATGTGAGAATCTGATTCCTAATACCCTGTCATGGATTTACCTCACTTAATACCAGCTACCTAAAATTTACATGTCTATTCTGTCTATAAGCAATAGCTGTAGGTTTCCAGAGATCTATTTACAATCTGAGGATAGGGTTTTAAAACAAACAGGGTGAGCCACACACGCTAGCCAACAGAGAAGGGAATTTAGATGTGACCTTTCTGTGCACAGAGGCAAAGCATAGCTAATGTTGTAGGGAAGCTGCTTTTCTAAGGTAGGTAGCTGCTGCAACCTGCTGTGAACATTTTAAAATGTGACTGCCCTGGATGTATGGCTGCTGATGTCAACAGAGAAGCTTTTGAAGTCTCCAGTGAACGTGGGTGATCCCTAGACCATGGTGGCCAACTGGTTGGTCTTGAGCTACAGAGAGTTGGCAGAGCTCCTACTCCTGGTCTACTATATGGGGTTAGTGGTGGAAAAAAGCAATGAGGTACATGTTGGACTATCTCAATAGCTCTTTGTGAAACAAACCACTGGAACTTGCTGAAGCTAAAATTTCCAGCTTGTCCGGGCATCCAGTGGCATTGCTAGCCCAGCACCATCTGCCAGTGGTACTCTATGGGCACACTCAGCAATTGTCTTCTGCCAGGGGTAGCTGGGTCACCCCAGAGCCAGCCCTGGGACTCTCCAGCAGATCAACAGCACTGACAGATGGAGAGCTTGACTCCAACACACCTTTGAGTCTACATCTGTGTAAACAGAAATGTTTGAAGAAAAAATGATAAGCTTGCAATGCTCATGTTCAGCTTCAGTTTTCCCTTCCAACTGGCTAATGAAATAACCCTCTGTATTGTGGTGCTTCTTCCTTCGGTGCTTGCCTTATCTATTTATTTTGTTCTCGGTAGGAGTGCACAGACCTCTCTCTGTATTTCGGCAATGCCGCGATCTCAATTTGAGGAGGGAGAAGAGGCAGATTTAGATGTTGCCCATCTACAGAGGAATGTCAACTTATAATAAGTTGGTGGCTGTGCTCTTTCCTTCCCCTCCCACTATGCTGCCTGTGACATGGTGTTATCAGTTTCCCTCCTGTTCTTTCTTTTGGAGCATCGTAAATATAACAGCAAGCCAGAGATGCTTCTGAGCAAAGTTCCTCACTGCATTATACATGAGTTTGGAAACAAGAGGAGTTTGTTCTGAGTCCCACTTAGCCTCGTGAACTTCCGCAGGTGAATTTCAGGCCTATTTGGCTGGCTAAAGCTGAAGTTTGAATTATTGAAACAACAGGGGGGCGCTTTGGATCTCTTCTGCCAGGAAGGCTGAGGGAGACAGCATTTTATTTTCAGCCTTATTAAAACTTCTCTATAGAGAGGAAGTCGATCTTTTCAATTGCTCTTAATCTCCAGAGAAATCTCCCACTGATCCCTAAAATGCCGAACTTGCAATCCTGGAGCAGTTTTTAACCTGCAGCACTGGAATGTTTCTAATGTTTCCAATACTGCTTAAATGCATCTCCCTTTGCCGATTACCCTGCTGTGGCTGGATGCTGCCAAAGCCTACTATAGTGTTAATTTGCACAAGGACAATACTTGTTGTCCACAGACTTGTGGGACAAGCTGTGGCAGCCTATGTTACGAGCTGGACCCTCCGATCCCCGCGTATTTGATAGGGATGCTGAAGTACGAGCCTGCAACACAATTTCAGGCTCTCAGAAAGAAGGCTCCTCTCCCCTAACTCTGGGAATGGGATTCAGCTCCTGGCTGTGCACATCTACTTCGGACAAATGTCTGTTTTTATGCGGCTGTCTCCAGGTTTTGACAGACAGATTAGCCACATGTCCTACAGTAAGGTGTCATGTTCGTCTGCAAACTGCTGCCTGGACGGGACCCCCTGAGCCCAGGCAGGCGATGCGGTGGCAAAGGGAAGGGGCAGAAAGACAAAGAAGCAGCGCTCCTGGGAGAGGCTGGGAACCGAGAGAAAACTTCCCGTGATGTGTGTAGGATTCCTCTCCCGCCTGCGAGCCGGCGAGAGGGCTGCGGCAGAGGCTCCGCTGGGATGAGATGTTCTGCCTGAGGGGATGGAGCTGGGGGAGGAAAGGGAGGGGGGCGAGTTGTCAGCCGCTGAATCAAAATGAGTTTTGCGAAGACAAAAGACAACATCCCGTCCAGTAATCTGAAGGCATCAGCTGAGTTTTACCTGCACTTTTAACGTGTGCGGTTTAAAGATGATGAGCGTGAGATTAACAGCCTTTGTTTTCAGATTTTAGCTGCCTCCGTTCCCTGGCCTGAAGTGATTCTTTATCTCAATTGCCAGCTTTGCATGTCATTCAGTTCAACTTAATCGGAAGGATCCACAAATCAAGCGATTTCAGGCTGGGGGCTCTGCCTTACAAAGCCTTTGCACGTCAGCAAATAGGATTTTCTTGCACTTCCTCACGGACTTAACAAAGACATTTGCTCTCAGTTTACAGAATTTACATAGTGCAATTTGGACATTTCACAGTGCTGTTTGCATGAGGATCCTTTTGAAGTCAGAGAGCTCGGATGGCCTATATAAGCGAATAGGGATTAGTACTGCATGTACAAGTTGCATCCAAGTCGGAAAGCTCCTAATTTAATGACCAAGTGGTTAAATCAGATTCAGAGTCAAGATCCTCAACTGATTTGAATGGATGCAAATCTTGCACACTTGAAGGTTACACGAAAAGAAGAATTCCACCAACAAAAATTGCACCCTAATATTAGGTTATTAAACTGAGTTGCCATGAAACATTCACCATGATTGCTGCATGTATCCTCAGATCTTCATGCAAAATACACCTCAGTGCACATGGTTTACCAGAACTTTCAAAAGTGGGAGAAAACATGGATCTGAAAACATTGTGAAATTGGACTCCATTGCCTCTCAGTAGTCGTCGTACAACAAGAACACTTTAATAAGATATGCAGACCCAAGGGTACATGGAACACAGCTGGTTGAGAGTTTGTGGAGTCTTTTTGTCAGATACTATATTCAATGGAGAGGGGAAGTCTATATGAAAATTTAAATTATGTGTGATTTTGGATTAAGGAATGGTGACTAGTCTTAGCTAAAAATATTGCCCTTCTTGGAGCAAATGTTTGATCCTGGGTCAAAGTGCAATAGCTGGTGAATTCTTGTTTCGAAGTAATACTTAAATTTTTATCTAAAGCTTAACCTGACTCTAGAAGGGCATAAACGAGTTAAATAATCCCCACATTAAACACAAATGTATATCTCATGTAAAAAGTACATTTTGAGTTGACCCAAAATTAAAAAAAAAAAAAGAAAAAAAAAGACAGACTCGCTCTGGAGTACTCTCTTATGTTCAGGGGATTCATATCATTTTAGCAGAAATAAGCAGAGAGATGTAAACCACAAAGACTTTCAAGCCTTCTGATCCAGCATTATTATGTATCCAGCAGAGATCAATGCCTCAAAGAAAAGTGTAAAATCCCCTGAAATGCCCCATTAAAGACTACACATTTCATAGCGATTAGTATATGGATGTCTGAGGTTCCACCTCTTCTCCTTGTTACTAGCCCCATCTAATGTGATGTTCCCCATATGGGCTGCTGGGGTCACATGAATTTGTACAGAATTGCAGTGGAGAAAAGCAGAGAAGATGACTATATCCCAAAAAACTGTAGGTTGCTTTTCTGTCTATCCAGTGGATTCTTCTTTCAGAATTAATCGCTCTTGCCTAAAAACTCAGTTCCTTCTGGGGGAGTTGTGGCTATGCTTCACACCAGCATAACCAAGTGTTTAGGGCAGGATGCAAATTGTGATTTCTTAGCCAGTTGCCGTGGTTCCATGGTACTGAATGGGTATGTAGATAGGCATAACGGACCCTCCAAATTGGAATTTGGCTCTGGAAAAGAGTCTAGCTATTGCAGCCTTCCCCAAAGTGACATGTTATCTATAATGGTCACACGCTTATGTTTATAGGCTGTAGGCTGCGCCAAGGAATTAGGCACTGAGCTGTTTCACTGGAGCTATGAAAACTGCTTTCTACAAAGTTGGAAGCTTCATTGCTTGTAACCATCTGAGATCAAAGACAGAGAAGATGGGTTTATTGTTGGATCAAAGACAGAGAAGATGGGTTTATTGCTGCTTCTTGGTGTCTTGGAGAGTCCTGGCATTTTATTCAGATAGGCTGATTTGTCTGTCTCTGATGACATGTGTAAATAGCACATCAAAACTTGTACTATACTGTGTAAATGAATGGAGGGGTGACACGGAACTTCTGTCAGGATGAGGAAGCCCAGCATGTCTGATTATCACTATTCCACCCCAGAACCTCTCTCACAGATAGTGGATTGGGGATGGAAGAAGAGATACAACATTTATTTACGTGGATGCATGGGAATCAAAACCTCCTTGCCCTATCCAGAGCTTTATAAGGCCAACTGCTCCCAGGTCCTTAAGGAAGAACTTGTTTATTGGGACAAGCTGTGAGGCTACAAGGACTTCTTTCCCCAGGACCTACACAAACATGAGGAAGACAATCTCGGCCCAAGATGACTAAACCTTCAAAAAAGAAGCAGAAATGGGTAAAGGTGGGAACAGAGATGCTTTGCAATGGCCTAATTTCTGAACACATATCCCGTGTTCCCTGGGAGAAGAATGTCAACCCTTTTCTTGTCCTTTTCCCTTGCTGAGTGATAATTTCCCTCCTAGTGCAATAAATGTGGATGCAATCACCTTTCATAACCGATCAAGTCTACAGGCTCCATTTCGTGGTTGCTGAAGTAAAAAGAGTGGCATTGCTCTGCTCTACTCTCCCCACAGAGACAGCTGAAGCCTTAGTGGTCCCATCGCACCATCCGGTTTGTCAGCATAAAACCGCATCCCTCAGTGGTTTCCTCTCACTCTATAACTGAAGTGAGCTGAGAAAAACTTGTGTTTCTCAGTTCAGAGAGGTTTTGCCAGGCAATCTGAGCATATTTGGGATGACCTGTTCTGAAGCCAGTCTGTCCTTCTCCAAGCACAGAGGTGCATTCATGGCCACCGCAGGAGAAGCTGCTGGCAGATATATCAAAGCTGCTGCCATAAAAGAGACATCCCACTCTCTGAGCTGCAGAGCGCTCTGTCCTGTGACTTTGCTGTGCATGTGCTTTAAAGAAAAGCAAAATTAAACATTACACAGGCTGCAAACACGGATGCATGCTCAAATACATACACGCTGCATGGAAAGTAGCTACACACATACATACATGCACACAGTCCACCTTGCCAAAGCTGGTAGCAAAGACCGTTTTCCGAAGAGTTTGCATACCTCCTAGTGAGAAGCCTGTTTTGTCTTTGAGAAAAGTAGCTTTTGTTTTACAAATAGGGGCTATTCATTTAAGCTGTTTTTTGAGGTGTCAAACATAAAAATGAGATGAGACGTCAATCGGGGCCCACGGGGACGAGGAGGGGAGACAGAGAGCCTGAAAAATGCTTCCAACGCAGGCAGCTTGTTTAAGCACAGACCGTGTTGCAGCCAGCTGGATCTTTGGAGAAAAAGATGAATTTCTACCCATTTAAACATGAATAAGGTGAGATGAAGGGAGGGGGAAAATCCATGAAGGTGAAAAGCCTTTTTTTTTCTCTTTCCCCTGTTATGATGGATGATTTCAGCCTAAAGTACTGAGCCTCTCAGTGAACGAAATATCTACAGTGATTTTGATAAATAAATGCTTAGACCTTGCAGTTGCCACCTTGATGTTGGAGAGAAAGAAGTTTACACTTCATAGTGTGGGATTTTTTTGCACAGGGCTCAGAAGGAGCAAGGCTGGGACAGACCTTCTGCCTCTCCTGCATTTAAGAAAAGGGACTTACTCTTGGGCATCATTCGCCACTGTTTTCTTCACTACACAGGAAAAACTGGAGCACCCACAGAGGCTAGTCTCAAGATGACAAAAGGCAAACTTAGGATGGCATATGAGGCTGCCAAGTGCTCAGAACAGGGAAGGAAATGGGACACTTTGCCCTACTGACTTCCAGCCTTGGCTTCTCTCTTTCCCCATGTTTTTTAGCATGGTGTTATGGCCTGGCTGGTGTGCTGGCTGCCTGCAAGGAGCTGTGAGCAAACACCTTTGGAGCTGAAATAAACTTCCAAACCTCAAAATGTTTGTTAGCAGAGGCAGGCACACACAATCCTGGTGTGGATCCAGCTTGCAGGGTTTCTGAGGTGCAAGAGTTCCTCCTAGCTGTGTTCATGTATCACATGGGTCGAGGCAGTCCCTGAACTTTTTCTTTCCTTCAGACTGTAGCCCCTCACTCAGAGGAGCTGTTTTACCACCTCCTGCAAAATGTGGCTGTTTCTATGGCAGGGCATCAGGGGATCCACTAAAAAGTATTGCATTTATGTATGGTTTTGCAGGAAAATAAAGAAAAATATTCAGTCCCATAGTACCTATGATTGGCAAAACACAATATCCCAAGCTGGAATATAGCTCAAATCATAAGGAAAAGCCTGTACATGTGAAAAGAGAAGCCTTTGATGAACTACCCAGGACTTCTCTTTTACACGCCAGCGATGTTCCCGGCACTGCACTGGAGAAGTGTCCCAGGGAAGTGGTGTACTGTCATTCACCCACTCTGATTCTCCCCCTAGATCTCTCCCAGTCCTGCCTTGGCCAGATTTAACACTGCTTTGCTGATGAGATGTGAACAGATCAGAAGTGTCAAACTATGTCTTGGAGAAACTAGACTTGGGCACTTGTGTCAGGTCCTGCATTAGAAACAAGCATTGCTGGATTCCCAGATCAACTTTCATTTAAAAAAAAAAAACCAAACCCACCCCGAAAAAAAAATCATTCCTTAGCTTTCAGCATATTGGGCATCTGCTTGCATCACTTGTCCCCTGACTCCTGTTTCCAAAGCCCATTGAGATAGTTCCACATCAGCACATGGGAAAGGGCAAATGAGGGCAAAGACATATTTAAGTGGAGCATATACACAGTCCTTTAATTTCCTTCCCCAGCACGGGGATTCCTGATGAGGACAGCCAAGCTCCTACAAAAGGCCGTTGTAATTCCTCTCTCCCATTCCGGCCCAACAATGAAGGGTTTGAGCCTGCTCAGCATGAGTGTGGAGCTACAGAGGAGCAGATAAAAAAGACTGAGCTAAATGGAGAACACAAACACATCTCTGAGCTACACTAATGAGAACATAACTAATATGTTACATATTCCCAGCAGCACAAAGGAAACCTAAGGGAAGCACAGGCAGTCAGAGGTATCGTTTCACTAGCTGCAAGCTAGTTTTATTCACACAAGGGTCTATCTGTCTGTGTATTTAAGTTCCTCTACTGGTTTCTTATACCCTCAGAAATGCCCTGAACTTTGAATCTGAGACTAAATTGCTTGGCTGTATGTGCAAAGCTTCATCAAAACCCAGGATTCAAGGTAGAGTAGGAGGGGTGAGCTTTGGTTCAGTAAAGGTGTGGAGACACTCTTGAAATCCAGCACGACCCCTTTTATTCCCTCTGAAGTTTGCTCAGTTCAGTTAGTAATCAGAGAGCTTCTGAGAGGCTCCAGATTCACCCAAGCTGCAAGATGAAAGGAGGGTTAGAAGGAGGGCTATAAACAAGATATATGTCTATTTTTTCCCCTCTGCAGCAAACTGGCAGAGGCGGCAGCAGACAAGAATGCAGATGTCCATGTCATTTGCTCCCCAGTATATCAGGGGAATGACAGGTCAGCACTTCGGTTTGCGGTGATTTGCATTTCTGAGCTGAGCAGGGTGACAATTTGAGGTGACATGACAGCAGGAAATGTTTGTAGCCATATTGGCCCTTAAGAAACTGGGGACAGGACAGGCAATGTGACATCTCTTATTGGGCCGATGGAGAGACCCATTCGGGGGTATATTTCCAGAAGAGGATGCCCATCCTAGCACCTGAAAAAGATGCAGGGAAGGTTTCCTATTGGACCTGTCACAGGGTTTTCTTGTTGTGTGTGAGAGTGAGGATAATAATAAGAAGACAAAAAACAGAATTTTATTTTGTTCATCCACCCACAGAGTCACATCCTCACCAGCTCACTCTGCAGATGTGGATACAGCACAGCTTGCCCTCCTTTCCAAATTGGTGGCCTTTGGTGCAACAGGGATGTGGCAAACAGCTGCTGTCCCAGGGACTTGCTGGCAGACGCCATGTAAGATCACCTTTCTGAGGCTTTTATTTTTTTATTCCCTTTCCATCCCAGTGAGGCTGATTTGCACACAGGGCTCAACTGTCTCCATCAGTGCTTTCTGCAGTAGAAATTAATTTGTGTTAAAAAAGAGGTTTTACTGAGACATGGGTGAAAGCTGGAGGGAGAGGAGTAAGACATTGGAAAGAGATAGAAAGCAGGCTTCTTTCAGCGCTGTTCTTCCCTGTTCCACCTTGCAGATCCTACTGATGCCTGACACTGCTCTGCAAATAGCCAACTACTACTCATCGGTCTTGTTGGGTTTTGCACTCTCTCCTTGGAGGACGCTTGCCCTTAAACAAAGGCTCTTAAGCTGGCTGAAGGAGAGGGAAAGGCTGAGTGCTACTGTTTCTCAATCTGTGAGCAGGGAGATCAGAAAACGAGCCAAGTTTACGCTTGCAAGAACTTCTGTGAGAATGTTTCTACAATTTCTAATTGGAACACAAGCTTTTGAGGGGGGAAAAAATTAATCAAAATTGTGAAAGCTTTCCTACTGGCTCTAGCCAAGGTGGAAGATACTGTCCAAATTAAATCACATAAATCCCCTCAAACCTTTTGGCTAGTCTGCTAGGCAGGTGGCTTTTTGGCCAGGAAAAAAAAAAAAGTAACATGAAAATGCCTTTACTATGCGAACTGCAAAGGCTTCCCTGCTTTGTTCTTCACGTCGTGTTTAAGGGATGCCTGTTCTGGCCAGTGGAGCATCTCCATTGACTTATAGCAGCTGGAGAGCAGAACCCTGGGCAGATATGTGGCTTTCCCTTGCTGAAACAGCTGATATATTTCATTCCAGAGGAAATTGCCTTTGAGTACCTTATAAAGCAATACCAGAGTGTACATAGGAGCATGGTTTGAAGTCCTAACTCAAGCAAAAGCCCATGGCAAGGAAGAAAGATTTAGCTAGATAGGAATAAAGAATCCGTGCTTTGGAGGTTGACAAGACATTTGTGATGTGCTATGGGGAATGCTGGAGTGGAAAGGACTAGGCAAATGTAGGGTATCATAACTATTATTTCAAAAAATCTGTATCTAGAAACCCCAGCTCTGCCATTAACTAAAACATGAGCTCATCGGAGTTTCACAGAGCTTATCACTGTTAGAGTTTTGGGAGGACACGGTCTAGCTCTTTCTTAAACAGTCTTAAGCACATTTATTTAGTTATTTAAAATGGCACTAGAAATGAAGCTAATTTACCAAGTCCCAAATCATTTAAAACATCTATTACAGAAAATAACATTAAAGACAGAAAGAAAGTAAGCCGAAGCAAAGAGCCCAACTGAGACAGAGTTTGCCTATTAATCTCCATTTATGGAAAGTAGACTGGCATCAGAAGGACTACAGTGTTGGGTAGTGGGTTGTAATTAGTTAATGGCAAAGCTCTGTTAGAGAGAAGCGCTCCTCTTTTGAGCCCACAGAAACCCAAATGGTCAGGGAGGGGAAGAATTTTTTTTTTAGGTCATTTTAAGCTCACTTTATTCTGAAAAGAGAGACTTAAAGTTGATCTGCTACCTGCATAGCAAAGCACTGGGCAGTTTTGCAGCTTTCGGTGTGGTTTCTTGTGAGTTTTATGCTATGTGATTTTGGGAGAGGGCAAAAAAGAAGTATATTGCTGGAGATGACCTCCTGTGGGTTAGAGTGTGACTGCAGCAGAGGTAATGCCTTGTGACTTCTTGAACCAGAAGAATGCTTTGCAGGAGCATTCAAAGGTGTACTGTACCTTTGCTCCTAGCTTTCACACTGCCCCAAAGTCACATGTCTCCACCACACTTACTCATAAATATACCGAACTGTTCAGCCCTTGTCAGGGAGTTATAGAAAATGTGGTAATGAAATTAATCCGACAGATTCCCTCTGAAATGCGTTTGTTGCCTAGGTATTACAGGTAAGGAGCAGGCACAGACAAACCTGTCATTCTGACCAGATCCATCCTTTCTAAGGCTTCCTAGGCTACCCATGCACTATTTGAAGCCCATCTTGAATTTAATTTCCCATGACAGGACTAAGTGCTGCAGGGATTTACACCAGTGTAAGTCTGAAACCACACTGTTTATTTCAGGATAGCTGGGCTGGATCTAAATCAGCCTAAACAAAGTGTTCAAGGAAGAATGTAACTTTCAGAGGCACTTTTATGCTATCTAAAAGCATATTTTCCATCATTTTGCCTAGTCAATTATATGAGAGTGATAACTGTTCAGGGTAGAGGGATCTGCCAGGTTCTCAGGCTGCCTTTATGTGGGGAAGCTCAAGGACCAAGACTGCACAACTCTGTTTTCTGGTAGAGCACCCGCTGCCTTGACTACGTGGCACAAAGTGCTGGCCTGATTGAGAACTTGTGTTAACCCAGAGATGGCACTAGGATTGCATGCCTGTAACTCCAAACATGTATTCAGAGGAATAGCGCTCCCAAAACTTTCCCACAAAATTAGCACCCTTTTTGTCATTCTCAGCAAAAAAGCCAAGAACTAAGATTTGGCTTTGTTCATGTGCCTTCTTGTCCCTCTGCGCCACCAAGAAGTTCAGGTAAATTGGTGGGAAATAGAGTAAAGGAGCCACTCTGTCACTGCTCCTTCAGTGTATTGATGGAGGACACCAGGGCACTGGGGCTGGGTGCTCAGAACCTGGATATTCCCACAACGGGTCAGGGCAATTTGAAGCCTCTCTCTGCTTTGGAAAATTAAATGGCATCTGTGCACACATGCACACGTATATGCATGTTCTGTATGCAAATGCATGCAGAAACACCCCCAGTGTTTAATTTGGCAAAGCCCAAAGGTGTGTCTCTATTTCTGTATGGTCTTTTTCATCCACAATGGCATCTTTTTCTGTGCACATTTGACAGTTATGTTTTGGTTCTTTCCAGCTGGAATGAAACTTATGGTCCAAAAGAACTAAAAAAGAGAAAAGAGACATTGGAAGAGTAAGTGAGGGAAATATGAAGAGCTGAGTGCCAGAGGCTGCCATCCAGAGATTTCTTTTGGCTTTCCCCTTCCAAGAAAACCAGAGTGAAGCAATGTGCCAGTGCTGGCCATCAGATTGCCCTGGCACAGACTGGCTGGCTGCATAGGAAAGATGTCTAGGAATGCCATGAGCACCTATGTAGCTCATCTCATATCCAGGGAAAAGGGTTGATTTAGGGTAAGCAGAACATAACTTTCTTCCTACACCTTCCCCCTATGCTATGGTAGACTGGGACTTTTGGACATGGTCAGTGTTGGTCACAGTCAAATAACGTGGCCCTTTCCTGTTGCATGATTTGTGCTTTCCTATAGTTAGAGCAATATTTGGGAATTTGGGAGGTCTGGAATTAGTCTCGAGCTCTGTCATAAATTTCTGTGGCCTGGGGTAAGTCATCTTTTTCTTCAGCGATAAAATTTTTGCAACCAGCTTTGCTTACTTTTCCTTGGAAATCAACAGGTTTTCACTCCAGCCCTGAAGTGAAGCACAATGCTTGGCTAGGCCAGGCAAGATTGTTCAGTATCCTGTATCCTTGGAGCTGAGCTAGAAGCAGATGATTTTGGAGTAGGTCCTATTTCATAGAGTCACAAAATCATAGAATGGTTTGAGTTGGAAGGGACCTTAAAGATCATCTAGTGCCAGCCACCCTGCCATGGCCAGGGACACCATCCACTAGACCAGGCTGCTCAAAGCACCATCCGACCTAGTCTTGAATGCTTCCAGGGGTGGGGCATCCACAACTGTTCTGAGCAACCTGTTCCAGCATCTCATCACCCTCACAGTAAAGAATTTCTTCCCCATACCTTGTCTAAATCTCCCCTCTTTCAGTTCAAAACCTCATCCTATCACTATACTCCCTGATAAAAAGTCCCTCACCATCTCTCCTATAGACCCGCTTCAGGTACTGGAAGGCTGCTATAAGGTCTCCCTGGAGCCTTCTCTTCTCCAGGCTGAATAACCTCAACTCTTTCAGCCTGTCCTCACAGGAGAGGAGCTCCAGCCCTCTGATCATCTTCATGGTCCTCCTCTGGACTTGCTCCAACAGGTCCATGTTCTTATGTTGGGGGCCCCAGAGCTGGATGGAGTACTCCACGTGGAGTCTCATGAGAGCAGAGTAGACGGGCAGAATGACCTCCCTTGAGCTGCTGGCCACGCTGCTTTCGATGTAGCCCAGGATGTGGTTGGTATTCTGGGCTATAAACACACATTGCTAGCTCATATTGAGCTTCTCATATACCAATACCCCCAAATCCTTCTCCTCAGGGCTGCTCTTAATCCATGCTCCATCCAACCTGTATTTGTGCTTCAGATTGCCCCGACCCACATGCAGGACCTTGCATTTGGCCTGGTTGAACTTCATGAGGTTTGCATGGGCCCACCTCTCTAGCCTGTCCAGGTCCCTCTGGATGGCATCCCTTCCCTCCAGTGTGTTGACTCCACCACACAGCTTGGTATCATTGTTAAACTTCCTGAGGGTTCACTCAATCCCAACATCCATGTCGCTGACAAAGATGTTAAACAGCACCAGTCCCAGTACCAACCCCTGAGGAACGCCACTTCTCGCTGGTCTCCACTTAGACATTGTGACCATCCAGCGAATTCCTTATCCACTGAGTGATCCACCCGTCAAATCCATGTCTCTCCAATTTAAAGACAAGGATGTCATGTGGGAAAATGTCCCACACAAGCCCAGGTAGATGATGTCAGTTGCCCTTCCCTTATCTACCAACACTGTAATCCTGTCGGAGAAGGCCACTAAATTTGTCAGAAACAATTTGCCTTTAGTGAAGCCATGTTGGCTGTCACTGTCCTTATTTTCCATATGCCTTAGCAGAGTTTCTAGGAGAATCTGCTCCATGACCTTGCCAGGCACAGAGTGTAACTGTTTCAGATTAAAGTTGTGTTGAAGTAGGTGCATAAAAGCATCTCCTTCACTCCTTGCAATACCTTTCTTTCCCATCTTGGTATCGCTAAACATGCCAAGATTAACAAAATTGTTTCCTAAACACCACAGTGACTTGGACCCAAAGGGTAATGGTGTTCACAGATACATCAAATCTATATGAAATTTGCTTTCTATTGTAAAGTCAAGCAGTGTGGTGTGTTTCATCACATTTCCTGAGCTAATCATCCAACAAGTGTTTTTAAATGGCAGATAAAATGTTTCTCTGTCTATATTTGTCTCTGTCCCAGAAAGAGGAAAGAGAGCAGAGAGAGAACTCAGTTCTTGAAGCGGGCAAACAAAATGAAGATCTGGACTAGGAAATCAGGTAGCAGAGGGCTATCTCAGAGATGGCAACCAAGCAGGGCTTACAGCATCGATGTGGACAACTGCTGAAGGTCAAGCTGAGGGATTTATAACATAGTTGCTTGGTAGATACGGACTATGAGTGACCCTACAGAAAACATTAACCACTGAAGAGGTCATTGTCTGGGAGCTGAGAGGTGCAGGTACTGCTTCACCATACTTCATTCAAACTCCACACACTTTGCTTTTCATCAACTATAAAAAGGCTCTGGAACAGTCATATTGGCAGACAAATAAAACCTTCTACTTTACTCGATTTCATAGGTTGCAATTTACAAATATTTAGTGGACTGATTCATGTCTCTGATGCCTACATATAGATGCATTTTTGCCTTTGTGCACACACACTCATATATGCACATTTGTATGTAAACATATATACAATGTACAGAATGTTTATGCATGTTATATATATGCGTGCACACACACGTGTGTATCTATCTATGTATCTATCTCCCTCAAACACTTTTATTACGAGCATAATTTTCTCCCTTACCCCTAATGCAAGTCCTTTTTTTAACCTCCTCTTAAAACACCTCTCGTGCCTCATTCTGGTGCCTAATTGGCCTTATCATTAAGAATTTTTTTAACTAATGTCTAAGCTAAATGTTTCCTTTTTAGGATTCAAGCCATTGCTTCTTGTTATGCCTCTCTCAATGATGTCTACATAATATGGATTGATACGCTAGTCAGGGATGGTTTCAAAAAAAGCAAATAGCATCCATTAAGGAATGGCAATATAGGAATGAGTCATATAAAAATATCCATCTATCGGCATATATATTTCTCTCTGCGTGCAGATGGACACACAAACCATTTCAAGTATGCACACTCACACAAATCAGACTGCTGCATTTCAAGGATTTATGACAATTAAAATCCGTAGACCAGTAAGAGCATATTATCTCACCCCCCGCATATCCCAAACTACATGTGCATGTCCTTGCAGAAGTCCAGTAAGTTGTGGCTGACTGAAACACAGCTTGTCTGCTGCTAACTATGCCAATCATGCTCATTTTACAACCTTGTGATCCCTGCTTTCAGATTGGGAAAGTTAGGTGAGATAAATCCTTCCCAAACCCTGTAAAGCTGTAGGTCTGAAACTAGTCATTGTTTTAATTACACAGGTTTGTTGGCTCTAGTGAAAGAAGCCTCTGGGCTCTGATTAAGATCTCTATTTGCTGCTTTAATGCAAAACAGTATTATTAATAGTGTTAGTAATAAGCAGTACAGAATGCAAATCCTGGGAACACATGTTATCAAAGCCTGTGCAGACTTTTAATAGTTGAATGTTTGTAAAGTACTTTTTGATCTTAAAAAAAATGTGCAAGGGAATTGACTTATTATTATTATGACTTTAACTCCACTAACCATGCATTTTTCCCTCACTTTCCTAATTATTTACACAGAAAGTGATGGGCTGGTGATGGCAGCAGACTTTCCTCGGACAGGGTATGATGGTGTAAATACTGAGAGTGAGTAGTAAGGGCTAATTTTAAGATGGATAATGCAGCTATTGAGATCAGAGTTCACTTTCCATTGTAGGTGGTCGGGGTGTAAAATGCAAAGGACTGAGGTAGGCTAATGCTGCTAATGACTTTTTTCTTGTTGGTGCTCAGAAATATGTAAGTATAATCATTAGAAAAAGTTATTACTGTTATAATGAACAATTTGTTGCACAGTGATGCCCAAGCTAAAACTCTTTGATCATCACAGTAGACTGTTCCCTCTTTCTGCTCCCAAAGCCCATTAGAATAATTTGACTCACCTCAAGTTTCAGCACAGCTTGTTGTTACTGGAAATTAGCTACTTTGTCCGATCCAATTTCAAATTAGACAACATAATCAGAAGAGCTTCTGCCACTCCACTGGAAGGACCGTACTTCCACCATCAAAAAACCTCATCATTCTCTTACTTTCTCTGAGTTTTTCTTCATTTTCAGCCTGCTTTTAATTGCAATTTGTTTGGACCTCACAAGAACGCCACAGCTTCAATTTGCCCCCTCACATTCCTGTAGAGTTATCATGTTTTATCTGCTTGAAGTGATAAGTACGTCTCTTTGAAAATTTTTGCTATGCCTTTTTCTGACTTGTCTGTTGAGTTACACTTCTTTTTTTTGGCCCCAAAAAGAGAACAATCTCCTGTACACTGAGCGATATCACACGTACACATAGCCGGACCTTTATTCTGCATATGCCACACATTTACTACGGAGATGTTAAAATCTGGGGGCAGCTTTTTCAAAACCATTTCATTGCTCCATGGTTCACAGCTGATGTGTTTCTGGAATGACAGAAGACAAACTGACCTCAAAGGCCGGACCACATGAAAATGAAATATGAGCAGTATCTTTTCCTTCTAATCTTAGACTCTTACAGAGTGGAAACAAGGTGCTTCATCTCCTTCTTGCATCTGACATAAGAGGATACAAAATGAACGCTCAACAAATTTCATTTCTGAAGATTACCTCCCACAAATCGGAATATGAGATCTTAACTTTGCTGCTGTAAATTGATAAAAAAGCCCTGTAAGATCAAGCCATATCTGCTATAATCCTCCAGTAAGCACAGCTGTACTGCACAAAAAAAAGCAAAAAAAAAAAAAACCAAACCCAAAAAAACAACAGAAAACCAAGTGAAAAGCATGACAAAGGAACAGAACCCCAGGATGAATTTATCTCAGTTTGGGCCAGAGAGATACAAACGTCGCCAGGACAATAATCTCTGGGAAAAAAAAAAAAAAAAAACATGGCAGAAACAAATAAATTTATGTATGCCTGGAAAAACATGCTGAGCTGAGATGCTGTAAAACAGCTTTACTTTCATCAATTTCTCATACCATTGGTTAGGCTACTATTAAACATTGCATTTGAATGCTATTGGGTATATTGTGTGGTTTCTTTTGTTTCTTTGTTTCTGTATGGAGACTTAGTTATCTAATATTGGAAAAAGGGGAAAGAAAAATAACCTGTTTCTACAGTAGATCATATCGACATATTGGGATTTCATCTTGCATAGCTGAATCATTTGTATCTGACAGGTACAACTACATGGAAGATGTTAGACTTCACAGATAAATTAATTCTAAGAAATGTTTATAAATCTAGAGAGCTGCACCCATTGACTTCTGCTCCAAGCAGAGGGAGAGTAACCACATTTTCAGAAAATGGCTTTCCAGTGGCTGTGACAAAAGAGTTTTTGGTGGAAGTCATTCACTTTTTATTGCTTGAAGAAGACAGTGCCAGGGTGAAAAATTTCACTGTAATGTTCATGATGTTAATGAACATAAATCACAGGGCTATTTGGCCAACTGTAGTGGCTCTGGGAGAGCGAAAGGAATGTGTTGTGCTTTTGGTATCATTTAGTTCAGAAGACATAGAAACCAGAATCAAACTTCTCTCTTTGTGGTGTGCTGAAGAGCAAGTGCCTCTGGTCTTAGCTGGAGTCGATGGGTGAGGGAAGAGTGATGGAGGTAACAGTGACGCTAAATGGGGAATTTGCTGAGCTGAGGAGCAAGGATAGCAGGGACATGGGACAGAACAGGATGAAGGCAAGCTGTAATAAGGGAGTTAAGAACTGCCTTTGGTCTTGGGAGCTTTGAATGCGTGGTTTTCAGTCTGTTTTGACCACAATGAGCTGAACTGCCTCCTGCACGGTCATGGTCATCTACCTAAAAAGTGCCTGAGTCATTCGATAATTGATGGGGTAAAGATTTCCCTGGGCTTCATTCTATTGTTTACATTAAGTAACAATGGAAATGTCATCATTGAACTCATGTCTTTGTTCATGAGTCTGTGGATCTTGAAGAGAAAACGGTTCAAAGGTAAACCACTTCTTAAAAGGAATAATAGGTATGAGAAAAGGAAAGGAAGGGGGATTAGTGCTATTAAAAGATGCTATATATAATTTGTATGTTTTCACAATGACGTAAAATTAAGCTTTTTGCTGGAAGGTTGGAGCTGCGGCAGGATGTTTCTGATGCTTTTATTTCCATCTGGGTTAAGTCAACTACATAAGTACACGTGTGCATGCACACGTGTACTTCCTTTTTTGTACAACCATCCATTTCTTCACTGTAATCACTTCTGTTCTAATTCTACAAGATTTTCATGGCCTGAAAACAGTCAAACCAAAGTATGTGTCTAAAACCTATAGCTGAGAGAATCAAGCTGAATATGAAGAAAGGGAATGAAAGAATTCTAAAGTACCTTTTTTGGTCTACTAGCTAAACTACACTGTCCCTCCAGCATTCTGGCATAATCAATGCACAAACCAGCTCTTTTCTTATTTAACTTACTGGTGCTTGTGGTGGTGCTGCAGTGGTCATGGGCAGCTCTGCTCTCTGAATAAATCCTGTAGAGGCATCAAACCACCTCGGTATGCCACGGTGTCAGGCTTAGTATATGAATGTAGACTAGAGGTAGGGAACAAGGTCAGAAGGCAGAGATGTAAAAAAATTGATGATGATGCTGCTATTGGTATGTAAGAATATGAATGTGAAGAAATGTCATCGTTCTCCATGACCATTTAGATGTTAATCTCTTTTCTGAGACAGGACAAAGAATCAGCGCATAATGTTCTCTCAAGTTGTGGACCTCATCTGACTCTCCCCTTGCCCGAGCCTCATCAAACTCACTTCACAAGTGGATCTGTTCTGCCTGCTGCAGTGTCCTGAGGAGGACACTTCCAGATGGCTTCTGCTATATGTTGGAATCCAGGCTGTGGGTTAAGAAGGCAGGTTAAGATTTTATAGAAGTGAGGTTTCACATATGTCTAGGATGGGTCTGTGGAAGGATGCCCATTAATTTTGATGGACTTTGCATCATACACTTTGGAGCTAGAGATGAAAACCAAAAGATATTTATCTAATGCAGGAGATTGTCTGGCAAGTTGTCTTGAAGGTGGTTATCCCAAACAAGCTGAGCAGAAAAGCCAAGTCAAATGGCATGACTGAGTTTACCCAGATAGCGACACAGTGTGAAGTATGATTCGGTATGACAAACAGCAATGGACTGAAGGTCAAAATACTCAGATTATAGGCATGGTCCAGTATAGAACTGCCTGTATTTTTGAACATAGTCCAAAGTCATTGCAGAGTTAATGTTCACTTCTACCTGGCAGACAAAGCCTTGAGAAGTTCTTCTTGTTCCTGAGGTAACTCCTTACATAACTGGCCAGAATAGGAGAGGAGCAGAACTTTTATAATATCTTCCTCTCTGTATTCCCATGCTTTCCAGTCAGCCCAGAATATCTCACTGTCAGTGGATCTTCTCCACAAAGAGAAATAGATATCAGTGTCGCTAGGAGGTTTCCCTGAGGTGAAGACTAGAGGAAGGAAGGACAAAAGCTGAAGAATAGCTAAGAAAAATTATTCTCTTACAAGGTGTAGAGTTACCTTCTCAGAAAACAGAGCAGTGAGTAATATTCAAGAAACGTGACTGCAAGTGCCTCAGGTGCCTCCTGAATTGGTGGGTTTTATTGAGTGCCAAGTTCCCTCTCTGGCTAGACAGTCACCTACAGGAAGCTCTTGGCTAAGATAGTATTTCTGCTGGGCAGACAGAAATCAGCAATGCTGGGAGGATGGTCCCACAGACTGGTAATAAAATGTCTTGCTAATGAGAGATGAGTTGGGCTGCGTACAAAGATCATTGCAAGGTGCTGCTTTATATGAGGACATCTGTCAAGTGCAGTTCACCAGCCAGAAACAAGCCATTTTAGTTGGATATGACTCAAACTTCCTCTGTGTCTATATGATATTTGTACGCTTTATGGAATAAATGTTCTTGTTACCTTCGTTAGCATGTGTCATTGAATATATAATGTCCTGTCACTTTCACTAGTATGTTCTATTGACTATATTGCTGCTTGCAAAGCTCATGTTGAGTTAATGCACCCGATTTATTTATACAATTCATTTTGCTTTATTTCCAGAGACATGCTGTGACCATACTGTGATGCAGATCCTGTGAGAGTGACTGTAATAAATAAACCCAGTGAACAATTATCTCCCAAATACAGCTTCACTGACACAAATCAGTGGAGTATAGTTCTTCACTTACATTGAGGAGCTGGTGGTCGCATACCAAATGTGGAGTTTGACCAACAGGGAGCACAAGCAATGCATTTGTGATCAGAACTGGAGGGGCAGAAGGCAGAAACAACAAAACAGTTTCACTAGTAATAATTTGGAGGGGAAAATCAGTTTCGTCGTGTGTGTGTGTACTGATAAAAGCAATCTTTCTGAATGTCTATATTTTTTCCAAAGCTTTCTGGTGCATTGATAGGTAGGTATGGATGTAGGTAGGTAGGTAGATAGATTATTATTTTTTTTAATTGGCTTTTTTTCTTATGATAATTGCATTTGGAATTAAAAAACACTTTGTCCTTTGGCAAGAGAATGACACTAGTTTTTTTTCCTTCTGTCTGCAAATCTTTTCTTTTTGACTGGGTAACATTTCATTCTCTGTACATTTTCTTTGGACTACTCTTGCAGTGAAACTGCTCTATATGCTGGCTGAGGTAGCATCATACTGCTATTGATGAAAACTGGTAAGTTCTCCAGAAACTGGAACAAATTTCAAATTTCCAAGAGCCGAGTTCTGCGCATCTAGAGGAATCCTATAATCACTAACTTGTTCTCTCTGTAGTTTGAAATAATTCTGAGAGTGCTTAAAACTAGATGCTTCTGCTGAGGGACAATCATGAAATGGATCCCACCTAGCAGTAGATTTTACAGTGTAGGTGTCAACATTTGAGACAGGTGTCCAGATGCCCTGATAGGAAACTGAGATCTCATCAGTACAGTCAGTATAATTTAGAATATAATTCTTGTGACCAAATGGTGGAATCCACTTTGTGCTGAAATGAATCTTGGTCACATTCCACTGACCATATTGCCTAACTCACTGTTGACTACAAAGACAGCCAAGAGAGATTTGCTCACATGCAGATGCAGACACTGTGGACACACATATTCAGTCAAATGAATCTTGAGGTAAACAAATTGAGGAAGATGAAGCCTTACTATTCGGTTATTGTTGTTGTTGTTATTATTATGACTATTATTCAATAACTAGCATTCTGGGGAGTCTTCCTTATTCCATGACTTAGCAGTTACTTTACACTATCCGCTCTGGTGTTTGTAGTTCCTCTAGGCCTCCTGGTGACAACAAGGCATCAGTGAGAAGACAGCAGCTTTGATTGCAAGATTGCTCCAAAGCCCTGAAAAGCTAACAAATGTCTTACCCACTGCCATTCTTGCCACTCTGACCTTTGCGCTCTGAGATATTTAACTCCCACTATGCTGTTCTGCCTTTGCAGAAGATTTGCTAGAAGGATGGCAATATCCTCACATGGACAATGGCTGCCACCTGTGAGAGACCTGCACCACTGTTTCAAAATGAATTAATTTCCTCTCACCAGATGTGACTCCATTCACTGTCATGTCATGGTAGAGGTAAAGAAGAAAAGTAGGAGTAAGTCATATGAAAGGTGGGGGACCACCATAGTAGAAGGAGTTTTATTCTAGTGGGGCTTATCTGGGTGATAAACTCAGCCACTGGAAGATCAGGTTTCTCCCCCCCACCAACCCAGTGCGTGGGTCATAGCTCAGTCTGTCCATCTGCATCAGAGAATTGAGGGTCATGGTGCTAAAGGCCATGGTGCACCCTCATGCAAACACATGAAGTAAGTCCTGGCCTCAATCAGACTGGAAAGAGTGGACACTGAATATCTGTCAAAGAAATCCCAAGTTCTGTCCCTTAAGCTCCTGTTAGCAGCCATACCATGGTTTGCTGGTACTTGAGCTACTGGCAAGAACAAAAAAGACTGCTTTGCCACGGTAGTCATGTGCAGTGTGTCTCCTGAAAAGCCAGTGCACGGCAGGGTGAAGGAAGGGTAGGATTTCAACCTTCGCTCCAAGTTGCCTCGCTTTCCTGGGTTTATGTCAGGCCCTTAGCGTTATTTGAACATAGTTTTTGTGGTTTAATTTGCATAATTGATGAGATGGAAAATTATCTCCATGATTGATGGATGTTCTGCACGCACCAGAGTTTGTCACAAAATATAATGCATCTGTAGGATGAGCCTGCTGCTCCTGCCATGTTATTTCCCAACAGGGCTATAAAATTCTAACTTAACCCCGCAGGTTTTTAGGTTTCTTTTGTTTTTAATCTTTTACAATATAATGTGCAACACAGTAAACAAACACAAAGACACAGCATCAACTAAAGTTACCGTCTTTCTTCATTGTACTCCAAGGACACAGAGTAGTAAAAGGAAAAAATGATATCACGCTTGTGGAATTGATCCAGGAGTTTCCTACACAAAGTGTTCTCACTCTCAGTAAACTTGTACTATAGCTGTATCTATACATCTCCACCTGCTTTGGGTATGGTATATCTCTTTCAGAAGTTTGTATTAATAAAATTTTTGTGTCATTCACAATCGGTTAACAGTGTGTATACCACAATTCATGTAATGAGTGGACTTTATTTTGCTAATTGCTTGTTATAGATCTTTTTACAATTAAAAGATGATGTCAAGTGTAAAAGTGCTCTTTAGCAATTAACAGTGTTTCTTCCCAGCGGAAGCCTGGTTTGGTCTGTTCCTGTTCAGAAAAGCATTGAGACACATGGGTGACTTGAAGCATACCTTAAAGTTGAGCGTGGAATTGCATATGCTTTAAGTCCAGCAAGTTCTCTTTTGAGCAGAGATGGTTTTACAGACACATACAACTTCTTTGATGAACAGTGTATGTAGAGAGATTCAAGTCTCCCCTGTGCTGTCTGCAAATTAGTGGCCAGGAACAGCAGGCGTTTATGCTGTTTTCTTACACCAGAATCATATGGTGGATGGATATGCTGTGTGGGGTATGTCTTGGGTAATTGTCTCAGCTGGGACAAGGTAGTAGATGAGCCCCTCCCTATGCTTAAGGGTGGTCCAGTCCCTCTGGGCAGCCTGAGATGGCAGTTTGAGATTGGTCCTGAGACCCCAGGACACAGTCCTCTAGGGAATGGAGAAGGAGAGGTGTCTTTTAGTCCTACATGGGCTATATTCAGGGAGGATTTACGAAGAAAGAAGGGAGAGAAGGAGGTGACAAGAGAGTTTTCTTGATCCTCAAATTGATCATATCCAGAGACTATGAACAACATTTCTAGGGCACTTTCAAATGATTTCAGCAGACTAAGAGCAAAAGCTAAGCCTAGGATTATCACAGCACTTGAAGGACAGTTTTGCTGTGTCAGGTGAGTTTTCTACACAACTCTAGTTTTGGTATAAGGCGGACACAGCTGCACTGATGTCAGTGAGGCTGGGGAAGATGAACAACACTGTCAACCCTCCAACCACTTAAGAAAAGGTACCAGAATAAAGCATTTACCCCAGGAACTCTTTTCTGTGACAACTCATTGCACTGAATGAAAATTTGTTTCACCAGGAATTTGTTCTCTTAACGACATATAGGTTCCTCCGAACTTTGAATAGGCTTAATCTGCTTTTCTCAGTGATTTAATTTTGTACACGCTAGAGCATGTTTACAAGAGGATAAAAACATGTGTGTGTTATTAAGCCTGTATGTGTTACTATGCACTTTTTCCATCATCTAACATATGTCACTAATGTTCCCTGCAGAAAAAGGATAAATCAGACCAAGAAAGGAAAATAGTGTAGAACTGGGGGGTAGCAATTGACAATATTGTGTCTATGCCCCTAGAAAATGTCTCCAAACTTAAATGATTCAGCTTCTGAGCACTGAGGTAGAAAAATCATATAGTGATGGCCACGGTTCTTTTACAACAAGGAACTTTTCTACCAAGGAAAATGAAAGACATTCTCTCTGTCCCTGGTCCACGCACGACACTGCTCCAGTTTGAAGTGACAAAGGGTTGATTAGTTATGATCGGCTGCTACAGCTGAGGCGATACAGAACTCCAATCAATTCCTCAGCAATCAATTCGTTACACTGAACTCTCTTTCCCTCCATCTGCAGCTGCCTGACATCCATCAGGGTCCCCTTCTCCTGCCTGCAAGTCCTGGTGAGCATCTGAAGATAGCTCAGTGGGCTGAAATGGAGATCACTTGCTCGGCGTGCTATTGGGCAGATAGGCTGGCGGCGCTAACCCTCTGGAGCTGAGCAGCTCAGCTGCGCACTTCAAGTTTCCACTGTGATATTATATTTGACATTCAATTTGAAACCCTAAACTCCTTTAATGCAATATCTCAGCACAATGATAGTAATAAGGCAGTACCACTTGCCTTCGATTTAACTACCAAAGGCAAAGTGGAGGGGGAGAAAACAGACCCAATTATGTTAACTCCTTCGCTACTAGCTCAGTAGGTGACTTGCTTTGTAGGTACAAACTTCCATGTTAAAATAAACTGAGAAGAAACGTAGAGGAGTGCTTCTTTCCAGCTAGCAGCTAAAAAGCTTTGTTTTATTGTGTTTTGCTACTTGGAAGTGCCAGAGGCTACCGTTTTGCTCTGAAAATTTCAGTAAAACTGCATGGAGGTGGTACTGGTTCCCAGTAGGGCTATCACCTTGCATATTTGGCAGGAGACAAACAGTTAAAATCGTACTTTTCTAAATGCAAGGCCACGGTGTGCCTCGATGGGACCCTCATCAAGGCCCCCCTGATGCTGCAGAAGTCTGCCTCCATGGTTTTGTCATCATCCCACATCAATCGAGATTATAGCAGTGGTTTAAAATACTCTCAGGTCTTCTCCTTTCAGACAAATGGTTGTAAATCAGTGCACCAGCTCTCAATATCACTATTTTACCAATGGGGAAACCTGTCGAAACTGAGGCCCATTTTTGATACGAGATGGAAAAATTCTTCACTGTTCAAGCTGAAATACTGACTGTTTACATCCAGGGTTTCTCAAGGCTCAGATCTGGGACTGTCAGTTATGGAGAACTTCGAAACACCATTTCTAGCCCAAATTTGCCTCTAATCCTAGGGCACAGTAGGACTGTCACCCAGATTTTTGTCAACTTTCCAGGCTGAGAAAATATAAAATCTGTCTGTGTTACACCAAGTTTTCCTCAGCTCTTCTACTGATGCTCACCATCCATTAGACTCAGCAGATCTGAGCCAGTGTGAGTCAAAGCAGAGACCAGGGTGGCAAGAAGGGGACCTGGACATAGTGAATCAAGTCTAAAGGTAGCTAGTATTCCTCTTATGCATAGGCTTGTAAAGGTAATGTTTTTTTTCCTTCTGGTAACTTCTTTTCTTTCTCTTCTAGTCTTTTCTCATCTTTTTTTATTTTTTTTTTCTCTCCATGTATAAAGCAGCACTTTATACACTATTTCTTTGACCATGTTTCTAGGCATATGACACATACTGTAGTGGATGGTATAAAACTTCCCCAGCTGCCTCTTCCCAACTTGTCCTTAGACACCAAGTGAATGTCAGAGATCCAGACTCAAACTATTTAAAAGCATTTAGCAGATTTACACGGCAACTCTTCAGTCAAACTTTCTCTGCTTTAGGAAAGGACATGTCGCCCCTCTTGGCAAATCAATTATTCAGATGCTGTGATAGTCCGAGGCATCGTATCAGTAATAAAGTAGTGAATTATTAATCACGGCTTGTGCTGTTTCGATTAGATTTGGGAAATTCAGGATTAAATTTCTGGCACCCTGTGTCTCGGATTGAGCTCAGCCCAGCTGGCCTGACAGGCATGAGCTGGCTTTGTACTTGAGAGGAGGCTGGTGGATAAAAATTACTTGAAATGCCTCAGAACTTCAATTATTATTATTAGTATTTTGGAAGGAACTGGAATGACTGAAAATAGATTTCCAATCTGCAGGGCAGTTTTGGTTTCACACAAAACTTGGGCTGTAACAGCTCAGTCTTTCTTTCCAGTTCCTCTGAGCTCATCTGCTTGCTGCAAGAAAGACTAACTCGGCTTGAAAGACGAGGCAGTCTGGTGAGTCTGTGTGTCTGTGTACAGTATTTACACTTTCCACATTTAATCTGGGCTCTGAGGACACTCCAGGAGACCAAAATCATATTAATTAGAAGCACAGGACCAGCACTCCTACTGCTCTGGCACTATCTGCTGAGGGAGGGAGAGCCTTAATGCAGGAATCGTGAGCCTTGGCGTCCGGGAGACTTTGCTTGCAGCCTGTTTAGGGCCAGTGTAAAAGGGTTTTGGCTTTATCTGCCCTGTCCCCAGCAGACAGCCCTCCCCTACAGTGCCCTGCCACATAAATTCAACCTGACTTCACTCAAATGATATTCTTTATCTCTTGCCTGCGCTTGGTGCGGGCTGCGGGAAGCCTGCTCTGAGGTGCTGGTGAGCACTCCCTTCACCAGGGAAGGGTTTTTTGCAAGCATGGCTGCTACAGGAATGGCAAAGGCAGCCAGGAGAGGGGAGGCTGTCAGGAGCATGTGGGGAGTGACAGGTCCCCCGCGTGTTGCTGGGGGACACGTAGAGAAATGCTAGGAGGTAATGCTGCGTTGTCAAGATTGAAGCGGTACAGCTGAGCACGGCACGGGGCGATGGCGTGCGTGGGAGCTCGGTACTGCAGGGTGTTGGGGGGATGTGAGCTAAGAGGGACCCTGGACCTCAAAGCACCTGGAGAACCAAGGTGGGAGTTCTGGGCTGCTCCCAGCCAGAGCAGAAGCTGTGCCACAGAGCTGTGAAGAAAGAGCATTTCCTCTCCGGTGACTTTCATCCATGGATGAAATTTAATTTGTCCTTGTTGCCTATAGGCATAGCAGATTTGCAGAAGTTAGTAACTTCTTCAGCGGTTAGGCTGGGAAGTAAAGTAACTTTGTCCAGGCCTCGAGGAAATCAAAGGAAAAACCCAGGTGACCTGACCCTACACTCACATCCTTGTCAATGTGAACTGATAGCACAGGTCTGAAATGAAGCCTGCCGGGTTTCTCTCTGTGAAGTTGGCCTTTTGCTAGACATACAACTGAGGGAACAGCTTTTCCCACAAATGTAGTCCAATTCAAACCCCGAACAGGACTCAAAAGTGACCGAGTTGAAAACCCTTGACATGAAGGAAATAACATTTCACTCGGTGTAGTTTTAATTTCATCCCTCTGCCCTGGAGTCAGAGGTTTCTAAGCAGAACAGGGACTGTGGAGTGCATGTGCATTGTGGGGAGGAAACTGTGTGGGGAGATGCTGCATGTAGCTAGTTTCTTACTCTTAGAAGCCTTCATGACTTTGGGGGAAAGGAAAAGCAAAAAAAAAAAAAAGGTTTTAAAAGAATTTTTTTGAAAGAGGAGCTGAAAAAGACATCAAAACAGATCAAAGAAACTCATGGAAGTGGGAAAAAAAGCCAGCGAGAGGGAAAAAAAATAAAAAGAAGGAAAAGCTCCTGCAGTAACATTGGATGAAAATTAAGCTTCTCAGATCTGTTTAAAAGATATTCTGTTTGATCTTTTATATCTTCTGCTCTGATTATCCAGGTTCCTTTTGATGTTGCTGAGCCCTATAGAACTGATATGTAAAAATACACATACATATGAATTAATATAGTGGGTACACATGCACATGCACGCACCCTCTCACGCTGTCCTTGCTGCCTGTGAATGGGAGGTGGGAGATGCAGAGCCCATGGAGATGAAGTCACTTAGCAACAAGCTCCAGTGCTCTGGTCCTGTGTTGTGTGTCCCATGCTATGGTGTCCCTGGGGCAAGAAAAGCCTCCCTGCTCTTTTCCTGGGCAGGAACCACTAGGAAAACCTGCGCGATGAGACGCACAGGCTAAGGGTGGTGTTGGTTGACATTTTGAGTTAGGAAGATGCAGTCGTTTGTTGGCACACGAAGCCCAACTCTGTGCACCTCCCAAACCCTTGGGAAGTTCTGGACTGACAGTCATGATGATGTATGCCTGTGGAAAACAGTGATATCTCTCAGAGGCTGTTCAGAAAAAACCCACAGCCAAAGGGGCACCAGACATCTGGGCGTCTTGGAGCAGCTTGGGCTGCCCCACAGTCTCCAGCAGAGACGTCCCTCTTGGGCCTCTCCTGCCTCCCTACCGCTCCCCATGCTTTCCCAGGCCAGCTCCAGACTCCTCAAGAAACTGATTTTCTTTCTGCCCTCCCCCTATGGTAAGGGAGCGGGTCCGGCCCTAGGGCGGGTCACCGGTGCTATCAAGGAGGACGGGGAAGGATTTTGCAGAGCAGCAGAGACAGCCTCAGCATGCCACGGCCAGCTGCTGTTGCTCGGGTGGGAGGAGGGAGGTGGACAAAGGTTGCATTAAAATCTTCTTCTTGGCCAGGCAACAAGCCTACTTTGCCTCAGAGCCACCACCTGCAGGGCGCTTCTCACACTGGTGTGAAAACGTGACCACTTTGGAGGCAGCAGGACCCAACCCCGCCTGGCTGCAATAAACTCCATGTCCCCCCGGAGCCCAGGCTGCACCACACCGGCCTCTGGTCCCCACTGCCGCGACGCCCACATGCTTCCAAACCTTTAATCTGCTTACCCTCAGGAGGCCCTGTGAGGCAGGCAAAGTGGTGTTAAGCTCATTTTGCAGCAGGGGACACAAGTGATTTCCATATGAATATGGAGCAAGTTGGCAGCAGAGGTGGGACCCGCACTGCATCTACCTAGGCTCTTGCTCTGGGCAGGAGGGCAGCTCTCTGCCTCCCACCTCCACCTCTGTGTGCTTGGCTTTGCATGGCCAAGCATCAGCTCATGCAAGGAAAACTCCCTCCTTCCTGTCCCTCCTCCTCAGGGACCAGCGACTTCCACACCACCTTCCTCATCCCCCAGTCCTCCCATGAGGATGAGGCACGATGAAGCACTCCATCTGAATTTGGGCTCAAATCTATGTTTTCCTGCAATTTTAACACACTTCTAATTGTTATAAATGTTTGTAGAGGAGCGTAGGCAGCTGGGAGCAGTAGGTACAGCATTTTGGGTTTTCCTAGTTGGGGCTGGTACACTTGGTTGCTTCAGCCCCAGGGCGCTGGTAGTCTGGTCCCACCTCACTAACTGCAGTACTGTGTATTTATTCTCATTCCTTCTCTCCGTAGTCTCTCCCCCACCCTCATTCGGATGTTTCCCAAGTAGATCTGTCTACTGCCACTCCCCTTCTAATGCTCCCAATTTAAAGGAAAAAAAAAAAAGGAAAATATACAGCAAAATTATTTTAGTTTTACAGACAGCAATAAAATGATCAAAGGCTTATTTGTAGCTAACAGCGGACATACACCATTCATTGAACTAAGGTGGTGGTGGGGGAAACATTTTCTTCATCTCCCTACAAATGTGTTCCTTTTAAAAAAAATCAATGGAGGCAGATTTTTTAATTAAAGCAGATGCTGATCCTTCCTGCCCCTGATGCTGCTACATGTTTTGTTTTTGTTGTGGCTGTTGTTATCTAATCTGGGCCTTTATTTATTTATTTATTAGCCCCTGACAATAGGAGATTGTAGCTCTGATTTCCCTGCTAGACTTGGGGGAACACAAGGGAGGAGGGCTTGTCAGACGAAAATGTTTTTGTTTTTCTCCAATCTCTCTGCTACCCAGGTGAGGGTCAAACACCCCCTTCCTCGGGCTTCCCCCTCCTCCAGCTCTGTCGATGGATACAAAGGCTAAGCCTTGCTGTCTCCTTCCCTCCGTCCTTTTTACAGATGCAAATCCCCTCTGCTCAAGCTCAAGAGCATTTCTGGGAATGAAATGTGCTCCGTGGAAATGCCTTCATTTGAAAGTGTTATGGAGATCTGGAGCTGAACTGCTGAATGACTGACTTTTCTTCCCTTTTTTTTTAGTAACTCCTTTACTCCTTTTTTTTTTTTTTTTTTCCAGAAGAAAACGCCAATTTAAGGCTCCGATAAAATGATCAAGAAAGCCAACTTGAAAAATTTTCACCCTTCTTTCTGACCCATCACATCTGAATCTCCAGTTTCCTTCCTCTCTCCTTCACACTCTCCCTCAACGGCTCCCCTTATACATGAGATCAAAGGGTTCCCAACAAGGCTTTCATAATGAATGTCCAAAATAAACATGTTTGCTCCAAGCGTGCTGCAACTGGACCTAGCACTGGACTTTGTGGGGCTGGGCAGGACTGAGCACATGGTCCATTTCCTTTCCCTTACTGGTGTTCTGCCTGATGTCTACAAGGGACCCTGGTCTTTTGCTCTTCAAATTCAGGCAAGTCCATAGAGGTGGGCATTCACTCGCTGAAAATGACTGACAGTACCCAGCTGTTTCAATCATCCTAAAATCAAAAGCAGAGAGATGAAGCCTCAGAGAATCTAAAACAAGGATAGGTTCATCCTCCGTTTCAAGAGCTCCTGGTATGAGCTATGATCAGGTCATGACGGAGGGAGATGTCCTGTGCCTGGGCTTTCCTCTTCCGCAGGCCCTTCCTGAACACCATATTTCACTCCCCACAGATGCCTTTTGTCTATGGGACTCCCTGCCTGCCTTCATGGGTTTTGCCTAGACATAACCTGAGGGGTTCTCTTGACTTTCCAGGCGCAAAGGTGACCTGCATCAGCCAAAGATTTGGCCAGCGCATTTGTCTTTATATGTGTCAATAGGACATAAGATCAGTGCTGCAGGGCCTCGGGAGAAATTTGTCCTTTCTGTCCCCCACCACGCAGTTGGCCAGGTGCTGCCGACAGGGAGGGCTTCACACGCACCAAGCACAGACCACTGCTGGAGGCACAGTACCTGACCAGATGGATCGCTGGTCCCATCTGTTATGCAAACTTATACCTGTGTATGTGGAAGGAAACCGATAGTTGAAACTGCCCAGGGAGTGCTTTTTCTCTCCGTCTCATATGTTTCCACATAGCATCCATATATCTGTTTGAGCCTGACTTCCCAGGCTCTGCACACCCCTGACCTTCACTGCTCCTAAAGGCTGCCCTGGGCATGCAGGTCTTCCCAGCCCTACACATGGATTGAGAGGTGTGTCAGAGTGCCTAACTGCCTACTGCACTGGCCAAAATGCACATCATCAAAACAATTTTAAAAAATTATTTTACATTTTGCAAGAGTAACTCTCCCGACCCAAAATGGAACTTCTTTTCATTTTGTTATGTTTTGTTCCCTTTTCAGTAAAAGCAAGCAGATTAATAAGGGAAATTGAGAGAAAGCAAAAGAAAAAGCTTTGTTTAAAAAATGCCTCATCAGCAAAATAGAAGTTTCACATTTTCACTCAAATGAATTGATTGCGGTATCTTATTATTTGATAGGAGCATGCATATATTTCCATTCAATGCTTTACTATTACTTTTTTTCTTTTTTCTAATGAATAAAATATTTGACCCAAATCCTTCCTCACTTGTAACCCTGAGTAGCATTTTCCACTATGTCTACAAAGAAAACTAAATACTGATTTCAAGAATCTGCAGATTTAGAGATTTGCTTCTGAAAGGATGGGATCCATTTGGAGAAACATGTGTTTACAGCAAGACGTGCCTCCATCTGAGATAATCACCCTCAGCTTTCCTCTGTAGGGATCTGGTCTGCAAAGTTGAGGGCACAACTCCCATCCTAAGATAGACATCTACTTTCAGCCAAATCTCAGTTCGCCTGAAAAAGCACTTTTCTCTCTATATTGCAAGTCTTGACTGACTAGCTGAGATGGAAGGATCTACATTTTAATTAGATGTCTTAGATGTGGGTAAATTTAGGGAATACTAAATCTTCCCAACTAGTTTAAAAGTGAGTTCCTTCTTTAAAGCTGTTCAGGACACTAACAGGATTACGCAGAACCTGACGGGGCTGTGGTTTCCCTAAAGCTGGCTGCGCAACAGCACATGGAAATAAATGCTTCTAATTTCAGATCGAATGCCTATGGGCAGAGGCACCAAATGTGCACAACAGCGCACGATTTGTTATCTGCAAGTGCAAATATTCACTTTGTAGAGGAAACACTATTAGCTGTATCCCTTCTCTACTGAACCCTTCTTCTTTTTCTTAATATTATCAAGACCTTAAAATGCATAGAAAAATTATAAGTGAGATATAAACAGCTCCCCTTCCCCCACCACCCACACTTACATAAGCACACACATTCAAAAGAGGTAAACTATATATATCTGCGAGAGATAAAATCCACTTAAAAATGCAATCTGTAACCCTGTTCCAGCTTTTGCCTTTATCAGGTGGCAAGTAAAGACTTTCACACCAGTGGAGTGTAAATTCTGTTGATAAATTCTGCTACAATTTCTTTGAAAGTGTGAGCCAATAAAATGTTATACCTGGAGATTAAATTGTATCCAGCCTTAGTAGAACAGCAGTGACATCTTTTTGGTGGACCGGGGTTAGGGTAAGGGATTTTTAAGCATCTCTCTGTACCTTTCAAAGGGAGCTGAAGAAGGACACTTTATTCTCAGTACCTTGGGATAGGTGTGTCTTTCACTGCAGCTCCTTATAACTATCCATGTTTGGGTGTTATCATGGGAGTAGCTGCCTCGCTATATGCATCTTTTCTCAATTGCACAGTATCGATTGATGGTGTAACGAAGTTTTTGAGTGATAGCTCGACAATGGAGAAGTTCCAGACTCCCTCTCTCTCTTCCTCTGTCAGTGGAGGGGAAAATGTCTTATCCTCAGCATTAATTAAACTCTGTGAAGCCTGATCCTGCTATGGAAGACCTGTGGGTAGATTCAGACTCTCTGACAACGTGTTATATTCACTGGCTGGCATTTACTAGGCAAATAAATAAGAGGATCAAGCCAGCACTACTGTAGAGAGGTCAAGCAAAATCTTTGGTCTGTCTGTGAAATACATGGGCCAAGTTGTCTGCTCTTGCAAACCACCAGAGCTGTTCTGAAGCTTACTGATTTATGCTATGGAAAGAGGAGCTTCTGTAAAGGCAGTGTCTCATGATTATCAAAAATCTGGTGTCGTTAGCACAGTGCTGGCCACGACTCTTCTGAACCTCATCCAGTATGGTTTGGGAGATAGCACAGGTGGGAAACTGTTCCCAGTCTGCAGTATGGATATGGGCACCCTTTTTTGTGATGAAGGAGAGTGTAGCACTGTAAGTGTGAGCATACAACCTTTTGTTCTTATGTACACCGAATGTATCTACAGCGATTGACATATATTAACTGAGGACTCAAACTTTCTTTATTGTACAGATGCACTATCCATATTAAAAACTCTCTAAACAGAGAAGACGTACCTCAGAACACTGATTTTATATATTATCCCTGATTCTATATATTTTTGCTAAACACCTACTGCTGGCCACCGCTTGAAACAGGGTGTTGGATTAACTTTCTCTTTGATCAGAAGTGCTATTAACAACACTTATATTTTAAAATGTCTTTGTTGCCTTTAATGATAGAGCGTTCCTGAGCTATTTCTTCTAACTTTCCCACCCCCATATATACGCTCCTGCTTGATCAGCCCATTCTAACCACTGCATTTCTCCCCCTTGAAAATCAAGGGTGACTTTCAGCTCCCAGCATGATTGGAAAAAATGTCTGGCAGAGAATAAAGCAAAGAGTTGCTTTTCCTTTCCAGAATCTGTGTGGGAGGATGAGATTGGCACAAGTTATTGGCCAAAATATCACTTACGAGTGGCACAGCTCTTCCTAGGACAATCTCTTTCACATACCACTTACAATAACAACAATAGCCTTGGTATCATTTTAAAAGAGAGAGCAGAGAAGGTGTGGGGGTGGGAAGGGCAGGAATTACAGCCCTTATATTAATCAGATAGAAAAGCTCCGTCTCCCACAATTCTTTCATTAGCTGGCGAGACAGGTGCCCTCCGACCTCCAGCATCACTTACTTCCTTGGTAACAACTACTGCTGGCAGATGATCCCTCTTGTAGACTTCATCCATATTCAAAGAGTTGTCACATCCAACTGATGCTAAGAAGCTAATCAAGTGGAATTTTCTTTTAGTTTTCTTTCTCTTTTTGTTCCCCATTTTACTCCGTCTCTCAGGCTAGAAAGATAGTTCCCCACCATGCAGTCAAATTCTTTTGAACCCTGGGAAAAGGCCAGATCCATGGGGAAAGGGAGACAATCCCTTTTCTCTTCACACATGAAGTCTCTGATGATTTTTCCCTTTTTACATGTCAAGCGTACGACTGTTTTGCATTCACATTAACGGCATTTAAGAACGACCAAGCACAACCAGGGGCTTGACTAAGACAGCTGTCACACCACACTTGCTGTTTCAGGGCAGGTTGAAAATTTCCTGTCAAAACTTTTTTGAGATAGAAAGTTAAATTTCCAGTGCTGTCTAGGTTTTGGAGGGACACGGCCTTATTAAAGCATTTGATTTTACAACAGAGAGAAGATGAGGGGAGTTGAGTCAAAATTCCATTTTCCACAGAGAAGGGTAATATTTTCACTGATGTTTTCATTTTGCATGCTTTTTTCCCCATGGTAAGCCCATCAGCTATACTGTGCTTCCTTCCTCTGTTCAGAACCAGATTTGCCAACGTGGTTCTGAAGTATCTAGCAATAGCTTATTTGAGAATATTCTACGTGCATTTGATGCATTTTCTACAAAAATAGTTTCTAACAGAGATTTCATGGTCATCTCTTCTAACCACATGGAAAGACTAAAGTGAAGTAATTTCAGACATTGAGTATGAGAATGCTGAATCTGAAACACCAACTGCATAGGAAAATCTGACACACATATCCTTGATGAGAAAAAAGAACCAGAAGAATAATGAAGATGCCATTTCTGCACTTTTCCATTCTGAGATTTATAGATTTTGATCATTTGAATATTCATCTAGGGGGAAATCTGAAGCCATCGAGTTCAGATAGACAGTGAATCTTCATTCACAACTGTATGTCAGTGGTTGTCAGTCAAACATGAGGGAAAGGGAATCAAAGTCAAGAATTTCTGCTTCAGAAAATATAGAACTTTATTCAGTAAGAAACACCTGAAATATCTGATCTCAAACTTTTGAAAATGATGCATCATTAGACAGAGGCAATTCCTAAAGCAAGTCTCAGTTTTTTCTGAAAAATATTTGTAAGCAACTGACCTGAAGAATCTCTAATAAAAAAGCGTCATCTATAAACAATAGCTCTGTTACAATGCCACTGATTTGTACAACTCAGAGGAAATGCTGACATCCTCCATTCAAGCACTAATTTCAAGCTACTGAAAATGTTTTAAATCCTGACAGCATCTTCTTCCATGAGTTAATTCAAGGGGAATAAATGTGCAAAACAAAGGAAAGAAGGAAGGCAAAGGCACACTGTTACCAGACAAACACTGCTCCCACAAATCTCCCTTATTTCCACCATCTGCTGCGAGGCTTCTTGTTAGAATGTGCAATGCATAATTTACTCCTTGTGTCTTTCCTTTCATCATCCTGTGAGTACAGATTCTTCCATAGGCATCCTTGGTGTTACTGCCATTCCTGTCACTGGTGCAAACTGAAACTGGCTGGTGGATTTACTTACATGGGTGTGCACTCTGCGGGATTGCTGCTGCAACTTCTTAGCAGCCTCTGTCTTCATGACACTACTTCTGGACCTCCCTCTCACTCTCTCTTGTCTAGTAATGTCTTGTCTCATGGAGACTGGAGAGCTAAGTTCATTAAAATGGAATTTGGTGGGTTATTGCACGAAATTACCTCTATTTACATCTGCTGCCTGTCACTTTCAATGCTCTATGCCTTTTATCACTTAATACTTCCACTACATGTCCATGCCAACTTTCAGTGGGCAGCAGTTGTAAACTCAAGTTAGCATTGCTTGCGGCGTGCACTCCTTCCTATAGAAGCCTCCTTTAACGGTCTGTGTGAGCTGGTGTCTTGGCCAAGAATATTTGTTCATTGGTAAGACAGAGCTACAGCTGTGCTGATATCCAGAAATGCCAAGAATATCCATAAATGATTTTCCTAGGCTGAATTATAGCTCCTACACTGTTATTAACTCTTTGGCTACTGCAAAATGTCTTTGTTGAGATCAGCTGTGAAGCAAAGAATAAAACTGAAAGTAAGCTTTTGGCTGGAGTGAGCGCTGAACCTGAATCTTTCATATTTCAACTGGGCTGGGCTGCAATATTTCAACTAAAAGAGAAGTTCTGAATTTTTGCTTGTGGAATGCAGCTTAGCAGTGATTTGATGAGTGACTGCATAACAAAATTCACGCCTATAAGGCATTCAAGAGGTGGATACCCATTTGCGACCTCAGTGCCTTGAGTTAAAACGCTGGTTAGGCCCATGGCAGACTGTGTTGTCTACTGGCTGAGTCACAGCCTACAAAGCAGCATGTTATCCACATCTAGTATACACTCCTGGTTGCGCAGCACTGCTCCAGGTGCTAGAAAATCTTGACAACCAGCCCATTTTCCTGTCTAACCTGCTACATCCATCACCTTCACCTCTGTTTACTTGTGCGAGCAGTTCAGCAGAGACGTTGAAAGGATGAAGAGCAGCAGAGTGCATTATTTCCACAGACCTCAGCAGGCACTGGCTAATGTCCCACATCTGCAGAAGCTCAGGCAATTACATTTTTCTTCTCACTTGCTGTTAACATGACACCCAAACACCTAACTGACTACCACAGCAAAGCCAGGAAATCTGCGCCCATGAAAATTAGGCACATACCAACATGGGACAGCTCAGATGTGTCTCAGAAACATTGGCTTTAAAGGCTTCCTTACTCACACTTTCTTCCTGCCCTTTCGTCAGTGAGTTAACACAGCATCAAAGTGTCTGCCACCCTGATCTCTGACCATAAGCCTATTAAAATTGCATTGGAAGTTAACAATGAGGATGGAAAACAAAGATCAAATGAATAATGCATAAACAAAGCACTTCAATTAGATATTGAAGAAAATAATATAAATATATTAGATAGCAAAATATCTTGAATTATAAATTAGATTGGGAAATTCTTTTTTTTTCCTCCACTGGGAGGAAAAAATGAAAGGAAACAAAGATATACATAGTCTTTGATTGGCTGATGAGAATAAACTGTGGGGATATTTATACTTCTTTGCTGTTCAAGCTTAATGATTTCATGTGTTTTTGCAAGATAACACTTAGGTCATGTGATTTCATCAACCAATCGAGCTGCCAGGCTCTTCACTGACACTCAGTAATGAAGTGATATGGTAGGGTAGGACACAGTCACCTTATCTTTTTATAAATGCATTGAGTGGCATTTGGGATGCCTTCCTACCTTTCCAGTTCATTTGCATTACACAAGAACCCTCTAAATGTTAAAGCTTTCACTTGCAGCGGAAGTTTGACGCTTCCAGCGGCATTCAAGGATATCTGTCTTGGAGTGGCATAAAAATAATGATGTGCAGTTGTGTGTGTGGGGACGGGGCTGCGTACGCGTGTGCGCAACAGCCGTCTGAGACGCTCCGGAGCTGTCTCCGGCACCAAAGCAACGCGTGGCGTCCATCCGAGTTGACAGGCCTACCCAACCTGAAATCATCTGAGTGCAGTTTCTGAAATCGTTTGAAAGTGGAGTGTCAGGAAGATGTTTGCATGGCGGCTGACATCTCCTCCCGGCGTGGTTTAATGACATCCCTCCCTTGTCATAACTCTCACGCTTCACAAATAATAACAGCGGTGGAAGGACTTGGCAAGACGGAGTTGGGGGCAGGAATGGGAACCTGGGGAAGGGCTGGGAGGCAGGAAAGTGCAAATCACTGGAGACAAAACCACTTGAAAGGGCTTGAATCAGCCTGAACATTCGTACCTGCGAGGGTTGTGGGCTTTTCTTGCTTTCCACTTCGCTCTGTCTTGTTAAACAAAGGATACGGATTTTCCTGCCTTTGCCAATCAGCCCAATCTAGAGCAGCAGGCAAGGATGAAATCCTTCTCAGTATGGAGACCTGCCTATACTGTGCTAATTGTCTTTATGTATTTATTACAATATCTTTGGCAGGTGCAAGGAGGAAGAGGGCAGCAAACATGCTGCTGTGTGTGAGAGTTTCTTCCTACCTTCCCTGGGCTTCTGGCTTTGGTGGGACTGGGAGGTGGGTTGCATCTGGAGAGAAATGAAAATAAACACCGCAAAGCGAAAGCTGTGGGGTCAAAATGCTCCACTGAGCAAGTACATATGAGGGAGGTCATCCTCCCCCTCTACTCTGCCCTGATGAGGACACACCTGGAGTACTGTGTCCAGTTCTGGGCTCCCCGGTTCAAGAAGGACAGGGAACTGCTGGAGAGGGTGCAGCAAAGGGATACCAAGATGATGAGTGGACTGGAACACCTCTCTGATGAAGAAAGGCTGAGGGACTTGGGTCTCTTCAGTCTGGAAAAAAGATGACTGAGGGGGGATCTTATTAACACTTATAAATACTTAAAAGGTGGGTGTCAGGAGGATGGGGCCAGGATCTTTTCAGTGGTGCCCAGTGACAGGACAAGGGGTAACAGGCACAAACTTGAACATAGGAAGTTCCACCTAAACATGAGGAGGAACTTCTTTCCTTTGAGGGTGGCAGAGCCCTGGCACAGGCTGCCCAGAGAGGTGGTGGAGTCTCCAATTCTGGAGACATTCCAAACCCGCCTGGACACACTGCTTTGCAACCTGCTCTAGGTGACTCTGCTCTGGCAGGGGGTTGGACTAGATGGTCTCCAGAGGTCCCTTCCAACCCCTGACATTCTGTGATTCTCTGATTTTCTGAGTTGAGGGGTTTGAACTCCTGATTTAGAAAATCAGCTGGGCCGCCTTCCTACTGGCTTACCTTGGGTAAGTTGCCCCATGCCTCTGTGCCTCAGTTTCGCCTTTGTAAGACTGGGAGGAGAAGGCAGTGTTAGGATTGAGGAACGAAGATTAATCCCAGAGCAGACCAGACACATCGGGATGACATTATACATGTTACAACAGTGTCACATAGGGGATGGACATGGTTCTTTTAAAATGCCTCATCAGCACTACATACTCTCAATTAAATGCAATTATAGCCAGGAAAAATGATCAAGAGCTAACTGACAGACTCTATACTAATTTGATATTTCCCCCATTTCCAAAGAAAGAGGCACATTCTCCAAGCGTTTGCTAATTAACGTTGCCCACTTGTCAGTGTAAGACTGGGGAGCCAGACTTCTGCCCCCATTTTTGGTCAATTCAGAGCATGAGGAAAAGGCGCTGCCTCTGGATTCCTGGATGGGGATGCACCCAGCAGAACGAGCCACATCACCCACGAAGTCTGTGCACTGCCAGGCAGAGGAAAGACTTGTTTCTGTCAGGCGTGAAGGCAATGAGAGAGCCAAGGAGCTGAGGAACCAGGTACGCTCCTTCCCGCGTCTCCAGATGGCTGTCTCAGCTGTCTCTGCAGCCATAAGAGGCAGTTTAGGAACGGAAAGCCTGCACCTGCTGCTGAAAGAAACATGATTTTGTAGGTGCCTGGTGTCTGAGGGTTTCAGTGTGCAATAAAAAGATAATTTATAGTAATCGTAACAATCACAGGTGAAACCTTGAGGCCTTTAACAGTCTTTTGTGGGGCAGAACGACCACATAAGGTGGTGACAAGTTTGCTGTCTCAAGGACTGAGTAAATGAATGAACTGCAGTCCAAGGACTATCTCAGTAATAATACAGCAAAGGGAATGCAAAGACCCCCCCTTGCTTTAGCTAATACACCTCAGGAAGGGCTTCTGTACACCCAAATTTTGTCTTCTACCCTCCCTCCATATGTAGCAATCTTTAACATGCAGTCTAATAAGAATAGATGACTGGGGTTTTTTGCTTACTAACTTTGTCTAAAACACAGATATGCCTGTGTTTTATAGAAAAAGTTTGTTGGGCCAAATATGTCTCTGATGTAACACCTTTGAGCACAGTCGAGATCCATTTTAGCCACAGTGTCCAGCTATGCAAGGGGTATCTGAGGGATGCCTACAGCTCCTTACTGCCCCTTGGCCACATACACACCACAAGGTACATGAAGAAATCTCCCAAGCCCCTTTTTAAATGTCTTTCCTGCAGATGTACCGTGGGCAGGCACCTGTGAGGGTGGAGGGTGTCTTCTGGAGGACAGGAGCTTGCGTTTCTGCCTTTGGTAGCAGTGACTGACACCGTGGTAGCCTCTCAGGCTTGCACGTGCTCTGCCGGCCCTCCGGGAGTGTATTTACAAATTAAACGAAAGAGACAACAGATGCTTTCACGTTACTTCACAAGGAACTGAATGACAAGGTCAAGGAAGAGGAAAGAAAGAAAAGAGCTCTCTCAAAAGGAGTGTGTACCTCAGTTGCCAGGATTATCTTAAATGGGCTCACACCTACAGCACCGAGGGAGTCCCTGTGCACTGAGAAAGCCTGTCCTTTGTTCAGCTAGCATCCTTTCTCTTGCTTCTCTTGGCTCTCCAGACAGAGGATAAAGGATCCTAGTGCATTCTCCTTGTCCAAAAGGACTTAGTCCAACTGCTCTTAGTCCATCATTTCCCAGCGCTGCACAGCAGATTCCCTTCTCCGAAGCTGTGTGTGGGCGGATATACAACACATAGAGATTAGCATTTGTCCCAGTCTGTACACTGCTCTTCTACATTTCAGAGCTTGCAAGGAGTGCACGGGTATGTCACTGAGCAGAGCTGCAAAGCAAGGGAACCTCTCTTCTCTTGGAGTGCTTGCTGCTGGTACAAATTGTGTCCCCTGAAAACACTAGGGGTGGGTATGGCACCTGGTTGCTTTGCTGTGCCATGAACATGGTTCAGGTTGGAGGAGGTGTTTGTGAGAGTGATGGACAACACAGAGAGGCAACTGCAGCCTGAATTTGTTGAGGGCTTAGATCAAAGTCTGATGTAGTTAATAGAGTCTTTCCCTTGTCTTCACTGGGCTTTAAAGTAGTCTCCAAGCTCTTTAGGTGCGAATTTCTGGGACTCGTTTCAGCTAGCACCAAATACCTGAAAATTTGGAGTAAAGTCAAGTTGAACCATGCAAGTTCTTTCTATTACCAATGGAAAGATCCAGACTCCTCACTCCAGAGAGTGAGTCTACCCCAGATATGAAAGTATAACGTGAATTTAATGCCAGAAATTTATTCAAGTTACTGGAGGAAAAATGCACAAACCAGAACATCAGCATGAGTCTAGCTGAAACGGTACCAGCAGATACCAGAATATTCCGGTAAATCTTGAGGCAAGCTGAATGGACACAATGCAGAAAGTCTGCTAAATTATAAGTACTACCGTTAAGTGCAGAATGAAATCTAAAATAAGGCCTCTCATGTGGAGATCCCTGTGAATTTCTTACATTTCATATGGCTTGGCTTCCTCAGATGTCTCAATGACCCCGGCTAATGTTTCCTCTGCTATTCACCACATAACAGTACTGGGAAGAGTAGAGTTTAACTATAATTGCCAGAGGGCATTTAAGGTAAATACTATGCAATTCCTCATATTTAACTAAGTGTCTGAGGAGGGCTAACATGTCTATCTTAACCAATATCTTTAACAGAGAGGGTACCTCATACTGTTAGAGATATTTAGGATGAAGTACTTAAGTGTTTTAAGTAGATAAGTATGGGGAGAGTTTTGGTGGCATGTGTGCACTTTCTCTCTCTTTCTGTTTTTGGTTTTGTTCAGTCTCTTTTAATATAAAATCCACATAACCAAAGGGGGATTGCAAACAAAGCAAAGAACATAAATTTTACAAGTGAACCGAGGGTGCATGTAATTAAATCAGAATTATTGTTGAAAGGTTTGACTCTGATTCTTAATGGTGCTGCATCCCCATCTATTTTCAAAGAAATCCCTGGAAACTGACGGGAACTTAACACACTCTGAAAATTTCTTAATATCTTTTGGTCCAAAACACAAATTGAAAAAAGTAGCTACTTCATACTTTGACTACTTCATCCATAAGGGCTCTTATTCCTGAGCATCATCCTCATGCTTGTTTTACAAGTCTCTAACGACCCCAGAGCGGTTGGGATGTCTGTTCATGTTCGAGCTGAAAGACAGCAAGAGAGAGAGGGGCTGTGAAGGGCAGTCAGTAGTGAAGACAAGTTTTCAGTCTTCGAGCTCCTGAGCTTTTCTTCCTTGAGATGAAGGCGGCAAAGGGGCTATTCCCTGGCATGGGAACGAGCCTAGCGTAGTGGAAGAGAACGGCTGCTCACAAGCTCTTCTGATGCAGGCAGGTCCATCGGGAGAGCTCCTCCCGCATGAAAGATCTGTGCTGGCACTAATGAATTTCTTAGCGATTGATTATGGAATCAAAGCTCGTCGTTTGTCCTCAGTGGGCCTCAGTCTAATTTCTGCGTGTGTTAAAGAAGCAACTCATTTTTGTTGATAGAGATTAGGATTAAAACTCACAAGGGGAGGTGGGGAAAAGGATGGAGCTCAAAGCTTCCACCTGTATCTTCTCATCTTTGGAGCTTAGTTTAATAAACACAGAAAACATATGCAGGTGGCTGGTTCAGAAATACTTTGCCAGCATAGCAGCTGCTTAAAAGCTTCCAAATGTTCAAGATGTTTATGAACTGGGATCTATCTCTTGTCATCCTCCATCCTCCACACTCCCGCACACCTCCTCTAATTACAAAAAAATGAAACACTGAATAGTAAGTGCATTCAGATGAAGCTGGAGGTCTGGATTTGTCCCTCCTCACCTCCTGCTATGCTATCAAATCTAGTGATATGTGAGAGCAGTTTGGGCTGACACAGGCTGGTGTCTCCTCCTGTGCTGTCCATGTGTACCTCATGGCACTTCTGGTGTTTTAGAAGGTAATTTAGAGGGGAAATTAAGCCAGTAGGGGTATGTAACTCCAATTCTGGTGTTATAGTCCAAAGTATAAGAACTGCAAGACAACAGAAGAGGGTAGAGCAGTTGTGCATCAGAGGCATTGCATGGAAACTAGCAGTACATGTAGTGATGCTCTCTTCACCTCATTTCCCTATATCCAGGGGACACATCAGTCAATGCTCTGCATGAGCAACCAGAAACTCAGCTTTACCTACACCTTCGTTCCTAACAGAGGTATCTCTGCGTGGTTTTTGAAACAACCCTCCTTGTCTGCAGGAGGACTTTGGGAAGCACTGACCAAGGACTCTTCCTTCCGCAGCCAGATCTGCTGCAATCCAGGCACATTGAGCCTTGGTGTAGGCTCAGTAAATCTGCTCCACACACCAGGTGAGGGAGCAATCCCTCCCACTATTGCACCGTAAAGTGTGAAATATCAGATATTTCTTTTCTCGTCTTTTCCCCATGCCCTGCCCTGCCACCTGTGAAATTTCTGAAACTTTTTTCATTTACGGGGAAAATTAAATAAACAAATAAATAAACACCCAGAACTCAACAATTTCTTATTAAAGTTCTGAACATATGCTACTTAGGAAAAAAAAAATCTAAGTGAAATTGGCTGATAAACTAAGAATCCCACAAAGGGCTGTTCTTCCAATCATCCGGTATTTCTCCTGTAATTTCCTCAGAGATTGTGGAATGATTTTCCAGATGTCTCTGTTCCTTCCAGGTGGCGTGTTCAACATGATTTGGAACAAGGCCAATCTTATGCTTCTTCCTATACAGGGGGGATGATACTGGGCAAGGTACATACATGTAGATACTTCCATATTTTTGAAAACATAAATAGCTGGTTTTCTTGTCAGGCTAACAAAATTGCCCTGTCTAAGAAAGGTACCACATTTTCTGATCAATAAGAAGAAAACCAAGGGCATCTTTTGCTATGGGACAGAGTTTGTAAGGGGTCAGGAGGTGGCATGGTTTCCTTCTGCCCTTTAATTTGACTGACATAAAGCCTGTTTAGCCTCAAAGCTACTTTGGTTCCCCCCAAATGTTATATGTCCGTGCTTGCCTGGTTGAACATAGACTTGCAACAGAAACGTGCAACTGCAGAGCTAGGGCTGCAGGGCATGGGGCTTCTTATGGGGCAAGAAACCTGCAGCAGGTGAAAACAGTAACAGTAGGTTTGGGTCAGTCTGTTGGATCAGGCCAAAAACCCACGTCCTCTTCTGCCTATATTCAGTATCTTGACATCTGGGGCAAAGAGATCTGTTGGGGGGCCTAATCTTGTGGTTGATCTCTGCAGGGTGCACTGACGTTCACAGGAGCTGCAGGTGTGCAGCTGCTAACAGGGACCTCTGTCCATCTCAGAACCTCCTCCATCTGCAAAAGAGCAGACATATCTGCCGACAAACTGGATGATTCCTCACAGCAAAGTCTGCTCTGTTTTTCACCTGATACACTTTTTACCCTGCAAGTTTAACCGCTTCCCTGTAAATGAGAACCATTTTTATTTTTGGTACCGGCTCACAGCTCTGCTCTGCACTATCAGAGAGATTAAGCCAATCAGTACTACCAGTGGCCTCTGACTCCCTGTGATGGAGGGATACGGCAGTGCAAATGCCACAGGTGCATTTTAATACTTGCGATTTTTAAATGACGAGAAGGATCCTCACTGGGAGGAAAGACAGAGCCGGATTTTTGGCTGTGGCAGAGCTAGCTGAGCGCTGCCCTTGAGCGGAGTTTTCATTCTGCCTCCTCCCAGCACTGACATCGGCAGGGCAATAGCCACCTGTTGGGTTTTAAGACAAAAGTAGAAGGGAAAGCATTTTTCTCACCTCTGTATTGGCCCCTGTGATATGCTTAAATGCCTCCAGCATGCCAGCGTCATAAGCTAAGCGTAAGTGAGGAACCTTGGACCTATGTTTCTTCAGCTCTACGGTTTGCTGTTGCAGTTCCCTCAGTTCAGGCTCCATGTACATGTTTTTGCCATTTTCACTCATGTTTTTTTCAATCGAAGCCCAGACTTTTAATGGGCAAGTTTTTCCAGCAAAGTGCCTAAATGTCACTGAGAAGACATTTTCCTTCCTTCATAAAATAAGTGTGATTTTCGTAAAAAATCCTTAATCTTCTACTGTCAAAAACCTAATTTTAATTGAAAACTTGCATCACAAATGGAAAGCATAATACTTATCACCTATCTGTTATGTCCACCTGAGCTATCTATCCAGAAATGTTCTGTAAGGTAGTGAGGCTGCTACCTTGTGTGAATATAGTAAACTTTTAAGGAAAGTCAGGAAAATTAATTAAAAAAAATTCCCTTTTCTGAATTGGGGTAAAAGATGCAACATTTTTGCTAAACTGCTCCTCTAAAACTAAACTAATGAAGAAGAAAAAGCTCTTTCTCAGCTTAGGCTCACTGATACTTTCCATCTCCGTAATTATGTGAATACCATAATGCTGTGCTATGATTTTAACCCTTTACATTTTTTTCACTTTTTACAGTAACCCTTTCTTTCCTGCAGCTTCGCCTGCATTTAATATGTTTCTAGTACACTTTTAGTCCAATAGCCTAGTGCTTTCTTCAACAACAAAACCAATTCAAACATAAATATATATTTAAATACTGAAACAATGAATTTACACAATTTCCACCAAGGTACCTCATGACATTGGGAGATGTGCTGAAACCAACATTTTGCCTTCAACTGTTTTGGTTTTTACAACTAGCTTTTATATTCAAGTGTGGCATCCATCTTTTCCAACTGAGAATGTTTACAAGTTAGATTCTAAGCTGGTCATCCTAGGGTTCTTTTATTGTTATTTTGGATGTAGAAACACTTCCTGAGGGCAATTCATCTGGCTTTTCTTACATGCTTGTATCTGGCTGCAATGAAATCACTTCTGGAGGTGCCTGTTTTACTTTACTGATTGTAAGAAAAGCCTGACATGACTAACCCAGATTAGACATCTGGCTTTTAGGACACCTAAATCAGGGAAGACCAACCCTGCCCCAGCTGGATTGGCAGAAAATGCCACCAAGCCTGTTATTAGCATCCCTATGATCATCCCTGTGTCAGAAATGCTGGCTTCTGCTGACTCCTGGACATTGTTCGTAGGCAAATGAGACCATGCCTTTAAATCTGAGAACAGTGGGGAGAAAAGCCATAGGATGTCACCTGCAGTGCTTAGCTTGCTTAGAAGTGCTGCTGAAGGGCCAGAAAGTTTGGAGACTGCTTTCTACCAAGTCATCAAAGAGAGCACTGGAAGCAGACTATATTTGTCTCTAAAAACCTCTTTTTCATTTGCACCTCAGGTTTATTTCCCCAGAGTTTGCAACAGCCGGGTTCTAATTTTGGATACGTGACTATCTTTTACCGAGACGGTCACCAAGAACATGAAATTGACAATAAGTTTTTGGATGTGGGAATCAGCAACAAATTACTTTTTGAAAGTAATTTGAGCAACACTGAGTCGCTGATAGATTCAGGCCACAAACACTTTCACCCGAATCAAGACAACCTCCAAAACAAATACACCAGTCTGTAAGAAAAGAGCCTTCTCGTAGTGGAGGGATGGTTGGGTCACTGAGCATAGCAGTACTCATTATAGATAGAAAAACATAAGAGGAAGGATAACAAGGGAGATCTTATGTGGTCTAGGGAGAAGAAGGGTGTAGAGGGAAGTGCTGAGGATACTTGAGTTATTCTAGCCTGTTGAGATCTTAAATGAAAACTAAACGGGAGTCCAGAAAGATGAGGGAAGAGAGCAGAAAACACAGTCAGTTTGGCATCTCTGATCTCAGATCAGCCTGCAGTGAGTCTGAAAATGACCTCAGGCTGGAGATCTCCAGCTGTGACTCTGGCACAGATGGTCCCCCTTGCCTTCAGTGGAGAAAGGACAGAAAGAGAAAAGACTGGTATTTCCACCCCTGCATTTACTCCTTAAAAAAACCCAACACCCAACCCTTGTGCCCCAAGACAACAATAAAATCTGCTATTTCCCTCCTCTTTCTGCAGAAAGAGAGGAGTGACCTTGTGAAAACAGACCCCCTGAAGGAGAGGATCTCACATTTTGAGACCTGCAGGGCCATTTTCTTTCCCAAAAGCACCCATGCTGACCTGATCCTGCACCCAGGGAAGGGGCTGATAACAATCCCTCCTGACTGGAGCGGGGACAGACTGGCCGGCACGTAAGCTCTTTGGGAAGTGCTGCCGGTCTCTTGTACAGCTGCCCAGCAGGAGAGGGCTGTCTCTCAGCAAGACCTCGGTGGCTACATCTACATTACTCTGAAAGGGCACCATCTGGAGCAGCAGGAAACATGGCATACTCCACCTCCTGCGGGCTGCCTGCCTGTGGAGAGTTTGCTTGGGCCTGCCTGGTAGCACAGTAACCCTCCAGGTATCCCTGGGCATGCGAGGTACCGTGCGGTGTGGTGCGAGAGGAGTATACTTGACACACCTTAGGCCATTCTTTCAGGCTCAATATCTGCACAGAGGGTGATTTCCTGGTCTTGAGCCCTCAAGGCTCCCCTTAACAGCCACTGTAGACATCTAACATCAAGCGCTGTTCAATTCCACCTGTTCACAAGCAGTTCTTCCCCTCTTTTGGACATGAAAGCATTTTACTTCTGTGTCCACCTAGGTCATTCCTCCCTCCTTCTCTCCACCCAACTGTGCAAAACCGCACACCATGTCAGAGAAGGAAAAGCTGATTTACCATAACAGATCAGAGTGTGGGTATGTCGCATAAAATATGCTGTTTGTGACAGAGGGAGCCATCCAACCAATTTGATAGCTCTGGTCCCAGGGGATTAAAATGCCTCCTTCATCTCGGCAGAGAGCCTGTGTATGTAAAGAACCTGAATTAAAATCTACCTTTTGCTTCGATGCCTTCAAAACACTGCTGCCTCTCATGGGCAAAGCCAGACATAATCCTGGATTCAGCGTTCCCTCTCAGTACTGTTCAGTTTGTTATCTTACCTTGTTTGTTTGTTCCACTTACTTGTGTTTCCCTGACATGAGGATAATCAAAATCTCTGCAGGAGAGTACCATCCTCCCCGCTGTAATGGGTGGGGCTCTGCCTGCATCCCAGGCAGAGTGCTCCTAGGCAGTCATCAGTCTCATCTGGCTAATGGGTTTGTGGTGGTCCCCTAACCACAGCATGTGAGCACCTCCCCATCTTTAGCTACCCAGCTAGCTCACACTGAGCTCTGTCTTTTAAATAGCTAATGTTAGGTAAGCTAAATAAAACTCATCCTAGTTGACTTGATCAAGATAACACAGGTAGTCTGTCATAGAATAAATCATAGAACTTACACTAGAGGCCAATGTCCTCCGCAGCCTTAGGTTCATGTCCCTAATGTGAAATAAAACACATCAAGGGCTACCAAATAGAAAGACAACACCTTTGACTCAAGGATCTTTTGAACTACAAATCATGGGAGAAGGAAATAATACTTTGGGGAATAATCACTACCTGCTTGCTCCAGTTTTACTTTTTTTCTTAGACACATACTCTTGGCCATAATCAAAGAGAGGATACCAGGCAAGGCAGACGTTTAGGCTCTCCCAGTCTTGCCATTCCTGTGTTTCTTCCTATCTCAGACCTTGGGCTAGTCACTTAAGGACAACTTTCTAGTGACAACATTGTTTCCAGCTTCCTTGACCAAGGTCACATTGGAAGTCTGTAAAAGGTCTGAGAATTAATTCCAAATTGCTCAAGTGAAATTTCTACACATTGGACTGTCCACCCCCTGATTCATGGCTGCTGCAACTAATTTCAACTGCAGACTATCAAACTTTTTCAGGAGCTGTCTCTGATCAGTGGATAGTTATTTTTTTTTTTTTTTTTAAAAAAAAAAAGAAGGGGGGAACACATCAAATAAATTCAAACAATAAATAAGCCAGCTCAAATCAAGGTCTGCTCATGGATATTCAGTAAGCTGCAAAAGAATCAAAATCTGTTGGATAAATTATTCATTGCAAATTATTTGTTCATCTTGACAGTCATAAAATTATACAATCCATTAAAAAAAAGTCCAGTCACAGTATTTGACTGCAGCCCTATGCTACAGAGAAAAACCCACTAGGGTGGTATTTAGGATAAATGACATGCATGTGCCCTGCTGATGGAATCTGGGGGTGTCCAGCACCTCTTAATTCAGCCTGGGAGATGGAGTACCATACAGGTACCTGCTCATTGCCTCTGGGAGGGATGGTTTCCTTTACTCTTAGGGGATCTGAGGATACTCCTCCACATTCCTCCCTCTACCCCAGCAGAAATAAGAGGGTGTGGAGACCACCACTCTCACACATGTCAAATGATTTAAGTCACAGAAATCCACTTCAGCTTTGTGCCAATGGACTCTCTTCAAAGTAGGCTGTGTTTCAACACCTCCTGCTTAGACATATCTGTGGCCCTTTTTGCCACCTTAATTCAGGGACTAGAGGAAGACTGTTGCACGTTTCTGCCACCTCCCAGTGATCCTGTTATAGATTGGTCCTTGAGTTTGTTGCATCAGACAAAATGGAGAGCAAGAGTGTGTTTCTCTACTTCCTCCTGTCTCTGTCTTCCTCTCTTAAATATACACCTGGAACCTTTCCCCTGCACAACATGATAAATCTGCCTCTACACAAGGGAGGGGCATTGAGCTATGCTGATAACTCATGGCTGGGCACAGTCTTTGTGTTCACTTTGTATTGCCAAGTGTAGAGGGCTTGGACTGAGGTTGATAAGCACAGAGGCCATGTTAGCCGTCACTTTGCTGCAATTCATCGTACTTCTTATGGCCTGCATCACTGAAAATGCACTTTATTTTCAAAATGAGAAATACAGCAGAGCCCTTATCAACATACAGCAAACCGTACCAGAGGAGCACACACTTCAGTGCAGCGAGTGCCATACCAGGCTCTTATATTCCATGCATGGGCTGAAACAAGTGGAGATGACTTTGATTACTTTTACACACACACACACACGTACATTCACAGACACATATATGTATCTGTGTGCACGTGTGTGCAAAGCCCAGTGTGATCTGATCAGTATTAGATAAAGTTGCAGACGTCAGAAAGTAAAAATGCCTGTTACCAAAGCACAGAGAGAATAAGTGATTCTACTCTATTCCATGCAGCATCTTACATACTACCTTCATCACTGTGGTATTTATTTCTCTCTCTGATTTTTTCTTCTTTTTAAGGTTTGATCTCAGGCCAGGTTTTCTAATGAATTTAGTGAAAGGATCAAAGGATGAGAATCACCATCTGCCTAAAGAAAACAATAGTATTTCCAAATGCATGATGATATCTGGCAGGGAAGACAGATTGTTGGGCTCCTTAACTACATCATAGAAGGGAGATGGGAAGAGCAATAGAGCAGGAAACTTTATCTAACCAGATGCCAGCAAAAATTCAAGTCTTCCCAAACTACTGCCAATTATTTTATTTTGGTGGCTTGAAAGAGGAAAAAGAGAAGGGAAGGGAAGGGAAGGGAAGGGAAGGGAAGGGAAGGGAAGGGAAGGGAAGGGAAGGGAAGGGAAGGGAAAGGGAAAGGGAAGGGAAAGGGAAAGGGAAAGGGAAAGGGAAAGGGAAGGGAAGGGAAAGGGAAGGGAAGGGAAGGGAAGGGAAGGGAAGGGAAGGGAAGGGAAGGGAAGGGAAGGGAAGGGAAGGGAAGGGAAGGGAAGGGAAGGGAAAGGGAAAGGGAAGGGAAGGGAAGGGAAGGGAAGGGAAGGGAAGGGAAGGGAAGGGAAGGGAAGGGAAGGGAAGGGAAGGGAAGGGAAGGGAAGGGAAGGGAAGGGAAGGGAAGGGAAGGGAAGGGAAGGGAAGGGAAGGAGAGGAAAGGGAAGGGAAGGAGAGGAAAGGAGAGGAAAGGAGAGGAAAGGAGAGGAAAGGAGAGGAAAGGAGAGGAAAGGAAAGGAAAGGAAAGGAAAGGAAAGGAAAAAGCACTGTCATGTGAGAAGCAAGGAGTAGATGTATTTATCCTCCTCCTGGATTGAGCCCCAGCAGTGCAGAGGGACCGGCAGGCAGCAGTCAGACAGCCAGAGTTTATTGAAATGAACTCATGTACGTCCAAGGCAGCTCCTCTCCTGCCCCATTTTTTCCATCTCTTGACAGATCCCATTAAGCCGAACAGTGAGCTAACTGGTTTGCAGAGCCCCATGGGCTGTTGCAAAGGAGTGGATGCTTACACAGCTCTGTGGTCATTTCTAGGTTGGGGGGAGCTGTTGAAACAATTTAGCATTTGCAAGTATTTAGCAGGTAGAGATTTAGAGGAGGGAGAGAAATTTCAGATTTTCAGCCTAAGACCCTGGCAATGGTTTGGGACTTCAAAAAGCCATAAAATATACTCCCTTAATAACAATGCATTTTAATATGCCTGAGAATTAAAAGAAGTGCTAAAAAGATACTGAACAGCTTTGTAAATCTTGGCTTGTGAATGTGCATTCTGTAAACCACCAGGTCTAAGTGAAGAAGAGGGATTTCAAAGAAATTTAGACTTCCGAAGAGAAAACAATTCCCGTCATGGATTGCTGGACAACCACGGATCTTGGGCATTAACCTCAGTGTTCATCTGCACAGGGGCAAATGATGTGCCCATACCACCAAGCACCCAGAAATCTCAGATGAACACCCAGTAGCCTCAAATTCTATTTGCACACTGAAATAAAGGAGATTTCCAAGGGAAAATGTGGACGTATGGTGATCCTACTTAAAGAGGAATGATGGTGTTTCTGCTTTCTCCTCTGTAGTTGCTTTTGAAAAGACCACCAGACATCTATGCTCCTCATTAGGAGCCTCACTTCCTTTGGAAGCCTAGACCTGTGGGATTTGTGCATGGAGTGGCATCTGAGCCCATTCTCCACAAGACACAGCAAGACAGAGGAGGTTGCATCCCCAACCCTAGACATTGTGAGGTGTCATCTTTGCAAACACCATCTCTCTTTAAGAGAACAGTCCATGCTAGCAGAGTATTTCTTAATGTTGGTGTCAGCCTCTGCCTTCCAAGCAAGTTACAGGTACAGAAATGTAAATGAGGTAAGCAGTGGTGGAGTGAAAGGGGAGACACCAAATCCACAGCCCTAGAGAACAAGCTAAGCAAAGAAAGACTTGCTCAGACCTTTATTGCAGCATCCTCTCCCTGACCAGCTACTTGGCATTCCAGCAGGGTTGGTTAATCCTTTGCCTTTGATGAATCTTTAATCTTGGCACCTTGTGGCTGAAGCCGGCACTAACTAGCAGATCCTGGCGATCAAAGTCATGGACTTAAATATTTCATTTATAAATAAAAAATAATAAAATAAAAAATAAAGACTTGGCTTCATAATAGCAATAAGGAAACTCCAGGGGGGTTGTTATTGCCAATTAATCACACTCTTGGGACTAAAGAAGAGCTCCACTGCTCCTTGTAACTCTAATTGCCCTATGGGTGCAATTATCCGTACCCCCCTCTTCCTCTCCCTGTCCAGCCAGACCTTATGGCTTAATTCCAGGGTAGGCTTTCTAGTTTTTAACCTCTGTTGATCTAAGCTACCCTCTCTACAATCCAGGCTGGGGATGGAGATTGATAAGACTAATCCTTCTCCTTTTGTGTGAAATGTTCATTCTGGCCAGCTGCAATGCAAGTGTATTCACACCTGCTTCCATGCGCACAGATCCAGGCTGCCAGTGAGGACACACAGGGGAAGCCCTGTGCTGCAGAAGAAAATCCATGAGTACTATCTTTTTGGGTAGGCTCTGCAGCTCACGTCCTAGAAAACACATAGTTCTCACCTTCTACTCAGGACCTCAAACTTCCCACTGAAGCTGTAACCTCTACTTGGATCTCAAGGGCTGGACCTTGAAATTTTGAGCGTGGAAAGAAGCCTCCTCATTGCTATTTGTGTTACTTTGAATGTTTGGCAAATGTTAGAACTAGTCCTGTTAAAGACACACAGCCTGTTATTCAGTATTCATTATTGAACCCTTTCCAAATTTGAAGCCTGGACCTGACCTACAAAACATCTAAACCTACAGATAAATAGAGGCAAGTGTGACACTGCCATGGGACTAGCAGAAACAGATACTTGGGGAAAGGGAAAAAAACAAGGCAAGGAGAACACATCTAATGACTTTTTGGGCCTATTTATATGTTCTGCAAAAAGGAGTAGAACCACCTGACTGCGTCCCGTTAAAAATGAACTGCCCTGGATCCATTTTAAGTGTGCTGCCTGACAATTTCGTTCCGTGGACTCCAGTTGTTACAGTGGGAGAAGCAGTGAATGACTGTTCAGCTTCCCCGAGACGTTTTACATACGTCTGTCATATGCCAGTTTTATCAAGAGAAAATAAAGACACAAGTTGGCTCCTCAAAGAGAAAATTAAGAGTTAATGTAATCACTTTCTGTGGAGCAGAAATGTGAGAATACAGGGCTCTCTACTTTAGCAGATGGGGATTTAGAAAGAACCAAATTCTAGAGGATGAAGCCTGACATGCAAAGAGGAAATAAGGTGCCCCTTTTTAAGAGTGATTAACTATTAGAAATCTTTACCAAGGACTATAAAAGATAACCTGTCACTAGCTACTTTAAAATGGGATCAGATGTTTTTCTAAAATATATATTTTACTTCAACAATAGCTCTTGGACTTGAAACGGGAAATAATTCAGAGAAGTCTGAAGGCCTGTTTTATGTAGCAGGCTAGCTTAGATTGTCAAACCAGTCTCTTCTGGGCTTAAAATGCATGAATTATTAAGGTCTGATACTGCGTCTCCACGGCAAAGGTTGCTTTCTCTGAAAGGCTCAAGCCTTTAAAGGTTCACTTGTAGCTACTTGTAATGTTCATCACCTGCTGTAGTGGAAGCCCAAAGCTTTGAATTCAGGTCTTAAAGGAAAAAAAAATAAAAAATCAAGGACTGGATTCAGACTGTACGTGTTTTGTGGCTGATCTGAAGTTGTTCACCCTGCTATGCCTAACCACGTGAATTGAGGACTGCAAAAAAGCTGTCATACTGCAAGTTCGGAGCTCTCCGTTTCCTTGAAGAAACCTGGTCTGTAACAATAAAGTTTTCTTCATATTTTTATTCTTTACTCTATCCTCAGCTGGTGTAAGGGAACAGAGCTCCCTTAACTTCAGCCGAACTGTAGCAATTTACCACATCTGAGAATATGTCTCATTTCACCTCTCCATTCATTGATGGCATCATCTCTTGAGAGAAGAAAAAGGCAAACTTAATTCCCATCACCCATTCATTCCTTGCTTTCACTGCAAGGCAACTAACAATTATTGCTGATCACACATACACACAAAACTTTGCAGAGAGTCACTGGAGTTCTTTTGCAAAGAAAATGCTCTAGCTTTCATGAAAAACAGAGATTGAACAGTTCCTATGCCTTGTCCTTTCCTCCAGCATTTAAGGCCTGGAAAGCTTGCTGCTTGTGTTGTAATCTTACCCAGCTACAGGGTATGTGACTGTGTTGCTTATTCCTCCCCTGTGTAATGTAGACCTCCATGCCTCACATGAGCCAGAGCCTTGTATGAGTTATACGGCTATTATGTTATAAGTAGGACTGATGTATTACAGAATGCTGCCATAGATCCTATTAATGGCACTCGGGCTCCATTTTTTTTCTCCCTGTAGTAAATTCTGCACTTTTTTGGAAATGGACAGCTTCACAAAGATGCAAAGACCCAGCACCCAGCAGGGGATTAGGCAAAGTTTGGGGCTTGCAGGGTTAGGTGGTAGCAGAGCACCTCACTTCTCTGCAGTGCCAGGATTTACGTTGACGTGACCAGCCCCTGCTGATAAACTAGTGTCTTGTCCAGCCTTGAGCAGCACCCCTGCCAAGAGGTTCCCCCATTCCCACACATTTCACTCCATTGCCCGAATGGCTTTTACCATAATAATGTTTTCCGTTGTGCTGAATTTACAGTTACCTCAGCCCCTCACTACCATTCATTCCTTTCTGCCTATTGACAGATTTGCTGGTATCTGCCCTTTTTCTAACACTCTTCTACCCAAGAGCAAGATGTAGCCTGATATTCACATGCAGTGGATTTTTGTAAGAGATGAATCTGGACCCATTTTTCAGGCTCAAACATCTCTGATCTTCACTAGGTATGCATATTTCTGGGCTGTAGTCCCATTCTACTCTCAGTTCTTTGTAACAGGAAGAATCATAAAGTCCAGGATAGGCATATGTAGAGACCTCAAATCTCTATTTGGATATAATTTAGGCTTGGTTCTTCTTTTAATAATTAGGATTCAAACACAACATGAATCCTTTCCTTCCATGACAGTCTCATTCTCTTGGAACTCTCTTCTTACGAAGTTTGGCTTTTCCAGCTAGTTACTGAAGTAGGAAGGGAGTGGAGAGATATGAAAGGTAGTTGGATGATTCTTCCTCCTTTCCCAAATTTTGAAAAGAGGACAAAGACTTTTATGAATAAAAATGCCTTAATACTGTGGCTTTTGTCTGTATGTAAGTCTATCGGCTAAACCAAGTTGAGTCATGGAATCAGGCACTGTGCCATGGCCATCCTGATGGTTGCGGGCCAGGCACCCTTTCCAGGAAGAAATTTAGATTCACTCACCCTGTTCTGCGTGGAAGAGATTTTAGGTAGGTGGATAAAAACTGCACTGTGTCACTTGTTCCTTGGGCCAGAAAATGGGCCTTGGCTGGTTTAATTTACTAGTGTAGATATATGTTCTAAGATTGCATCGTGTAGTAATGATAACACGACAGCGAGACATGAAAGTTTAAAGATAACAGTATCTTCCTCAGTCCTGCTAACGGCTCACTGTGACTCCTCTGTATCTTACAGTTCATTTTCTTATTTCTTTCCCCTATCCTCCCTCCTTTCCAAGACCCAGCCAACAAGCACTATGTAATTTCTTACTGGATGCCTGGAAATGGGTTTGAAAAGAGACAGGTTCTTTGCTTGGAGGAACTGTGGGGTTTAGATATATTTAATGTTGCCTCTGCTCCAGCCTAACTAAACGTTCAGCAGTACAGCGAGCAAGTGAATGAGCGGTTGTAAAACCATGATGCAATCCCTGCCTGTCACATCTGATTTAGCAAACAAAGTCGGATGGTCTTGCAAATAAAAAAAAAAAAAAAAAGGAAAATAAGCATAACCAGTGCTTCTGTGTTGGAACTAAGCATTAAGAATCAGAGAACTGTATTGAAGCAGTGCAGCCAGCACATCCATCTTAGCACATCGGACCAAATGGAAATCCATGGCCAACAGATACGAGAAGCCTAAATACCTCAGTATTGGTAAGACAGACTCAGCCTGATTACAGGGAAGGCAGTGAGGCACAGAACTGGGGTCATAAATCTGGTGTGTAGAGTGTGATGAAGGCAGGTCTGACCAGGGGCTGGGATTCATACTGGCTTAGGTGAATGAAGTACAAGGGATTAGGGAATGCAGGTCTTCTTGAACATATATTGAATTTACCACTAAATTAATCAAGACTTTTTTCCAGATGCTCCAGATGATCCAGAGCTCTGACGTGTCTCTTATTGCCAATGAAATAAACTGCAATAGCATGTGGGGAGGGTTCATTGAAAATATATGTCTCAAAGTGACTCACTCTGGTGGTTGGAATGAAGAAGCACCTGAAGTCCAACGTTAATGCAAAAACGTTTGTGGCCTCAATCAGAGATGTGCAAAGGAGCAATGGTCTATTGATTTGTAACCACTTGCCCCATATCAGGAAAATATCTCACAAAAAAAAATGCTAACCTCTTCTGATTATCATCATGATGTTGGGAAGTTTCTGTCACTTTGGAGCCTGATTTGTAGGATTTTGGTGACGTGGTGTCCTTGTCAGGAATATATTCGCTAAATCCAGGCTCAGCTTTGACCCTGAGTCTTCCTGAATTGGATATGGTTTAATTCCTAGCTGGTGTATATTTTGCGTATATACAACACAACAAATCCTTTTTAATAAAGGGAAGAAAAGGCAGATGTAACAGGAGAATTGATACTTCTGTGTTTGTCCTGTTGGGTCCAGAAGAGAACAGATAAGTGATGAAGTAAAGAGAGGGTAGAAAAGAAAGAAAGGAAATCACAACCAATTTGTTAAACTAGCCTATTTTTCCATCATTCCCTGATTTGTCGTTTTACCTCTTTTTTGTTATTACTAGGGACATTAAGATGAAGGCAGTGTTCTTTCTGAGTTGCACTCCTGCAGCTCCTGCTAGTGGAGCATCTCTGAGTGCCTCGCTGATATGACCACACAAAACTCCACAGCACCCTTGTGAGAGGAGTCAATATCATTAAGGATGATTGTACGTTTCGATACATTTTCTAAAGCTCCATCTATGTTACAATTAATCTCCAATTCCAATCCAGTATTTGGTCTTCCAAGGTACACATTTACTTTCCATCGCGCGTAGTAACGATTTTCTGTCCCTGGTCCCGACTTTCCACTGGTGTAAATCTATAGAGAGCCTGCTCTGGCTCATTTTACACCGGCCCATCATCTCAGACTTTCTCTGATATTTGTTGTCTGGTGGTGTTGTGGGTCATTAAGATAGATGCTTGTGGCTACCTCGGGACAGGCGGATGTCAGTGTTGGGAAGATGTGTTTCCTTATATGTGGTTTGCTGCACTCAGTGGGATGTTTCAAGGTGGGAAAGACTATCTGAATGCAAAGTGGAATTGAGTGCACAGACTGCCACAACTGTTGGGCTAGAAGGTACCTAGAAAGAGCTCATTTTTCTTGTAAGAAGACAGGACCAGCTATATCTGTGTCGTTCGGGACAAAAGTTTGTCTGTGATGCTCTTGCAGGTCTGTAGTCCTGGAGAGTCTGTGCCCTGTGTGAATAAAGGATTTCAGCTTTTCATTGACTTTGCCATTGTATAGTGTGTCTTTTGCAGTAGTAAATTTTACCGTATCATAAATTTTATTACTTTTATTGAAATTTTATAAAACTAGCACCTGCAATCCTGTAATGAAGTGAGCATTATAGGTTTATTTTTACAGTAAGTTTCAAAGCATTATAATCACTGGACTTCCCTCTCCCCCTATTCCTCAGCTCTTGGAGGAATAAAAAAATCATCATATAAAGCAAGACATGATAAAACCTCAAAGAATTCCATATGTGTCTGTTAAAAAAAACCACCTCCAGCTTTTAAGCAGCTTTCATGCTTCTGTAAAGCTTGACTCCTGATTTTAGTTGTTTGGGATTGGGAATACTACAGTGGAAACCAGCAAAGAAAAGCATGGGCTAATTTGTCTGCTTGATGCACATGAGAACTGAGTATTACTCTTCCCAAACTGGAAGCAGACAAACTGTACAAAGCATCAGATGATAAGAGATGACTGTAGCTGTCACTTGGTTAAGCGGGCACAGACTGGGGAGAGGAGACAAGTGCTCTCCTCCAGCTTTTGGCTAAGTCTGTGATTCACCCACCTGGGGTCACATCTTCACTTTCTGGAGGAACATCCATAGCTCACACCGAGGTGCTGGGGAGCCCCTCACCTGTGTCTGAGGGAAGACTTGGGCTCCTAATTGTCTAGCATGGCTGCACAAGAAAGGTGTATAGTAATAATAATGCAGTAAATGAGAAAGCTGGCTATTTGAATATGACATCCTTTGTCAGCTTTATTTCACTTAATAATGTGGCATGGCTTGGGGAGGAAAAAAAAAAAATTAACCTTGCCATTTTTAAGACTGAATTGCTGGGAGTTTTTCTGCTGAAATTCATGTCCTTAACTTTCTTTGATATTTAACAAATTCTTAGTTTTGTCTCGATGGAAGCCTGTTTCAGGAGGGATAAGAGCTAAATGTCTGTGTATGTATGTGTATAGGGGGAGAGCGTAAAGCAAGCCGCCATTTGGGAATTGGGTGTAAAGTAGCCTGGCATTGATTAAGGTCGTTAAAAGAAAGTGGGAGGGGAAGTGTACTGAAAATGAGTGAAAGAACGGTATTGTAATCTGCTTTATTGCATTCCCGAGATGCTTGACTTAGCCTCATTGTCATAGCAAGATGATGTGTACCCTACGAGTGTATAAAAATATATGAACTCCTGGGACAATATAGTTCAATCTGCTCTGCTATTACCCATCATGCTCATCTGAGCACACTACAGCTATTAGATCTGTTTGTGAAACAGCTGAGCCCATGGATGGATCTCCTGCAAACGGAGCCTGAATGTACAGTTGAGACAGGGTCTGAATGTACAATACATGGAAGGAGAAACAATGGAAATGAATGTACAATGGGGATGACTGCACAATGGGAGGTGCCAGAGGAATGAATCTGCTCCAACTGTGGATATGTAATGGTAAAATAGACAGATCGCCATCTATAATTCATGGTGTTTGCTTCCCCCTTCCCCTTGTCAGATAGCCCTCAGTCAGTTTGACTTGCAGAAGCTATTCTTCACTACTGAAAGTTGTTAAAAAGCTGCCGTGTTTAACTCCAGAGGTAGTTGCAATTAAAACACAGGAACTTAGCTATGTATGTACAGAAAACCATGATCCCGTGCTCCTTCCTTTTCCAGAGGGGCCAAAGTAGGGCTACCTCTGGGTGGAGAAGAATGACATTAAAGCAGCTCTCTGCAACATGCATAAAAAGGCAAAACAGAACAGCATTCAGAGAAACCAAGCTCCCTGTTAAAATGATGTCAAAGGTTAAGAATATATACCAGAAACATAATGCTAATATTCTTAAAGGGGTTCCATCATACTCCTAAAAACAATTCATTTTTAAGGCACCTGAAGACGACTGTTGTGCCATAACCACTATTAACACTATCAACACTGATGCTTCGTTATCAGTGACACCATGAAGTAACTGAGTCACGTTCTTCTACGTTATGACAGCTTTTACATATATGTGCTTTTTTCTAATGATGGCATTGCTGAACAGACTGAAAAATACTAAGGTGTCACGCATTTGCATCTCTGTCTGTAAGAAAATTTTCTGCATTCTTACCACTTCAGTTTGGAAGTATTATAAATGCTCCAAATGCTTTTTCTTATCTATTCCTGGGATACTACTCTCCACCAGGGGAGGAAAATGAAAAAAAGAAAAAAACCACAAACTAATAAAAAAAGCTTGTCTTGTTATTTCCTTCTCTGGGTAATTGCATTTTCCATACCTCCCCCTTCAGAGGCATTTACAGTGAGTTCTGCCTTCCAATGCTTCTATTGATTTGTAGCTCTGCAGGGTGAAAGCCAGACCCTGGCAAAGCCAAAGGGAGTTTTGACTTCATTCTTTAAGAACACATCCACTGGTGTGCTGGATCAATGCAGAGTCAGAGCGCTGGCCTATTAAACTGGATTTGTAACTACTGCTCAGAGCTACAGCCATGCAAGCAGCCAAACCATACCGCTGAATTTAACCTTTACTTTTTGACTGCCTTTTTAGTGCCTGGGTAACGTGGATTAGTGTCAGGTGAAGGCCTGGGATGTCCCTTTCCACTCATACAGCTGATTTATGCATGGAGAGCTGCCCACCTGCTTTAGCCCTGCAAGTTGAGACCCGGTTCAGAGCCAACCAAAGGGGTACAGTCGAGATGCTGCCGCAGTGCTGACTACTGGTGTTGAGGTGCAAGGCCATACAAAGTCCCCCAGGCACAGATGCCCAACGCGGCATGCAGTAGTGGACTCTGTATGGTAGAAGGTAGGTTTGGCCCAAAGAAGGTGACATAATTCCCAGTACAGCCAGCAGAACTCCAGCAAGATAATTCACGACAGAGAAGGGGACAGAGTCCATTGCATCCTCTCTGAGACCACATCAAGCTTAAGAGCTGAATAAGCCGTTGACCTTGGCCTGTTTGTTGGCTATACCATCAGATCAATTAGATACAATTGTTAATAGCATAGCCTAATTACTTCCTAATTTCTTCAAGAATACCCCAAGCATAAGAATTCAATTAACTGCAACTATACAGAAAGTTTGAAGTCTGAGTTATTCTCTTATTGACATCATTTGGATGAAGAGAATGTGAGCACAGATGTTACGTTTCTTAAAGAATCCAATTTTTAATTAATTTTAACTTATAAGTTAATGAATAGGCTTCTCTTGTAAATTCTCTGGAAATTACTTCTATCCTCCAAAAGTACGAACACTAAGTTTGAGAAGGATAAGCTGCTGTTTGCTTGCGAAACATTGAGACAGAATCCCAGACTTCACTGCAAAGCACAAAATTTTAAATTACCAAATCAAGGCTATATTCCTGCTTTTATTAGACTTCCTTATGCTGTATGCCCTCACCCCAAATGAAAAATACAAGGCTGTCAGCAGCTTCTGGAAAATACAGGGAATTGTGATATTAGGTAATGCTTTGCCAGATTTTCCTTCTTTTCCTCTTAGTCCTGCTCCACTTCCTAATGGACTGTTAATGCAGTTCAGAGTGCATGATCTCTAAAATACTTTGAGGACTGCTGAAATGCACGGCATTATCTTAAGATAGCAGGGAAGGGATCTCATCCAATGTGTGCAGTGGAGTTTACTTCCAATGATAAAGACTCTTGGTTTTGGCAGGAAATTTGTGGAGGTGAAGTGATGGGAGTATAAAGTAGGCAGGGGTTAGAAAGCCGACACGCAGATAGTGGTAATACAAGCCCTAGCACAGGTAACACCATCCCCTGGTATCGCTGCATGGGGAAACTGCTCTCTGAAGGTCCTGACAGACAAATAGGGAAATTGGCATCCTTCCCCTCCCGTGATCACTTCGATGAAAATCCCATTGCAGTCCACCTCTCCTGGACACCACACTGGTTCACACACATATATGCTGGTTTACGCAGATATACACGGTGCAGACAGGTTACAAATAGTGGTTACTTTGGTTAAGACAGAGCCACAGTTACTACTTATCTCCCTGTTTGGGTAAATGCACTAACACGTGGAGGCTGGACATACTGCAGTAACTGCTGCAATGAGGATCAAAGGTGTATGGTTATCTCCCTTTAAGCCTTGGGATGACAGGAAACAGCTATATCCTCCCCTTTTCGCAGTTTCATATGTGGGCAGCTATTTGAGGAGGGTTCTGATTTTGTTAGCACTGCAGTAATAGTAGCGTAACACAGAGGTTCTGGCTTAAAAGCCTTTCATACTCTTGTCCCAGCAGGAGGCTGCACTACTTGAACATGCTGGAAACTGAAGGCAAAACAACTTTAATGCAAAGAGAAAGCTCTGGGATCATAGAACACATTACCATAGGTTGTAAATAAAAATTAATCTCCAAAAGATGAGCCTACATAGCAGAGCTAACTCTAAGAGCCCCGGGTTGGGTGTTAGCTGTGCAATTCGAGCAACATGGATGGCAACGGAAAGCGGCAAAGAAAAAAAATCCCACTGAGCTGCTGAAGGTGCCACCAGCCGTTTGTCTGTCCTGGGCTCAGTGTTTCTGCACAGCTCAGCTGCCTGTCGTACGTGTGCGACGTGGTGGAGGGTAAGCTCAGGTGCACCCACATAGGCTGCACTCCTGCATTGCGGGCAACAACTCATCTGAAGCCTGACCTGTGTGGTGCGTTGAGCATGGCTTCACTGAGTGACCCTAAGGCTCGAGATCCCAGACATGGTCCCCATGTCCAGTTTGCTAAAGGGAGGATGAGGAGAGACTCTTTATCAGGGAGTGTAATGATAGGACACAGGGTAACGGGCTCAAACTGAAGGAGGATAGATTTAGGTTGGATATCAGGAAGAAATTCTTTTCTGTGCGGGTGGTGAGGCACTGGAACAGGTTGCCCAGGGAAGCTGTGGATGCCCCATCCCTGGAGGTGTTCAAGGCCAGACTGGATGGGGCTTTGAGCAACCTGGTCTAGTGGGAGGTATCTCTGCCCATGGCAGCGGGGTTGGAACTAGATGAGCTTTAAGGTCCCTTCCAACCTGAACCATTCTGTAATTCTATGATTCTATGATTCTAAGATGAAGAGGTCTCTTGTACCTGACCTTACTGAATTTCTGTAAGACACTTGTGAACTCCGTAAATCCCATCCAGGTACTCTTGAGGTACAGGCGAGACCAAGGCACTGCTAATCTGACCATGTGTGGTGAAGGAGAAGCTGGACCAGATACCTTTGGAAGTCCCTTCCCACCAACACTCTAGTGATTTCCCTACAATATTTTAGCTGATATCTCTTTGTCCTTCTCTAGTTTGTCTCCATGAGCTGGCCGTTCAGTCTGGTGCACTGACGTCCTCCAGAGAGGACCTGGCTCCTCCACTGAGAATTGTGCTACCACACCAAAGCATCTCTCGGTTTCTCAGCAGTGCTCAGCACCTGGCACAACCGCGTTTCACACCTGAGGGTTAACATCCACGTTTATCTATTTTTTCCTATGTTGCTAAAGTTTGAGCATAATCCTCTCAGCCATTTTTTACTCTAGCGAGGAGCGAGAACAGGACGCTTTTCCTATTTGGAAAACTGTGAATCGTGTTTGCTTTTAAGCTTTGCTACAGAAAGAGAAAGCCAGCCGGCCTTTGAACCCTGACACAGAGGCAATTCTCACTGAAGATGGGTTGGTGTCTTCACTAGATTGCAGAAAAAGGAGGAGGGGCAGAGACAAGCATTTCAAAATGTGGTAATGAAAATGCTCACAGGAAATGTGTTAGATCAGTAAATAAACTCTAATGGCATTTGCACTTATTTAACATCCCTTTTACACATCCAGTATGGCTTAAGGGAGCCTTAATATAAATGTGAATTGGGGTCATAGAGAGAGAAACAGATACAAGGAAATGGGCACAAACTCGCAGTGATGCTCTCAACTGGGATGCACTGGGTATGTTCCCACACACAGATGCAGACACACAGACGCATGTGCTTTTCCTTAAAAATACTAAGCTTTCACTGGGCCCCGCTTCCCATTAAAGAGGACTTACATCCTATGAAAATTCATAAACTCTGCAGGCGTTTCCACGGCGATTTGACGGAGTAATCTCCCGTCATCTCAGCTTCTTGGTGACAATGACAAGAGGAAGATGGATTTATCAAATACACAGTGACATGTTTATGACCCTGTTTTGCATAAGCAGGAACCTGAGCCAAAGGCTGTGCAGCTTGAGATAGCAAGAGGGTTTTTATAAATATTGTGACAAGCAGAAGTGATATTTGGAAGAACATGAAAAAAAAAAATCTTTCAGTTTTTTTGAGACAGACCGCATTGTGTGGGGCGGGGGAAGAAAGCCTTTTTTCCCCACTTCTCCACAGTTCAATTTCCCCAAGAGCATGAAGACTTAGCTCTTCTTCTCACCTTGAAAAGTTTTCTGTTAACCCTTCTCCTCCCTCTGTGCAGAACACCCTTTTTATAAAAGTGTCGTTAGGAAGGGGGAAGAGGGAAATGCTCTCCATTTTTCAATGACACAAAAATAACACCGAAAAGCTGTAAGAACACAGATGGCACCAATAACTCCATTTATAACATGCACACAAACATGCCAGGCCCAGCTCCAGACACACTGCCGCCTTCACCAGCATGATGGGGAGAACCAAAACAGGGGTCTCACACTATTTAAAACAGTTTTACCCTATTCTTGCACACAAAACCTTACTATTATGATTATTACTGTAGTTCCTAAACAGTGGTCTAGATAGCTCACAGGGTCCACGCAAAGGACCTACCCTCTGAGGTTACTTGAGGCTGCAGGAAGTTTCTGTCTCTTTGAGGCAGGATTAGATCTATGGTGGTGTGAAAGAGCTTTAGTGCCCAGCTTAAGTAGGGTCTTGCAGAGACACCAGTTCAGTGTCCCAGGCTGGCCGCTGAGAGATGGACATAGTCTTCCCTGCTCAAACTTAGGGGCAGATGAACTGTTTTCCTGCATGTCTCCTTAGCAGCCATGCCTGCATGGGAAATAGAGCTGTCAAGGGATGGAAAGACACTTTCTTTACACCCATTCTTTATGGTGCCTTGGCCAGAGGGTGTGGAGATGCTCTGAACGCGGGAATCAGGAGTGTGCTGGGGTTTGCGCAGTTGTGCCATAGCCGGGGGGAGGGGGGGCAAGATGCACAGCAAAGGCAGAAGCAGGGAGCAGGGATGTTGCAGAGCCGAGGACTGAGCCCCACAGTTTTACATCCACGAGTCCCACAGCAGGGGGTATCCTGAACACTGCCAGATCTGGAGGCTGGCAGTGAGATAATAAAATGTTTGCGCTGTCTTTCAACTTCTGAGAAAAACAGGAGGGCTGGTGAAAATGCAGTAAATGAATCACAAAGAACTAAAGAAGGAAAACACGAGGAAGAAATGTGCTTGGATGTGTCTTTCCTCTCTGGATTCCATCATTTTTGTGATAATTTATACACTAAATTAAAGGATGAAGCTAAGAGAGCAACTGTGTGGAAGGAAGGGTTGTGGGTACCCAGAGAGCTCATGTGCTAGACAGACTCGACCAAGACCTGCAATGCTCAATGTAAAATACAGTCTTTGTTTTAAATTTGTTTTCCTCTCCCCTCGCTCTTCTTTTTTTTTTTCCTTCCTCCAGATAAATATATTAATTAAATGATCCTTCTTTAGAATTACACAGAAAAGAGAGTTCAGAAACATTTATTGAACCGACCTGTAAAACTAGAGCAAAATCAGCTTCTCTGTTGTTCTCTCTAAATGATTTTTCCATTGCATTTCACATCTTATCAGGGACTTGTTTGGGCTTGAAGCTCTGAAGCTTTTTCTGTAGGTCAGTTCAATAAGGCACTCAAAGCTGCTTTTCTCTCCATTGATTGGGATGTTGGGTATGATTTGGGGTTTTCTAGTTTTTTTGAACGTAAAATAATAATCTGGTTTTCTGTCTTTTATTTCTTTTATCTTTAAAGGAAAATAGACATATTCTCATTCTTGGCCCATCACAAAAATATCCCCTTTCTTAGAATGAATTCATCCCATTTTGTTAAATCACATACAGAAAGGACTTTAGCTTCTCCACTAAACTGCAGTGTTACAAAATTTGGCTCATAGTTTTGGACTCAAACAGTTATTTCACCACATGTGAGATAGGAATGAAACAGCAGCTTCATCAGCCCTTCCAGCCCATGGTAAATTGACCCTCTCTGTATGCACAATCTATAGCCTGTTGCACAAAATACTTCATTTGTCCCAACTTCTGTTTTTGACATCATCTGAGGAAGAGGTGGACACATAGGCTGAGACTGGGAAGGGACAAACATCTGACTTCATGAACAGTAGTCCACATCACAAGGTCAGAGACAGGCTCCAGACTCCCATCTGCCCCTTGGTGCCATTTTCCTCTGAGCGCCCTTCTAAATTTTCACTAATTAGTCCTGTTCCCAGAGAAGAACCACCAGAGCGTGGCATGGCTTCAGACAGCTTCTGGCATTGCCTCAAACAGCCTCCTGGGTCTACAGCAATGAGGAGGGCTACATAAAACCCCGAGGAACCTCTGTGACTCCCACCGGGACTTCTCTGGAAGGATAAAATCCAAAAGCCCCTCAAATAACAGCACTACACAAACACAACACAGCTCCTCCCCACAGCTCCTGTTCCATCTTGAGGCAGCATTACAATATCCCAGGTGGATAAATCCGAAATTGCTATAGCTCTATACAGAAGTCACCTTTCTTTTTAAGCATTAGTAAAAATTTCCTATCTCCAGTTGACTGATTATACATTTTATCTGTTATATTTCTTCTTCCTCCTCCCTCCAGCCTCCCCCCCTCACAGCAAACAGTTTTGTGCAAACCTTCTAAGATTTCTGTGGGGAGCGGTAGGCAATAGAACTCTGTTGTCTAATGGGACTTCCACCGGCATTTGGCATCCTTCCTGGCATTTCACCCTTCATATTATAATTTATAGTGTAATGTAATTTTTTTCATATCACGCTATAACATAAATTATTGCCAGTTTGTCCTTAACACTCAAGGAGACAGTCTAGGGCTTTTCAAACCAGGAAAAAGAATGAGAGAAAGAAAGAAAAAGAGAGAAGGGAGAAAGAGAAATGGAAGGAGGGAGGGAAGGAGCAGAGAGAGGGAAGGAAGCAAAGGAAGGGATAAGAGGGAGGGATGAAAAAAGGAAGGAAGGAGGGAGGGAGGAAGGAAATTTATTTACAGAAGCAAAAGCCCCCAAACCGAGCCAGTTTTTCTAAAAGTAAACTTACTAAACAAAATAAAATAAAAAGGACAACTCTTTGTCCCAATAACTTATTAAAATGCTCTGCTTCAGCCTAGGATATATCAATGAGTTCTCAGTGGATCAGACAGGAGAGAGTCTGAGGAACAGACCATCAGGCTGAAAAATAATATATTTTAAAGTTTCCTTATCTTTCTCACTAGTATGTCCCTTAAATTATTAAAAGTGAAAGACATTTTAATATCACTTGGAGGCTGTTTGTTCATTTTTGGCATCTCATTTAGCCTGGAGAATAACATTATGGAAGACAGTTTTACTGTCTATTTACTTTATTACTGTATGTTATTTCTATTATGGTCGCAGTTAGAAGCCCCATTGGGTTAGGTGCTGCACAGATGCATCCCAAGGCGTGAGCAGCCCGTTTAGCTAAGGACACTGCAGGGATGTGCTCATGTCCCCTCCTCTCAGAACTGGCAAAACCATGCCCTGCATGCAGCAATGCTGGCAGAAGACTGCTTCTGAATTCTTCATTTGCATCACTTGAAGAAATCATCACGCTCCACTGGTTAAAAATGCCGTCCCTCTGCTCATGTATCCTGTGTCTCCTTTTGGAAGCTCCACCAAGGCAGCCAGAGAGCAGCAGAGGTGCCCTGGTGTGGTCAAGCATCTGGGGACACTCTATGAGCAAGTCCCAAACTCCAAAATGAAGGGACAGACTGCCACCCTCTGCCATCATTAACTGGTCTCAGTGGCAAAAAAAAAAAAAAAAAAAAAAAAAAAAGAAAAGTGGAAATAAAATATTTTTAAACATTCATATGATAGTTTGGGGTTTTACTTGAGGTTTGAACTGTCAGGCCAGAAAGGACCATTTGACCCTTGAATGTGGCCTCCTGTATCCGACAGACTGGTCAGTCTCCCTGGGCAAACTCCCCATGTGAGCCCTAAGACAGTTCACCAATGTATTTAGGGCTGCACGGCAAGGCACGAGCTGGTTCCACCCTTGCCTGTGGTTGCCGTGCTGCAGCTAAGTGTGCTGCTGTGTGCCAGGAGGACTTGCTTGTGTGCCAGGACAGCTGGAGTTAAAAGCTGTAGCCAGCTCCCGCTCACAGCAACCTGGGCTCTTACACCGGCTTTGGGTGCTGGATCACAGCACACCCCACACCCCTACGCACAGGGGGACATCATGAGGGGAAAGGAGTTTTGGAGGAAGTGAGTGCCTCCTTCCCCCTTATTTTGGACAGTGCTCATGAGGCACCAAAAGCTGGGAAAATCTTTGGGCTTTTGATCAGGATTTTTGCTAGAGGCCAGCTCTCCCCTCGTCCCCTCCCTTCCTTCTCTTGCCTCTCTTCCCTTCCCTCCCAGTTTTCAGTCATTGAAAGAGAGCAGAGAGGTTACAAAAACGCCCAGAGCACTCCAGCTGCAATAATCGCTACGGCTTTTGCAGGATTTACACTCTGCAGTTGTAGGATTACACCTATAAACAGATCTAAGAAAAGAAAATTAAAAAAAAAATACTATGCCATCTTTTCATCCCTCTCCTTTCTCCGTGCTCTGCTTTCTGCACCTCCCTGGCCCAGAAGCTCTGACCACCCAACTCTGGAGTCCCAGTGATTTTCCTGCCTCTCTCCACCCTGTCCTTCCCTCACAGCCTTGCTCAGCTACTTGAGCACAGACTTTTAGGGCAGCACGTCACATAGGACTGCTCTTGGGATATGGTGTGTATTTGCCCTTTTCCCACATGGGTGCAATGTGTGCAGGATGCCTGTGGTTTAGCAAAGCCAAACACTTCACCATGTGACAATCAGCCACATACAGAGTTTCCCACCTTTCTTTCTGATGCGCTGCTCCAAGGCCTATACACCCTTTGCAAGGTCCATTTTATAAATAAATTTGCAAAACTGAAAGATCTTAGAAGCTGTGTTAGAAAGGAAAATCCTCATTGCTTTTTAGAGGAAGGAATATTGATAACTCCATTGGAAATAAGAGAAATGAAGGTGCAGAAGGGTCCTGTCACATCAGCCTGAGGTTGCCTGGTGGAAGAAGCCAAAATAGTGATCCCACTGCTAGAAGCCTCTCTGCTTCCCGGGAATTCCTCACCGACTTTATCCTCTTGCTTTGTGAGCAGCAATTTAGAAATTTCATCCTTGTTTCCAACTTAAGAAAGAATCCATAAAATCAGTCTCCCACTTTTTCCAAATGTCATTTTCCTGGCCACATCTGGTCTTAAGGCTTTGCTTGCAGCAGATCCAAGCCCTTCCTCTGTTTCACAAAGAGGGAATACAGGTAGGCTCCTGTTCTCATTCTGCTGCTTAATCTAAGGATTTATCTGGGTTTCATTTTCTACCTGATTGTAAATTAAGTTTGTCCATCCTAATCTTCTCTGGGGGCAGCTCACAAGAACCACAGATGCTTTCTGAGCCTATAGAGATTTGCACAGGAAGGATTGCAAAGTGAAGTTGCGCTCTTGAGACAGAGTCTGTAGAAACAGACGCACCGGTATTAATTACTTGGCTAAAACAACACACGTGCCTCAACTGATGCTCACTGAGTGGACCCAAACAGCACTCTCTTACCTCCTTCCATATACTTACTACTTACTCATATATTTTTATTGTATAAGTCTGTGTCCAGGTTTGTTTCCTTTGTTCTGTTCTGTCTTCAGATTCTGAGCAGAATTCAACTCAATGTGTTTCCTTAGATACTTTTTGTTTGCCAGCTGAGCAGAACCACTACATTATAGGGGCGCATGTCAGCCCCTCTTGGACTTAGCCCACTCCCTGTGTTTTTGACTTGACGGTTTTGAATTCAATCGATTGGTAAATGGCCAAATAGTGAGAGAAATTGCTTTCTCTCATTACTCTGCATGGCTGTGTCATTACCCTTTAATATTGCATCGTTATTGACTGATGCAGCCTGTCAAGACATGACCAGCGGGATGTAATGCAGTGGTAGAGATGTGCAAAATATTTCATTCAAAGTTTACTCCTCTAATGGGCGGCATGCTTATGGTTGACAGAGGGAGAAGAGGAGAAGTGTGAAACCCCAGCAACCAAAACAGACAAGCCTGCTCTTCACCTTGGCCTGGACTTCAATCTGTGATGAATGTTTTGGCAGAGAGTTGCCCTCATTCTTTGTCAAAAGGACTAGATCATATCTAAACCATGCCATTGAGACTGGAAATCCCCCAAGCTCGTCCTGCCCCTGACATGCCTGTTCCTTGACCTAACAATTCTGTGACTTTTCCCTTTAAATACTGTTATACCTTAATGTAACCAATTAGATGTGGTCCAAGAGATATAAACCAGAAAAAGAAGATAGCTTTCTGTTCTTGTTGAGCTTCACAGCTCCAAGAAATATATATATATATAAAAAAACACCAAACAGGTGGTATGAAGTTGCTTGTCCCCTGGGTTGGACTGGCCAGCCCTGGGGTTCCTGCCTCCCTCAGACACATGACATGACTTTGGGCACTGTATTAATGTTTGTAATCTGCTTTCTTAATTTCATTTGGTATTTGGAGACTTCTGCTAAATAGTCTCTTCCCATTCAAGACTCTAGTCTGCTACATCTACATCTGAGCAATGCATAGGAAATTAGAGAGGTCAAACACAAATAGAAGAGACTGGGGAAGAATTGAAAAAAAAAAACAAAACACAAAAAAACCCCACCCCAAAATGACTCTACAAAGAAAAGATGAAATATTAGAATCTGACATTGTGACATAAAAATAGGTGTTAGTTCACCTGTCCATGCTCAAAACATATCTATGTTTGCTCATTGCCTACTAACTGTAGTCATGTCTAAATTAACCCCCAAATAGCTGGTGGCATATGGGCATACTAATGAATGCCTGGAAAACACTGTTCGCCCAAAGTGTAATTGATCCATGGAACTCCTTGCTGCAGGGAATTGCAAACACGCCTTTATGTGTGTGCAAAGAAATGACCAGAGAAAGTCACGGGTGAAAAATCCACCCTGTGAAGCTAACTTCACAGGGAAAGTAGTGCAGCATGTCTTTCTCACTCTTACACTCCTAACTGCTGCTGGCTTCTGTGGATAGGTGGTACTGGTCTAGATAGCCTGGCTTGACGCAGCTGTTCTTATTTCCCTGTGTTCAGGTAGAACACGTATTTTGAAACAAAAATATATTGTTAGTAAAGGGACAGAGAAAAGTGTGAGAAAGAGATTTTAAAATCAGTTAAGAGAGAAAGCAACAAAGAAAAAAAAAAAAAAGAAATAGTGCCAGAGGGCTGGCTCTCTGCCCTACTATTCTGTTTCCCCTCCCCCTTGCCATCTTAGCCCTCATTTGGGAAAGAAGACCCGTCAAATTAAAGCTGCATAAAAACTCATTAAGAAACAACAGGCCTAGATGAAATTGCCACTGGGATTACACTGATGGGATGGTCTCCCCCTACCCTTTCTTTCGTTCAAAGATTACACACCCTTTTTCTCCTCCAGGGCTCTTGCCTCCATCCTGGTCCTGGCTAACTCCACTCCTGCATGAACCCCTGGGTTTGAAAGGTCCATGTGGGTAGAGAGGAGGAGAGAGTGGGCGTTGTTTGTTATGCCTCCTTTTGTTTTTAATTAACCTCCGGTGTTTTCTTTGCCTAGAGAGCAAATCCTCTCACCCTGATTTTTTACACATGCTTGCATTCAGACTGCAGAAAAGTTAGATCTAGAGAGAGAAGAACTGAAAAAGTTCGAGGGGAAAAAATGCTTCTCCGACAAAAAGAAGAACATTATACGGAGAGGGAATTGCAATCTGTGTAAACTTTACAGGCCAATCTTTGCTTATTAATCCTGGTGTGAAGCAAGCCCAAGAGGACAAAACCACTCACAGATTTATAGTGAGCTACCAGGCTTCTGCAGCTCAGGATTCCTGCAGCAAACTCGCATTTCAGGGGCTTGCAGATGAATATCTGTGCTGGGCTTTAAGACTGAGGTGTGAAACATAACCCACCCCTCAACCCCCCACAATGGTTTTTCTTGCTTTTTAACCCATGTGGTTCTTAAACATGGTAATGGTTCAACAAATACCAACACTGAAAGAGCTGTGCACTAAGCCAACTGATCTGTGGTTATATCTGCAGCACGTAGGGGTACTTTTGTCCATCTGTGCTCATGCCCTGTGACAAGACCGCCTGAGAAGATACCTAGAATGTCATGAGAGCTCCTAAGACAGTAGGGTAGTGACAGTGCAGAAGTGGCACATCACTAGGCTACAGTGGAGCTAGAAAAAAGTGGAGTCGGTGTCTTCATTGAACTGTTTAGACAGGAGTTCCTGGGATTGCTGGGGACTTTACGTACAGTTACAGTTTAGATTTCACGTGCCTTAATCTCCAAGAGTGATCTGAGTTCTAAATTTACAGGCACGCACTTGTCAATGGAGTTACTTTCCGAAATATGGGAAAAATCCAAATACCAGTTTGCGGATGGACCAAGTAGAGATCAAGGAGAGGTATAAAATATCCAACATGCCACTTTAAGAGGAAGACAATCAACTTGACTGACTCCTGGTCTAATTGTGATTAAACAAGAGAAAGGAATATTTTAGATATGTATTGAAACAGAAATGGCGGGTGGGGTGGGAAGGGAGGAAGGCAAGATTTTTGCCAGGCATATTAACTCAGGCATAGTGAAAGGCTGGAGTCATAATTTACATTTAAGCCTTCATTCCACATAAATTTAGGTTAAAGATATCTGCAGAAACTGAAGAGCAGATCTCCCTAAAAACCCATTATTTGTGTGGACTTGTTCAACAGCAACACAACATCGTGCTGTGGAGAGGTTGCTCACTTCAGCACCCTGAACCTCTCCATGTGTATTATCATCTTCATCTTTTTTGGTTTCTCCACTTTGTTAACTGTGCTGTTACATAAGGGAACGTACCAAACAACAGCTTTCCTGTGAAAAGCATTATCTTTCTGAGGGAGAGACAGCCCAGCAAAAAGCTTTCTGTCACTTTCAATAGGGACTTTGGGCTAAATTCTCAGCTGATGTAAATCGGTATAGCTTCACTTAACCTTAAGTTGATGAAGCAGCTTGAAACCACCTGATGTTCACCTTGGAGAATCCACAGGACATGTTGGCTTACAAGATAGGTATTAAAATAATAATGGTAATAATGACGATGACATAAATGGAATTTGCTATGGGGCTGCTGGAACACCACCAGCAAGTTGAAAATGCTGAGTTCCTGTTCTGTAGACCAAACTTGTGAATTCAATGCTTTGTGTATCTTCACTGAGTAAATAATCATTCCACTGCTGTTTTGAAACCAGTGAAATTCAGAAGCAGAATGAGTTAGAAGATACAGTAAAAAACAAAATATTTCAAATCCTCTGTAATTGAGTCCTAAACTCATTCACCATGTCTGCTATGACAAATTCAAGTGGGGGAGCCACATATGTAAAGTATCACTCATGCATATATATCATACTGAATACCCATAGAAAACAATGCTGAAATAGTTGGATTTTCATTTCCTAAGACCTGGATTTCTCCCCCCTGCCCTAAAAGGGAAATGCAGTCACTGTTAATGATAGCGGGATCTTTACTGTGAAGGAAGGACAGCCACCACTGAACAAGGTTACTCCCACACAAGGCAATGCAATACACGCAGGTTGTGTGAAGTGTGTAGATAGTTATGGTAGCCTTAAATCTCGTGAAATTGAGCACACTTCCCAGTCTTATGAAGCACTTGTAAATTGGTCCTCCTATTCTTTGCTTCCTTTAAGGACAATTCCATGCCATCTCAACCTCTTTTCTCTTCCAATACCAAAGAAACCCTGAGGGCTATGAGGTTAAGAAACTCAGTCACAAAGTCTTGGGTCTGTTGCCTATGAAGGGTGGGCTGGGACCATAGCGAAGGGTTGGCAGGACCCTGGAGAAGCTCTCATTGAACTAGCTCAACTAGCACAACGCAAGACCAGCTTCCACTATGCTATTACTGACAGTTGCATCTCTCTCATTTTTAATCTACCTCTAGTGATGGAGAGTCACAGCCTCCCTAGACAACCCGTTCTACATCTTTTCTTTCCTCACCATTAGAAAGGAGTTCTCTTAGTCAGAATCTTTCTCCATTCAATTTCCTGCCTCTTTCCAGTGGCAATAAGGAAGCGAATAGATCTTCAGACAAACAACAGAAACCTCGTTCTCTCATTAAAGATGTCCGTTGTAACAGCTGTTAAATGACTGGTGCCATAAGATGCAGACAGCACAGAGAGTTATCCTGACAGGGACAAGGGGAAGGACATGTCCTTCCACTTTCTTTTCCCAAACTTTATTAGAGCCAGTCTTTGAAAATTCAATATTCATTCTGAGCTCCTGCTTAATAAACTTGGCAAACCTGACATTTTTAAAACAAAACAAAACCATGCTGTTCACTTTCCCTTTTCATTCTTAATTGGCCCATCTAAAAGCAATCAAGTGAACATTTAGCTGCGGTAGAAAGAACTGCAGGAGACCTCTCCTCCAAATGCCATTATTCAGGAGTGCACAGGAGTGTGGATATGTTTATGGAGAGTGGGAGGCACTCTGCAAATTCTCTCTCAACGATGACACAGGAGCAGGAGGAAACCCAGAGCTGGGACCATGGGGGGAATGTAGGCATCGCAGTGTCCCAGTGTTGGGGACTAGCTGTCCGGGGGAAGTCACAGCCAGCTGTGCCCATGCCTTTGGCTCCTGCGATCAGGGGCATGAGGGGAAATAAGTCATTGAAGAATAAACTGTATAAACAGCATACTGAATGGGGAGCTGCCTGAACTTGCCAAAACAAAACACTACAGAAAAAGGGATCTCTTAAACCTCACCCTTCAACAGGTCTCAGTTGCCACCCTTCGTTAGGGGGTTGGCTGGACAGGATGTAGATGCATGAGATCCTTCTGGCGCAACATGCCCACCCAGAGGAGGGCCCCCTCTCAACTAGATGTGAAAGGGAAGGTAAACACCAGGCTCTAAAGCAAGAGAAACAGAGTTGTGTGTAAAGCATGGCTGTAAGCCTGTCTCTCCCACAGCTGAAATGCAGACCTGCTAAAGCACTTAACCTGTTTCATGTGGTGTTGGAGGTGTGGAAATCCTGGCTGGGCTGCTTGGTGTGTGCGGTGAAATACATCAGGTGTAGATCACCTTAACTTTTCACAGCAGGTAATACAATTTCTAGAAATACACACACAAGTGTGTCTAGGGCAGGAACCAGATTTCAACAGTGGAGCCATACAGAACGTATAATTATATTTTGCATTTTTAATAGACTTATTAGCATAATAATGCATTAGTCTCATAGAATATTAATGTGATGCAGAAACATTAGCATATTACTGATCCTTATTCATTAATATATTAGACCCTTATTGTATTAGTGGCACAATCTACTAGAGAAAATGTTGCTTTGTGTCTGATACTGCAATTCAAGAAAAAATTGAGATGGCAAATAGAGAGCCTCTCTGTGTCACAGGCATGCCTGAGTCTAGGTGTTAATGCAAGAGTTGAGAAGAAAATGCTTTTGCAGGCAGAAAGTGGTTGATATTTGAGCAGTTTTCTCACTTTCTTTGCATTCAACCTAAAAACATTTCAAGCTATTTCCATTACAATATGAAAAATTGTAGTGCTGTAAATCCTAAACCTTCAAGAATCTCAGAGCAGGAGGTAACAGAGTCCCTTTTCTGGCATTCAGATGCCCTCCTAAAATGTAGGGAACTGAGTTCATATCATTGCTTTCCCACCATTTCACATTCTGGGCAATACCTCCTCTGGGGACCTGGTGGCCTCCCTAGTGACCAGCACCCCCATGCAGAGCTTCCCTGTGTCAGACACTACCAAAAAGATCATCTCAGCAGCTTGTACCCCAATACCTTACGCTGGGGATGAGTGACCTGACTACCTGTTTACCTGATTTTCTGGCATTTGTCCACTTTCTATACCTCCAACCAGAACTGAGAACATTGTCCTAACAAAAGCTTAAATGAAAGTGTCCTATGAAAAGACCTGAAAAATCCTGTTAAATAAAGGCCCACTAAATTCCTCTGTATCTTTGCTAAGATTTTGCCAGATTGACATCAGTCCTGGAGTCCCATGACTAACCTGTTCTCTTCATCCACCCCTTATTGGGGAGGGGGACCTCTTTGAGCTTGTGTGGTTATCCGTGCCTTTGTGCTGGTGAAACAGACTCAGAGGGCATTTTTAAGGCAGGCTCCTAGGACAACCAGAATGTCAAAACAGGATCTCTTTTTGTGACAGGGACTCAACACCCCCATGAATGGGACTGTATAATGCAGTCGTCTGCTCAAGCTGTGTACTGGGCTGCATGACCCCGATGTCCTTATGACAACTGAATAAACATTCGCTATAAGCTACAGAAAACAAATATCATCTAGCGACTTAATCCCATGTCTCTCATTCACAGACAGACTGACAAACAGGACTAATTCCTCTTGTTAATACTTTGAGTATAGCCAGCAACACTGACCAAGATGACTCATAGGTTGGATTACAAGCTTTTTGCAGAAGAGGAAAATGTGTGAAACAGAAAAACGAAGAATGTCAGTAGGGATGCAGAGTCTTGAAGTTTTTTGTTCTCTTTTCCTTTTGAGGAAATGAAGTATAGTCCTTTCCAGAAGCAGATATTCTCCAAGCTCCAGGTAACCCTCACAAGTAAAGATAAGAAAGAGAAGGTGAAAATCATAATGTTTACTCTCTAGAAAGCATTTGCATCTACCTGGCATCTCTATGGCATCAGGATTGTTTTAAATTCCTTCTAAGGAGCTCAGCAAAGTAGGTATTTTGCTCCTAAAAATAATATACTAGATTCCCAATAAACAAAGCTGTTGAATTGAACTCACCATAGCGCAAATTTTTCTTAATCTTACATTAAAGCCAATAGACTATTTTCCTGTTTATTTTTTTTTCTTGATGCATTTAAACAGCAGCTTTTCTCTTCTCCTTGTGATCATGTTAAATGTTTAATTGCTCTTTGCATTTGCTGATGGCACAACATAAGCCCCTGCAGTAAAAGAGATTTGTGCTAAAACTCAAGTGCTTAAGAAATAAAGAAAGGGGTTATATTTTGGGTCAGTTCAATTATCTCTATTTTTTTGGAATTATATCTTAATTTTAATATAAGCTGCAGCACAGAAGTGCAATTAGCATTCAGACAAAGCAAGAAAGTCTTGCCTGAAGTTAACTGATGTGTACAATCCATGCAAGGGATTCAGGAAGGTTAGACGGTGCAGATCACTGCCATAACACAGCTAAGCCAGGCCCTCAGACGGTGTAAATCAGCACTGTCAATGGAACCGCTCTGATTTACACTGGATAATTATGTCCCCCCACTGCTATTGAAGATGGGCTCAAGATGACAGCATTGGAGTCATCACTAGAATACAGACTTTTTCTGTTCCAAATTACATTAAAGCCATCCAGTTAAGACTGAGAGCTAGAAACCCAAGCAAGCCTTTTATTAGCAGGTATCAAACTATTCAAAACCCATGTCAGTCACCCCAAATAAGCCTGATTTGAGTAATAAGGAGGCAGCCTTGCCTCCCCCTTTCCCATCAGTCCAAGGCAGATGCTTTTAATTCCCATTTTGAGCAAAACCACTACGTTCCCTGCCTGGCATAAAAGGGATGTTGAGCACAGGAGAGCCAAACTACTCTCTGGTGGGACCTATCCCCTTCCAAATTAATGCTTCAGGTAGCAATTGGTAGATATTTACCCTCCTACCACATCTGGCTCCACATGTCTGAATCTACTGTAACCTAAGTTTTTTGCCGAGCTAAGACTCTTGTCTGACAGAAAAAGAAAAAAGGAGCAAACAAACCCCCTTTGTTTCTAGTCTCAAAACTCCCAACCAGTTTGAGTTGGGAGGTTTGCTCAACGGTTTTGTCTAAGAGCCTTGATTGACAGAACCTGTCTCAACTCAGAGAATTAATGAGCTTGTATTTTGCAACGGGCTGGGAAGGGAAACAAGCCGGAGAGACCCTCGGTACGACCGTTAGCGCTGCTTTGTTCCCGTCCTTTGTTCAGCACTTGTATAGTGCCCAGCAGACAGAGGCTCTGCTGCTTGGTGGAGAGGGGGCCCAGGTGATCCTGAAATGCAATTAATGTGTAACAGCTCCAACCAATCCATCTAATTTACTGCCTGCATTTCTCCTGGGCTTGCATTCCCCTTTTTTTTTTCCATGAAGGATAGCCACTCATCTTAAAAAAAAAAAAAAAAAAGGTAAAAAAATTAGGAAAGAATACACAAGAAATAATGTGTGGTGGTTTTTTTTTTTTTTGGCTTCACCCTGCTTTTTCCCTTCCTGAGCACTGTTTGGGGACTCCTCTATTTAACAAAACAAGGTGAGCTCATCAGCACAAAAGCTGAAAGTTTCACAGGGTCCAAGACTGATTCCATCTACAGAATTACTTTTTAACACATTCTGAGTTAAAATTATCCCCTCTGAGCCAAATGCAGATTGACAGCCAAACACCAAACAATCACATTTTGTTAATCCATTTACAGAGGTGCAAATGCCTAATCCAACAGCGGTTTCCTCTGACACCACAGCAGTGTTGTGGGGCTTTTTTTTTTTTTTTTTTAAAAAAAAAAAAAAATTAGAAAGATTTGGAGGGAGACTCTTGTTACTCTTTAAGTGAAAAGAGGGATCCTAGGAACCCCTGGGGCTGTGGGATTGCTCACCACCATCTCAAGCCTGTTTTGCTTGTTTATAGTTCAGAATGCAGCTTTTGTGTCAAAAACTGAAGCCTTTAACATTTTCAAAGCCTGTCTTCCTCTCAGTTGTGGTGCACATGCTGATGGAGCAAAACAAGGGCACCCAGAGTTCAGTAGCTCTTATAATTGGACCTAAACCGATTTCAGTCTAAGGTCAATTTGAAGAGGAGGCTTCAGATGCCATTCAGAAATGACAGGAGAGCCCGATGTAAACCCTAATATTGCAGGAATAATACAGCACTGATCATTGCTGGAAAGTTGCTGTCAGGATTGTCTTGCTTGCACATAAGCTATGGATCTAGATCATTCAGACAGATAGACAGACAGACAGACAGACAGATATGGGTAAGGAGGTGAAATTCTGTCCGTGTCACTCAGTTATCCATTTGAACCTGATTTTCTTCTATGTAATTTTGTGTGCTTTAAAACAAAGGTGTCTATAACCTCATGACCTCATGGGAAATGTGAAATTGCACTAATCTGTAATAGAGGTAAATAGTTACATCATTCAACAGATGTGTACTTATTACTGCATACCTAACCCCTCTTACCTATTCTTTTACTTATGCATGCATCTTCCAGTTTTCAGTGCCGTGGAAGGGGAAGCATTCAAGGCTTAATATTTGTCTGCATTTTTTTTTTGAGCGGTCGACACAAACACAGACACACACACTCACAGCTCTGCAGCAAACTCAGCCCTTTTGAAAATGGTTCATCGAGCACTTCTGAAACATCAGTGTGAAGGCATTAGATCACACTTGGGATACTCAAAAGCTATGCCCAATGTTGAAAATTCACCTATCCTATTTGCTTCTGCATGGAAAAGCCACTACTCCATCACATGACCTTTAGAAAATAACTGGATCCCACTGTAGTTTGAAAACACATGTGCTCATGTGGGGGTTATTGCTTTTGAGGATAAATAGCAGGGCTGGAAAAAAAAGAGTGGAGGTATATGACATGGCCCTTTTGCAAACTAGCAGGTGTCTCGGTCGACATCAGGCACGGTTAGAGTGGTGGAGCTAAGAATGCTGCCCCTCATCATGCCTCCTAAGGACAAGAACAAATTTCCATCTTCCACCTCATCTATCCTTAAGGAAGAAAAGGCTCAAAGGGATCTGCTGACCACCCACTGTCCCGAAGATTCAGGGTCTGAGTTAATCCCATCACACTAACAGAACATAACAATGTGTTGAGAGTACTTACCACATTCCTTGAAATTGAAGAAAGTTGCTGTGGTTATTAGTAGCTCCTAATGATATTTGCATAGATTAACAGACTTTAATGCAATCATGAATGCTACAGTCCCGGGGAAAATAATGAAGAAATCCATTATGAGGTAATAAAGTAACTAAGTCAATACAGTAATAATTTGATCCCATATTAGTAATAATTTCATCTCCTGCTGCAAGGCAATTTTAATGCACATACCATTTCTGGACAGTTTTATAAATATCACCTTTGTTTGAGATAATTAATTAGCAAAATCAAAAAATATATTGCTGGTATTTTATACGATAAATTAGTCATTAGGTTTAAACTGGCAGGCTGTAATAAAACTTATTAAGATAAATGTGCTGGGATTCTTAACACTTCAGAGAAGCTGTTCTCCTCTGTCTTAAGGCTCTTCTCGTGCAAAACTATTATCGCTGCTGGGTGGTTTCTATGTATGTTAAAACCCAATTATGAAAATCATGTTTATAACCCTGACTTGCTTAGCAATAGGAGCCGAATGCATTAGCCCATACCTGCCCAGTGGACGAGGTTAAGGTGAGGGTGAGCTGCTGAGGGCCCTATTATCTCGCTTGCCATCATCACTCAGAGCCCAGAGCCTCCTGCAAGACTGAGCCGAACGAACTTCACCTCAGAGGAACTCAGGTCCAGGTTATCTGCTGATAGGGGAATGTTTCGCATTCAGAGGCAGGAGAGGGGGAAGAACATTAATCATTAGGGGGGTGGTTACCAATTCTAGTTTTCTACTTCTGCTCTTATTTTGTGACTACTGAATCATTTTGTGCTTTCCAGAAGTGCCTGGAAATCACAATGGACCTCAGCAACATCTGTGACAAAGTGGCCATGGGAGCCAAAAGCTATTACACTTTACAGTGACCACCATTTCCAGCCCTCTGAAATATTCCCTCCACGTGGCTGGGGCTCTGAGAAAGGCTTTGCTGTGTGTTTGGGGAACTGCCCCAGCCAGATGGCACAGGTTGGCTGAAACTGTCAGAACTGGATGGGGACCAGCTTCTTGCAAGGAACGCAAATCTTCCTGTCTAATGAGCTGGTCTTGGCTCCTGGAAGATTGTGCTGTGTGGCCAAAGCAAGGATTGCCATTCTGGGCTTCATGACACCACTATCCAGGAACAGGGGTATTAAATCATTAGACTGCCTTTTCAAAGGGCATCATTTGGTTCTTGCTTAGACATCCCCTGAGCCAGTTTGCTGTCATCTTCCCAAGGCATTACAATTTCCCACTCAGGCCAAACTCGGCCCTTTCCCCACAGTTCCTCATCTAGCTAAGGTTTCCAAATCCATGTCACTTTGCATTTGGAATGGTAGTAAATGACACAAATTCATGATCCATCAAACTCTAGTCTTCTGTATGGGCCAATTCTCAAAGCAAAACAGTGATGTCCCTAAAACCTCATTCTCATTTATAAAAAACTCAACAGAGAGTTCAACATTTAGCTGGGAGCAGGCCATGAGTGCTGCTGGAATCTACTATTAAGCCAATATTGTAGCCAAGTAAACAGCCAAAAGACGGAAAACGTGGCAGAACCCATTGCTCCCCCCATTCAGAAAACCACCTCTGGTATAATATCATTAGGGCAGCACAATACATTATAGAGCTAAGAAATTCATTCTACTCTAGAAATACTCCCTTTCCTAGTACACCACGGGTGTCACTCTCGAAATAAAATGATAGAATCAATACTTTATCATACTTGTTTAGCTTCTTTGGGGAGAACAAATGTTTTTCCCACCAAGTAGCAATGCCTTTACTTTGTGGATACTTTCTCATTGATGTACAAAGTGCTTTATGTACAAGCTTGTTTTAGGAATTCCATAAGCTCTGGAGTGCTGGAGGCTGGAAGAGCAACTGGGGCAAAAATAATTGTACAAGCACTTTGTTCTGATAGTTTTTGCTTAGCATGCTCTACTGGCCAATGTCAGGGAAAACTATTGGACTACATGGACCTTCGATATGTGACAGAATAGCAGTTATATAAACATATCGCATCCTGGTGCCAACTGGCATGGTCAGTTGCATTCAGTCTGTAGGCTGTATGCCTTGCTTTTCAATGAAACCTTATTAGACTTGAATTTCCAGTCCTGATATTAAGTATGTTAATTGGAAAGCTGTTTAAAAGTGTTGTGACATGAAGAGGACTGCAAGTCTAGGCAAAGCCTCAGAGATTATTCCGTTTGCTGTTATTTGTGGACACGTGTCAACCCCATTGTACTCTCTGTTCTGCTGGCTCTGATTTGGTGCTTTCGAATTAGATTGCTCAGAGGGGAAGTCATGTTTTTTCAGGACCCGCTTTTTGAGCGAAGGTTTCCTCAAAATGGTCTGAGACTCCTAATTATCCATTAGAGCTATTCCTTTGGCTGATCGCTGTTAGGCCTGCTGTGTGGTGGATGCGTGTGACAAGTTCTTCTCAACGTTTGTGACCCACGAGTCTTCTGGCATCTCCAAAATGATGCTTCAGTGATGTTTGTTGGGTGGATAGCCTGTTGGCTATTACACTTCTCTCCCCTGCCTGCTGCCTGAATTGAGATCATGGAACCAGAATAAAAAGGGACTATTTTTTAACTAACACATTAAACCACTGAACTATTAGGGAGAATTGTGTCTTACTGGTAGCCCTATCACTAAGGCCTCCTGGCTACACAGGATGAGGTGACAAAGCTTTTAAGGACTGCTGGGGTAGTCCCGGGAGGTCTACCCAATTTGGCCAAGGTGGAAATGCACCCATGCCGTTGGCCATTTTGAGCTTAGCCAGTTCATGACGGTTTCTGGGAGCCTTGCTGCTCAGGCCTGTTTTGCACCAGGGATCCTCAGCTCCGTGGTTATGCTCAGCACCTTTAAATCAGATGACCTCAGGGGTGAGGGGAGCGAGGAACAGGCCTAGGCATAATCCCTTCAGCATCTCCTGTGGAAAAGTGGCTTTAGCGACAAGCGTCTCACAACTGCCTTTCCCACAATCGTTCCCCTTGTCGATACGATGACCTTTCAGAGGCGGAAGCTCCTTTTTATTACTCTGTGCACTGGGGTAAACCAGGCCACACTGTGTTATCTACCCAATTTATCAACGCTATTTACAGCAGGTCCATTCCACTGTCTGGCTTAACTCAGTGCCCAGAGACCCGGCATTGAGAGAGGAGGCGGCTGCTGAAGAGAAAGAAATGTCAATTCCAGCCTAGTCCCCTAAAGTGAAATAAAAGAAACAAAGTAAATAAGGAAGGAGAAGTAAATACAGTATCTCCAGGGTGATTACGTCTATCTAGTCCAATACAGGCAAGCATGAAACCAATAGAAACACAGTCTTATCCTCTTAGTTATCACCACACACAGAATGTCATCTCTTGGTGGCCTAAAAAGAAAGAAGCATGCCACATCCATCTTTAATGAATATGACATATCTCTCACCCGCTTGTATTTCAGAAACTCCAAACTGCTGAAAAATGAGATAGGAGAGTCTGTTCTCCCTGTTTGCCCTGAATCATGAGGATGGATTAAGATGGGTTTTGTTCGGCTTTGTTTTTTAAGGATTACTTTGGCTAATTTTGTGCTTTCTGTGCTTTAAGTGTTCAGGTTTTTCAGCAGTTCCCCACAACTCTGTAATCAAGATGCAATCTTTTTCTAAATGAAAGAAGAGCAGACTATTATATGCACAAATGCTTGTGAAGTCCGAGGGTAATTGGAAAACACCAAGTGTCATGAGACTCGCTGTGAAATCACAAGGGTGGCAGTCTGCTCCCTCCATCACACTCAGATCACCTGAGACTTAGGCCTGCCTTTCTAGCAGGTTAGAATTCACTGAAGCGGCGAAACAGTCCCTGCCCCTTCCCCTGTGGTACCGTTGCCTGGTCTGTAGGATGCTTTGAGCCATGCAACGAAGGGGATGCTGCTCTGGTACTTTGCAATGTGTCTCAGCAGGTTTCTCCACACCACTTCTTCCTGCCATATGATCTGTACTCCCCTATCCCTTCAACAAGGATCATGCCATGGTCATCCATATATTCTTCAAATGAGTTCATATATTCGTTACATATTTCTCTGTCCTGCTCCCCTGCACCGCGGACCAGTATCAGGCCTTGACAGCTACAGTAACGCAAGACTAAACAGGTAGCCATTAGTACCTTGGATTTTGTCTTGTATTGTTTAGACCAGTATTGAACCATTGCATGGATGGTCCATGGGGACTGTCGCAAACAAAAGAATTTGTTTCCCTACAGCTGAAATATGGCCCCCCATAAACGCCATAGCTGTAATGTATCACGATGTCTGGCCATAGTCAGAAATCTAAAACATGTCCTCACAGATTTACAAATCAATCAGAGCAAAATCAGGAGACCAGGTAGAGGCTGCTTTTTTAAATCACATTTGAAATGTGAAATTAAGAGAATAGCAAGAATAAAACATGAAAGAAAAGATCTGTGTATAAAGAATAATTCAGTCAGGTTCCACTGAAACCAAAGGCTCTGTTCAGGTTTCCTACTATAATTACACTTTATTGCTGCCTCTCTCTGATGGCTGCCTAGGAACTAGCCTTTGACAGCCCTCCCTCTAAAGCAGGCTTTCTAATTTACTGCTCTCTTGGTAAGAGATACCTGCCTACTCCAGGCACCTAAACCAGATGTCTGGCTGAGACTCTAAGGAAAGAGTGTGCTTGCACATGCCTTGAAGTCAGAGCTTCATTCTAGCCACCGTGGACTTTGGCTATGAAGCTGATACAGCAGATGGCAGGAAAGGAGAAAACATTAGAGATCAAGACCACACTCCTCTTCATCCTTCAGCAGCGGAGCAGGGAACCAGGTGAGGATGATGCCTCATAAGGGGAGAGTCCCTGGACGCTGCACTAGGCTTGCTCACAGTGCGACTTTTGACCACCTCAGGTTCCCCGCAGTGGAAGAAAGAAGCCCTGGGACCATGCAGAGGCAAAAGAGAAAGCACTTAACGGGATTAGCTTGTACCAATTCCAGAACAGCCACCCCTCCTGTAATTCCCTTTGTAACTCCCTCATTTACCCTGGTGAGCAGAATGCAGTCCATCGCTGGTGACAAGCTGTTCCAGCGTCACTATCATTCAGCTTTTGGCAGCTGCCTCCTAAGAGTCTCATGGTCATTTGGGCACTGCCAATATTGCAAGATACCTTTAGTGCTCCTATCTGATTGGCAGTGAAGTGTAACACCACTAGCACTGAACTTTCTGCAGTGTCTGTTAAAGATAAGGGGGGGGAAACTTGAATAATTTATGTAGTTAGTTTAATTTAAATAATTTATATGCTAAGCATTGCAAACAGAGCTGGAGTTGATAATGAGTCTGAGAAGAACATTTTGAACTCAGTTGCAGATTCTACTGCATTGTAATTCTTGCAGGATACAGGATTTCCTAGCAGTATAAAGGCCGTGGAGTGTAAACAAGTAGTTGCTTGAAGAAGAGTCTGTACAGACTCCTTCTTTAACAATTACCACCAGATCATCTTACGTTCTCTACAGCTTGTTCAGTTTGAACCTCCCGAAATTATCAAGAGCTGCATGCATTTCCCCAGGCCGCAGAGAGAAGCTTGGCTCCATTGTTTGACAAATAACAGTTTGTAACTGGTGTAATCTGTAATCAGGAATCAATTAAAGAGATATCAACAGGAAAGGAAAGATAAGGGAAAACCAGGAGAAAATCAATGAACAACATGAGGGAATTGAACATTCAAAGAGTCTTTCTTAAGCCACTGGGTCCTCTCAGAGGATTCTTTGTGGCATGTCCCATAGGCTTTGTCTTTGCTTCTTCATCTGTTTTTTGGCCATTTTATAGGAGGAAGCCCTTCTCTTTAGCAGTGGGGAAAAAGAAAAAAAAAAGAAAATCCAAGGTTCATTGAGTGGCCACTGCCTTTTACACTTATAATGCAAGTGAAATACATCTGAGAGGTTGCTTGGAGCTAAAGAAAATTGATGCTAAACTTTGTGAATTCTTGCATGAATTCACAGCGAATATCTCCGGGAACACTTTAGAGATGTACATATCCTCTTCAGGGATGCAAGCACCAAAGAGATCACTGGCACTTACCTCATGAAAAATAGTTTACCACAAATCCTTACATCATTTAAGAACCATCTTTGTCATAGTAGACCAGTTATTTGCTATTGGCTTCTTTTATAATGGGTTGTTTGGTTGTTGGTTTTTTTTGTTGTTTTGTTTTGTTTTTTTCTTTCCTGTTTGAATTTCTAACATCCTTAAAAACATACTTACTAGTTTCAAAGAAGCCACTAGAACTGCAGTAATGAATCCATATTACCAATCCAGCAATTGCTTAGAGTGTCAGGATACTTTGTGTTGATCCATGACTGCTCCCAGAGTTCTGCTGTTATGTGTGCAAATCACAGCTTTCAGTTAAGAAATAAATACCTTTCCGGACATAAATGCTGTGAACAAAAAAAGGTTGAACATATGAACCAAGTCTGAGCCACAGACTTGAAAACACAAAAGAAGGGAAAAGAAACCACAAATTTAACCACTGAAAAAGAAAAAAAGAGTAATGTTTTTTGAGCAGATCAGTGTTGTGATTTTTAGGGGGTCTTATTCATCGATTTCAAACATCTGCAGGTTGCCACTGTTGTGAAACCATGAAAAACTTTTTGAGCTTTTTCTTGTAAAATGCTAAGATTTGTGTCATTTCCTCTCGTCATTTCTACAATATTTAGGGAATTCACATGCTCAGTGAAAAAAATATGGTCAAGCACAGAACTTGTTTCAGGGGCTTTCCAGGATCCCAAGGGGGTCAAGAACCAAAGCTTAGTGTGAGGAAGTCCAGAGGTTACCTCCCTTCCTAGAGTGCCAAGGAAGACAAAGAGAGCCCAGGCTTTTTTTTTTTTTCTCTTGTGCCTGACACACGGGCTTGTGAAAGATCATACACATACAGAAGACATAGTTGTGAGAGTATCTACCTCAGATGAAGGACATAGCAAAGCAAAATTAAGGAGACATGAGCTTCTGCAGTCCACACCTAATCTTTCTCACTGAACCCCTACCTTTTGCTTGAAAAAGCTTGTACTTCAATATCCAAAGCAATCGTTCCACTGCTGTCTGTCACTGAGTTTTAGGATCCCATGTGTAACAGGAATAATGGGGCAGAAATTTTGGTTTGGTACAGCCAGTATTTTTCTTTTCTGAAGAAAGTGTGAGATAGGTGACAAGGTAACTTACTCTTTACCAACAACAAACAAAAGCAACAAAGTGTATCTGGGTACCATCTCCTTAGTCCTAGTAGTTTATCTTATACATCAAAAGTTGCTCCAGCCCCTCCTGGTGCTGAACGAGATGATATCCAGAGGGCATTTCCAACCCCAACTATTCATTGATAAGCTGAACCTAATTGAACTAAGAGGGAAGAGGGGGGACAATCAGGGACTAGCCATCTTAGGTATGTGTCATAGCATTTCAGCATGTAAAGGTGGCTAAAAATAAAACTTATCCAATTGAGTTAATTTCTTCTCCAATTTTTCAGCAATCATTATCAAGACAGACAGTCTGGATTTACACTACTGACCAGAATTTAGCTTAGCCAAGGATGAGATAAAGCCTGGCAAGGAACAGTAGACTTATCTATATTTGCGTTAAGTATTTTGGGTTTTGGTTGACGTGCTGCAGCTGAAACACTGTGGGTATTAAAAGAGACAACAGAATTTGCAGTACTGAGCTGTACGGTGTTGGTCCTTGTCTTCTGCTCAGATGGCGTTTGCTGCCTTGGAAGATGGTGATCTCCCCATTTCACCCTCGTAATTCACTGGGTCAATCATGCAAAGCTAGACGGAGAGAGCAGGAGAATTATTTCCTGACCCCATGCACCATCAGTTGAGAGATTCCTTTATCTTTAGCTGGTGATGCCTTGATACCAACTGGAAGCTATTGCCACTGGTGGTAAATAAAGGCATTTAAAATCCATTACAGCAAGATATGTAATGGGTTTTCTTTCCATCAAGATCTCTTTGTCTTGTTCAAGACACATGCAAGAATGAGCCCTTCTCCCCGTGGTGGGTGGTAACAGTCAGAGCTTCTTTGACCTCCTTGCATCTGACAGCCCTTTCCCTCTGCTCTTTAGGGAGGGAAAGGTTAAATGTCACCTCTGCCTTTCTTGTTTCCTTCCCTGTTGCTCTCTGAGAAAGAAAGGCCTGAAATTCATATTGGTGACATCAAGTACAGGGTTTGCTGTGCTACTGCACTTTTAAATTAACAAAGCATCCAAGCTTATCTCTCCTCCTCTCTCTCCTCCTCTCTCTCTGCCTCTTGGCTTCTTTCTTTCTCATTCAAAGCTAAGCTGACCAAGCATTCCCTCTGCCTGATTTCCATCTAGGACTGAATGTCACTTCTCTGCCCTCCCAACAGCAGGCTCAGCTTTCCCCATTCCTCACTGATGATGGAACTTCAGCAAAACAGTGGGAAGAGGAGATAGAGGGGAAGCTGATCATATGCATCGGTCTCTCTCTTGAAAATCCACGTGGCATCACACAATACACTTCTCTCTTTTGCAAACCCATTTTTCCACACAGCCTAAAAATTCTTTCTAACCCACCCAGCCCTTTCCCTTCTTGCCTTTCCCATTTCCTTAAAACCCCTTTATACAGTCTCTTTTCCCCCTCACTTGCTCTGAGGGATTAGAGGAATGAGGTTGAGTTCACCAAGTTATATATTTAAGTCTTTTTCTTCCTTCTTACAATATTTATCACCAGTGCTAGCACCACTATCACCACTAATCTGGCTGCTTGGTGTTAAAATTTTGGCTGAGCCAGCATGGAGAAGGTAGAAGAGAACAATGTCACCATGGCAGGTATGGGGCTACCTCTTTCTTACCAGTTCCTTCTAGTCTTGGAAATAGCAAATTGAAAAATAAATAGAGAAGGAATTAAAAGGAGACATAGAGAAAAGTTCCCCTGCGGAGAAGATAGGTGTTTAGGCTAGGGGGCTGGTGTAATCCACTTGCAATTACTGTTCTTTTGCTAGATTCAAGAACCTCACAGACATGAAATATATCTCCTTCCCCTCTCCTGAACTACTGCATTCAGGACCTGTATTTGTGTATGATGTACATCTACAACCGTGAGGCTCCTCACTTGGTAAAGAATAGTCGTCACTTCCCTTTCCTGGACTACTCCCACCCACTGTACTGGTGAGATGTAACTCAATACACTTTGGAAAACAACATCTGTGAAACGTCAGGGTATTTTTATTTTTTCTTTTTTGAAGAAAAAAACTTACATGGGGAGTCTAAACAAAGCAACCTGAGTTGTTCAAGTCATTGGGTTTGCTCAAGCCTGAGGACTGTATTCATAATTATTATTGTATTTAATTAGTAATAACACATCATCATAAATTATGCAACAGAAAATAACTTTTATTCCCTGCCGTTAATGTCTCAAAATCTAGTAGACAAGATGCTTTATGGAAAAGCGCTGGTCAAACTGACTGAAAACACAACCACCACATCATATATAGCAAACAGTTTGGGCTTTTTTTATGTTGTTTTTTTCCCCCTTCAAAATTATGCACAAAACACTTAATACCACCTTTCAAGAATGTGTTTTAGGTCAAATGTCCCGTTTTCTCTGCTAAGCCCACAGATCATTTTCTCCTTTAAATAGGGATAATTTTCTATTGTTTGAAAAAAGGTAATTGAAGGACTTCTGATGAAAGCAGAATCTTCCCACAATTCAAATAATAGTGCTGAGAGCCATTTCTTGTGAGAGCAATAGTTTAGCTGTCTCACGTCCCCATCCTTCACAGGGCCGGGTTCCCCTGCCAGGCTACAAATCCCATGGCGCCCCCCATCCACAGCATTTGCCTGAGGCACTGCGACAGCTCAGGTCGGGCCGCCTGGAAATTGAATTTCAATTTGAGAAAAGTCTGAATGTTCTTCTTCAATCAAAGATGTCAGACTGAAAAAGTTTTAGCGTTTCTGGAACTCATTGTGCCAAGATGGGTTTTGATATTCTGCCTTTTCATTCCAATTCAGGACAAAATCAAATGTTGACAAAACTGTAATTGCTTAAGTCAGCTTTCCTATTTAGGTTCATTTTGTTGGAGCAAGGCAGGAGTCTGTGAGGACATTTCTACTTCTGCTTAGACCATTTAGGAACAGTTTTAAAATCAGGGGGAATCAGTTGCCCTCTTAAAGGAATTGTAGTGTTTGGATTAACTAGTTTACGTAAGGCCCCAGTTAAAAGGTAGAGTAGTCCAGGTGTACGGCACCTGCTAAAGGAGTACAAATGTGCAGGGCACATGAAACAAAGTGCTGATCTTATATACTGCTGGTTCAAATGTCTTTCATGTTTTTGGTGCTTTAACTGTGTTTCAAAAAGTTTCAGAGTGAACATAAAGTTCAAATAGAATCTAGGACTAATGCTCAGTTGTAGAAAATCTATTTTCTATTATTCTGTGTAAAACAGAAGTTGTAAAACTTGAAGTTCTGTGTAAAACTTGAAGTTTGTAGCCATGCTAACTAGCTTACTGATGTAAAGGCGGTTGCGTGCTCACACCTGATACAGATAAATTAACACTGCAGTGTTTTGTGCACAGTTTTTTATTAGAGATTTTAGTGCCATACATAGGCAATTGCCCTTTGCCAGCTGACCTGATACAACTCATCAAATATATGTCCTTAGCTCTGCCACCTCTGCGTGCAAAAAACACCATGAGAAGCACAAAAGGTGAATGGCAACTGTAAGCATTGGTATTTTGATAATATTAAAGCACGCAGCCACACTTCAATCCAGTGTGATTACACTAGTATAAGTCTGTTGCAGACGAAAACTGAGGTTCATTCCTGATTTTAGAGCCATGGAGAAGAGTAACTACAATATCATATACCTGTGAGACGGCACCAGTAATATTTAGTCACCTCCAAGTTAAATATAGATTTTCTTAACTGCTAACCCTGCCCAATCCAATTGTGATCTGAACACTAAAGTACCCTGCTCAGCTTTTGACATAACTGTAAAGAAATAAAGATGCCATACTTCATAACCTGCAAATGGCTGTACGGGGACAGATCGTGGATCCAGGCTAGCACATCCCATCTCTGACAAAGGCCAGCAGTGTCTGTGTGGGAAAGCTGTAAGAGCAGGTACTGATACTGCCTGAGGATTACTTTCTTGCCTTGAAACTTAATTGATAATTTTGTTGACAAGGCGCATGATGCAGAGCACCTTCATCATGCACTTTCTCACAGGGAGACTGCCGAAATGAAACCATCACCCTTCTGCTAGCGATGGACTTTGCAACTCGTTCGGCAGCCGACAGTCAGTCGCTGGGCTTTCACATTGCAGCAAGGGAAGAAAAGGCATTTCAAAACATGTTTGCAAGACAATCAGCAAGGGATACTCAAGGGCAAACATAGCACCCGAAACTACTTGTAATTCACATTTTGTTCCTGAGGAGGTAGCGTGTGTTGGCAATGTCCCTTTAACTGCATTGACACCGCCGCAGCAACACATTCTCCCTGCCAGAAACCAAGTCAGTGGCGATTCAAAGACACACCGGACTACAGCAAATGCAAGCATGCCACTTTCAGTGCCTTTACTGATTCATAGTATTTCTCTTCAGTCCCCTATTTCTCAGGGAACTTTGTGACTGGACTTTGTCTGGCATTGCAACAGCCATGAGAACAACTAACCCATTTCCATGCAGAGGAATGAAAGCAGGAGGATATCAAATGCCTGTCCTGAATGCACCTGAGACCCAGCAGCAGCAGGTATACACCTCTGGGATAACATGGGCTTGAATGACAGACATATCCCTTTTTTTTTTTTAACTGCTTAAGAATAACTGCATGTATAATTTAAATAATTCCGCCATGCATTATCATCGCTTAGTTGATCCCGACATATGTCAGCTGCTAACTAAACGAGTAACATAGGCAATAACACAAACAATGTCTTTTAAAACCAATCTAAGAATGGAACAGTTGAAGCAAGGCCTCGCTGTATGGATGATTACACTGAGGCAGAGTGAATCAGGTAGGAGCTGCCCGAGCTGCCCGAACTGCCCGAAGCTCAGCAGACCTATGGTCTCAATCAAAACTCTTCAGTGATTCTTTTAAATAACTAAGGTTGATAAAGTTAACAGTCAGTTAGAGTTATACTTCTGACTCATGTGGAGAAACTAGCTCATGTTCCCAAATTGCAACAAAACCCAGTCAAAATAAATCTTCCTGTTTACTCCAGTGCTTTTGGAAGATGCTCAGCAAGTACAGAAGTGACCTTTGCGGAACCACACAGAGTGACTGTCTAACAGTTCTCCTTTCACACCTCACTGAAGGTAATTCTTGATTTTGTGTGGCATGTACCCTCTGCTCTCTGCAGACCACCATTGAAATCACCTGAACCCATGCACAGGGAAGGCATTGACAGAGCGCGACCTCCAGTCTTCTGTTCAGTGTGGGGATTGACAAAGCAAGGCAGTCTCCTGCCCTGAACCCAAGGATAGCTATGCACTGAAGAGATCTCTTCTGATCTGGGACAAGCATTAAGATGGAGAGTTTGGAGATGTCTTAGCATCAAGGAGATTTTAGGGCAATTTACCTATTTGTGGGAATTTTGGGCAATTCCTTCTGAAAAATGCCAAGGGCTGCTTAGCTTCACTATTTCCCAAAATATCTGATAAAGAAAACAACAGACACTGTAATGGAGATGTGAGAAATGGCCATGAGCCATGTACTGGCTGCGTACTGTCCATGAGCACCAGCCACCTAACGGAAGTCATGCTGCGTTTGGGAGACCTTTACTCTCTTTCCCGCAATAACCAGAACCCCAATGCACCACAGACTAAGCTAATTCCACCTACAGGCAACAGTGACAGTCGACCTGAACATGCTTTCCTGGGACCCCAGTCACTGGGAGTCTTGGTGCTGAGCAGCCAAGCTATGCTTGCAGAAACTGTTCTCCACCCTACTGAGACCAAAACAGCTGCCCTGATCAAGGTAGGCATGATGTTTGAGAGCACCTTTACCAGGCCACACCTCTCAGGATGGCCAAACAGCCATGTGGCATGGTCCTCAGCGCAGAAGGGGGCTGTCACCGCCCAGCCTGGATAACTATGGTGACAGAGGAGGATGTTAACCTCCTCTGGAGGATGTTAATGTCATGACAAGGGCCAAACTTCCTTCCACTTGTTGTCAAAGTGCAGCATGGCTTGTGAGCAGTGTATTTCTTTCAGTAAGAAAAACTACTTTTCTGACTGGTGTGAGAAAAAAAAAAATCTGAAACAAACAAACAAACAAAACCCAGGGAGGCATTGGGAAAGAAAGGGGTGAAAGGGTCCAAGTGTGATGGTAAAATGTATGTCTCTCTCCCTAGACACATAAACACAAAACCCTATCTTCTGAACCAAAATCCTGATGTTGGAAGGCATGCAGGCTCAGAGGAAAATAACTGTAATTTGTGTGAAGAAGGCATTTGCAGCAATTCATTATAATTCCTTGCTTGCTGTCACCCGTCTCTAAAGTCACTGGCAATGCAGTACTTGTGTGAAGTTATTAAGGCCAAACTCTCTTTAGATTCACGGCAAGTGCCGAATGACAAGGCGAGAGCCCAGGCAGTGATAAAGTGAAGTGACATGCCATACCCCCTTCCTCTCCCCCACCCCATCACCACCATGCCAAGGATGAAAACACCGTGGATTTTGCAAATGAGAGACACCTCTCCTCTCCCTGCCCTTTGCTGGGCTCTGCCTGCCACACACACATCTCCTTGAAGCATGCACCCAGAGGAGGGGGCAGTAGGCAGCAGAGGAAGGCAAAGGAAAACGCGCTTTTCCTCACTTTCCTTCTACAAAGATCACACAGATTTCTCTCAGAGGTTCCCAGGCAGATGGCATATATGTGAGAGACAGAGATAGGCAGGCTGGGCGGGGGAGAGATCCAGGTGGGAACTTTTCCGCTATCTGAGATAAAGACGTCTCTTTAAAAAAAAAAATTATATATCTATATATATAAATCAATTGCTAACTTATCTATATCTAGGTTTATCCCTCTATCTGTGTTTTGCCGTTCATTTCAGTAACCCTCCAGACTAGACGGAGGAGAGATGAATCTCTTACAGCTGTACAGACTTCCAGCAAACAAAATGTGTAAGTAAAAGGTGATCACTCTAGGGATCAGGGCTCCTTTCAAACTACATTTCTCTGTCCCTTTCTGTTTTTTCTTGCATCCTTGGCCTCTACATTTTTTTTCCTTCCTCTCCCTGTCCCTTCTTTTCCTAAGCTGGGCAGAAAAATCAGCTTAAAGGATAATACTGCTCAGCTTTCAGTAGGATAACATAGCCAGCCCACAGGGAAGAGAAAACCTCAAACCCAACCAGAACGATGAAAACAAGCAGGTTATTAAAGGTCTTCCTAAAGCGACAGCTAAACTCGTGTTTGCAGATACTCACAGGCTGTTGCTCAGCAGTGAGGATGTCTGGTTCAAATCCGAGTACTTGCCAACAGCAAGCTTGTAGGGGGAAAAAATCCTCTCCTCTCTCCTAGCCCCTTACTCTGGAAAAGCCATATGCTATTTTAGCAGTGTAGGGATGCTCATAGGCTTTGAGCATAATCTGTCAGAAGCCAAAGAGGAATCACCTCGCCCAAAAGATTTCTACAAGTTAAATTAACCTGCAGTCAGCTTCTGACCATGTTAGGTTTAAAACTGCAGTAAAACCTATATTGCCAAAACTTCAAACAGATAAGTAAGGCTATTAAGAGGTACCTGATGGGACTAGATATTTAACTGGAGTCTGCTGTGTTCTCAAGCACTGGGTCATGGCCATCTCTTAAGTTATCCTTCACGCTATGGTAGTGATGACCCATCTCACCTCCCTTTAGGCTGGGGAGAACGTGTAGACCTTTTGATGAATGTCTGAAAATTCAACACATTCAAAATCTCGGAAAAGAAGGCTTGCAAAAGTCTTCCGTAATCGGTGCCTGCAGCCAGGGAAAGGTCTATCAGCAGCCACCCCTCACTGTTCTCCCAAGAGGAAACACCAGTGCTGTTGACTTCTAATCTTAGCATGGGGAGAGAGGTTTTGCCCCTCAAACACCTGACGCTTTTAGATGAACTCACCCCCTTGGCTGAAGCACAGAAGCCCATGGGGCATGGATGTTCCATGACAACAAAGGAGAGGGACCCTGACTCCTCGAGGGAGAAGGGCACTCTTACTCCACTGAAGGCAACAGGAGTTGGGTTCTGAGACGTGTTGGGAAACCCAGGAGTGAGTTAATTCTGAGCAAAGAGTTAAGGCTAGGGCACAACATAAATGCACCCACTTGTTTAAATTAAAATTCTCCATAACCCTTTTATTTCCTTGCATCTGATTCTTCCCTGGCAGATGACAAGAATTTGCTGGTTGGTTGTGTGTTTTTTTCTTGCAGTGAAAAGCCACAATCAATCATGCTTTCTTCTGACCCTGCAGTTAGAGGGAAACAGAATGACTCTGGGCTATATTTTCAGACTCCACAGGTTGCTCTGACTCTGTATGTTGTGCCCCCTCCTCCCTCTCTGCCTCCATGTTACAAAAGATCAGGACTCTCTTTTATAAAATAGTTCTGGCATTTCTATTATCACACATGCCTGAGAACAGGGATGCGATTGCACTGAGTAGTGTGAAAAAACGAAAGGAAAGGGGGAAAAAAAAAGAAGAAAAATCAAAGCAGAGCTGAGTTGATTATTTAAAGAGCTGGGTGAAATTTGCCATCCTTTTAAGGCATCCTGGGCTCTGGAATATCACTGTGTCACTTAATGTTTGCAGTTAAGTATTTACAGATCTGTTTCCATGGCAACCGATTCTTCAAAGTTACTTTTACAATTCTGTTTTCTAAAATGTGTTTCTTTGGTTGATTGCACAGGGATATTTGGAAAGCAGCCAGGTCTAAATCATGATTTTTTTCCCATTAAGGAGAGGTCCTTTCTAATCATGTTTAGTTAGTTCTTTGATGGCTTTATCTTGATTCGAAAATGTATTTTGTTTTTTGTTAGCGGGTGGGAGAGGGAAGCGGGGAGAACAGGAACAAGCATCGTGGGGCTTCAGCAAAAAAAAAGGTGTTGGAAATTAGGAATGTGAAATAACCTTGTCTGAGCTGATTTTATTTATCCTTTCATTGTTTAGAAGAGTAGGCCTTTAACCACAACAAAATAAATAAATAAATGCCCCTCTGACAGTTTGAATGCATTTTGAGGCCACAGGAGAAGATGACTCACTTATTAATTAGTCAGGGAGATGGCAGCGCAGGGAGGGATGATGAACACTAGAAACAGTGCAGAAACTGAGACAAGCGTATCCAGTATGTGTGAGGGTTGGTCGCCCCCAGTTGTACCGAGATACCTGCTTGGGGCCAGTGAAGGTTGGCCCCACTGATAAGGAGACACATCGTGAAGCAGTAACAGGGAAACAGTTGTGAGCTTCGCCACAGCTTCATTTGAAATGTGTCTTTGTGTAAACGTGAAAAACGTGCACAAGTATCTTGAGCCCACTGGCCTATGCTCTTGCCACCACTGCAGCAACATCTCCCCATCCCTCCATCTGGCCCCCAGTCCATCCCAAGGACACAAAAAGAAGCACAAGAGCTTAACTAGAAAGCAACACGTCAGGAGCCATACAAGCATACGGGATAGATGGGGAAGGGACGTACATGTTCCCTGTCACAAGGTATTGTCCTTACCTGAAGTAAGAGATACATTTAAGCTTGTCAGGATGTCTGAGAAAGCAGTGTGCTTAGCAGTGATTTAGGACTGGTGTAAACTTTAGGTGCATGTTGGAGGGAAAATCATCTCAGATGTGCTTGTAAACCTCACCACAAGCAAGGAGTCCTGCAATGCTCAACAAGCCACCTCCCAGGCAAAGGCGTTCTTGTTGATGAATAGCTTCAAACAGGGGAAAGAAAAAGTATTGAGCTACTTGGCTGGACCAACTGTTTGGGGTAGCTGAAGTTGAGCCTTTAGTAATCATTAATAACCCACTCCTGTTTTCCACCATGCTACAGCAGGCAGGAAAGAATATCTCAGGGGAAAGGATAGGACCAGAAGACAGCATTACAGAGTGATCAGAGTATCACTGAGCATTAAGCAGAAAAAATTGGTGGGGTATCTGGCATTGATAAAGTACATTATGGATAATTCCAATGAGATGAGGAGAGATGGGGAGAGGGATAGCCTGATCCGTAGTTTCCTGTGCTTTGTGTGAGACAACATCAGATGGTCAAATCAAGGAATGAAGAGTCAGGACTCCCAGGCTGTCTTTCTAGCTCTGCCACTAATTAAGTATGTGACCACTCAGGCACTCTATGCCTCCACTAACCTAAACTTCCAGGATTGTTGTCAGGTTCAGTTAATTACTGTCTGCAAAGAGCTTAGAAACCTACACAGGAAAGACGCTAGACAGGTACCCTGGTTTTAATGTTAAAGTTCAAAATATTATAATTGGAGAGCTGACGAGGGGTGTGGATCTGAAACTGAAGCAATGAAATTACGGGAAAGCTTATAAAGTGAAGGAAAACTAAGAATAAAAAAAAACAAAAACAAACAACTTGAAGAATGAAGAAAGGAAAATGAAGACTCCTAGGCAGGTGACAGGCAAGGCGAATTTTGGCTGACTGAGATAATAAGCCACACTTTTGAAACTTTTTCACTTTTTCCTCTTGCTGCAGAAATGCTCCATTAACTCTCAGAAAGATGTTTTACCATTTGCCCTTTAAAGGCAAAGCTGAAATAGTAGGAACATCATAGCAAAACATATGACCCAGCTTTTGGCACACCCTGTGGCTCCAAACCTTTAATGCACAACACAGAGCCTTGTAATCTGAAGGCAGATGATAAAGAGACGTTGCCTTGCTACCATGTTTATTAAATGGACAACAGCTACTAAGAGGACTAAGAGAAGTTGCAGGGGGCAGATTCCATACTCGCGGGGAATGAAGGGACTTGATTTCTCCTGATTTATTTACCCTTCAGCCTATTGGGTGAAAAGAGATCTTCATGACGCACGAGCCTGAAGACAAAGAATAAACAATGGGTGGGCATGGTCACCTCAAAGAAAACTCAGAAAGGAAGGTAAAAGAAGATGGAAGAGGAAATCAAAATCAAACATAATAATAATGGAGTTTGGCAGTGACCTGCTATATTATTAATTTTCGATGGCTGGTGGGTGTTCATAGCCTTGTAAAATGGGATCCAAATCACAAAACCAACAGGTAATAATAACTGCTCTTACCACCTTCTCTTTCTCTCCCTTATCAGTTACTGGCTCGTCCAGCTGAGTGGTCCGTGAGTAAGTGGTTGTGCTATGAAAAGAGAATGATGCAACCAGCTCTGGGTAACCAGCTCTGGGTAACCAGCTCTTGAGCCTCCAGGCTCAAGATCCCAATTGGAGAAGGAACAGAAAAGCTCCCCCATGCTCAAAGGCACAGATTTTCAGCTGCTGGAAATGAACCCTTCCTTCCTAAAGGCAGCAGAGGCACTGTCTGTGTCTGCATGGCTGAATAAAACAGGGCTAGGGACCTTTCTCTAGCGCCAAGGCCAATAGACAGCATCTGACTATGCGGGCAGTAAAGAGGTCTGCTATTTTGTGTGGGCTGTGCTCAGGGTAACGGGAGAGAAACCTCATGTGACAAATCACGGTTTTCAAAGCCTGAAAATGAGGGGTGGCATAAGGGTATATCAGCACCCATGAGGATGCAAAGCCTTCTGGAAATACAGTGGAGGACAGAGTAGGGTGGAAGGAGACAAACTTGGTAGAAATTCATTCACACTACTATTGGAAATTGTCCTTGGCATGATGTATGCCCTCATGTAGAGACCGGTGAGCAGTCTAGAGACAGGCCAAAACTGGCAAGTGACATGCTAATGGTTCAGTGGTGTGGGAAACTGTAGGGCAGGGCTCATGCCAGTCCATCCTGGACTGTTTTATTTACAGGTAGAGATGTAGGAGTTATTGCCCTACAAGACAGCAACCTGTTGGCTTCCAGTCCTGCAGTTGCACTTTGCTTTACACTCTGTTTAGAAACCCAACCCCAAAAGATTCTAAGATACAGGTTTTCTGGAGGTCTCTTTAACATTGTATATTATTATTTTATTAGGATACAAGTAAGGATTTTTCTTTGTATTTATAAGGGAAATATGTCAGTGAGGAGTCAAGACAAACTATACTCCATAGCACATGTTATGCAGACATCTTGGAAATAAAGTTTTCGAAGCCAGCAACTGTTTAAGACTTTCATATACAGTGTAATAAGTCTTTGTCCAGTCCTTCTGGAATGAAACAAGCTGACTTCACTAATAGTCTATTGAGTTCTCACATCTCTATTATAAATAATTGTAGTTGTAGACATTGAATTAATGTTATAAATATACTATTTATGATGTGCTTTGGGAAAGGACTAGTTCTCTCAGTATACATCATGTTTTGGTTCATTGTTTTACTTTGCCTTGCTGCAGTGGCCAGGTGCCCTGCAGGTTCCCGAGCGATCGCAACCTGTGCTATGGGGGCTCTGCCTTCATATTCATTCCTTCGCTGGGGAGCTGGGAGCTTACCATCTTCTTGGAGTCTTTAGGCATCTAACTTAAATGGAAATGAGTAGCATACAGATGAGGTTCATCTAAGGATTAAGTGTCTAAGAGTTAGATGCCTACCCTGAGCGTGTCACTTAGCCTCCCTGTGTAGTCAGGGGAGAGCAACAACAGTCTGGATACCTGCTTGGGGCCGGCTGGGTGATCTCTTTTCATGCCCATTTTTCTCTATGGCCATGAAAGAAAATCAGCTCACACTTCTTCCCCTGACTTCTAAATGCTAAAAAGAAAGGAGATGAATCCCACCCTTATATAATGAATAGGTGCCTCCAGATTTCTCAGGATTTGCTTCAGATAGCTACAGCTAGAGAGTATTAACACTCCCCTCTGTGCTCAGACTCTGATCCATCCCTGTGGCTGTTTCGTCTTAGAAATGTGCTGTCAGACTTGGATTTCCAAAAAAAAAAAAGCCAGAGGACTGAGAAACTTTGATGGGATGAAAGCGGCCATCTGTACCAGGCCCCAGTGAAAAACCTAGACTGAGTTTTCAGAATAATGCTATTCATGGAGTGGTAGGATTGCCTCCAACGGTGCACTTTTTTGTAAGAAAAAAGTTTGTTGGCTGCTTTGAGTAAGTTCTCACCATGCTTTATGTAGCGATTTCCATCAGAGGATCTGAAATATCTTACACAACTCAGCCTACAAGAGCTCAAAACTTGTATGATATTTGACATTTTCATGACCTGGGGTTTTCTTTTTTTGATTGAGTAAACTGAGGCACATTAAGTTATCAGACAACAAGGGGTGCACGAAGGGCCAATAACTCATCTGACAAAATATAAAGTTACATAGATGACCCTGTGGTTAAAGCACTCATCCAAGAATTAAAAAAAGAATGAAATATATTTGTTATTTTACATGGACACCCATTATGAAACAGAATATTTCATTTGATCTAATCTCTAGTTCCCCCCCAAAACACATGGAAAGACTCACTATGCCTTGATTAAGTAAATGTGCATGAGTAGTTTAATGGGGTTTATTCTCAGACCGTACAGCACTTTCCACACTGGACTCACTTCCAGTGTGGATGATCTGATACTACTGTTGTCGTTAACTGGAACAGCAAGTTTGTAATAAGGAATCCCTTTCCAAGACTAAAGGCACTAGCCTGTGTCCAGTGCAACTCTCCTTGATATCAGTGGAAGTTTTATATATGTGCAAAGCGTATCATTGTTCCTTGTATTCGTGAAAGTTGTTCTGATATATTGTTAACGTCCTGTAAGTTTCAACACATGCAACATGTGCATACACACACACGTACTCACTCACTCACTCACTCACTCACTCACTCACTCACTCACACACATACAAGATAGAGTCTTCTGCCACTTTCTATCTGGCAACATATTAATCTTGTGTTTTGCATTCTCTAAAAGCTTCACCATTATAACATAATTACTGCTGAAATTGACCTTTAAAATATATTCTAAATTTCAAATGTCTTTAAACCCCTCAGTGAGCACCATTTTTCAATTTCACATATTGTTTTCTTTTTTAGGAGAGGCGGGACAAAAGATGGGAAAGAGGATTAACAAATGAATGTCAGCATGTAACATATGCATCTAGTGATAAAACAAAATCTTGCAAAAATTTACCTGGGCATTTTTAATATCCAGTGTTCAAGCAGTTATGATTTCCCTTAAGGTAAATGAAAATGTAATAAGACTAACTAAAATGTTGCATTTGTGTCTCACCCTTCCCTGAAGTAATTCAATCAATCAGTTTAGCTTCACTAATATTCAAATCTGTATCTGATACTGGCAATATAAAAGTTCAAGTACTCCTTGGCTTCTAAATACATTTAAACTACCTTTATTAGAACATGCACTTTCCTAAATTTGTATTAGTACCTAAAATTGGCTGTGTTTCTAACTATCCTTAAAGGAAAACATAACCTTGCCTGCAAATGAGATGCTGAACTGTGCGTGGAGGCAGATTTCTGTAATGCAGCATCTAAGACTGAAAATGTGAATATTACAATGCACAAATGAACTTGCGTATGCTCACATTACTGTGCAAATAAGAAAGTATAAAAGCACGTGGTACAACTTCCATCCAGCAGTCCTTGCGTCCAGCTTCATTCCTTCAATTTCCCTACCCACAGCAAAGGGAGTGCAGAGGACCTGGAGCAGAGGGGAGCAAACCCCCATCTCCTGCAGGAACTCTCCACTGACAAGGTGTGTCCCTGCTCCGGTGTGCGGCATCCAGGGGAAGAACAGCCGAGGAAGGCTGCCATTCTTCTGGCTAGTGACATGCTGCCGTGGGTTTATTCACATGGTTTCCAGTTATGGGCTACCCGAGGGAAAACCCAGCTGGAAAAGATGGTTCGTGGACCTCTCACTCTGTCTTCTCCCACACAGGCAAGAGTATGGTCTGCACACCAGAACCACTTGTGCACATATAACTCTACTCATCCTTGCAAATATACGCTCAAAGGACGCTTTGCAATCTCACGCTAACAAAGCCCACTTAGGCTGGGTGGGAGGGAGAGGGATAAAAAGCGAGAGCGAACTGTACCCACAGAGCCCCCCAGCCTGTGAAGCACACGATGCACTTCAGAGGTTGCTTTGAGTACCCACCAGCACCAAGTGTGTGAAGGCGAGCGTAACTCTGGCTGTCCGCTCAACTTCTCAGGCTCCTTCTTATCCGCATAGCTGCCCACATCCCTGAGCAAAGCACCGGGCCTGAACAGCACCTGGCAGATGAGCCGAGGTATTGCCTGCATGCTCTGCAAACCTTCCCTCATGTTTTGTCCAGATGCCTTCCTAACTGCCCATGAGGATGCTGACACCCCAAAGGGATGCGACTTCAGAGAACCAGCTCCAGCCCTGGGAGGTACACGGGCAACATCAGGCAGGCAATCATACTGCAAAAGTGTGGATCGGGCAGCTCCCAGATTGAAGTAAAAGGGGACAGCCTCCCTGGAAACACTGGTTTTGTGTCCATTTTACTCCAGCTGAGGATCCAGTCCATTATTTCCAATTAGGTTTGATGGAGGATTAATCCAATCTCAAGTGTCAGTTTTCTGTCCCCTGACAGCTGCTTACGGCATGAAGTGCATGCTGTAACCTGCTGGCCCACCTTACCTTTCCCTTTATGAAAAAATGCCATGCAGAGTCAAGCTCGCTAGAAATGAAGACAAATGAAAAATCATCGGAAATCTCATTAGTGACCATCCAACAGCTTCGCTGAAAGGTAGAAGGTTTTCGCTTTCCTTTGCACACACCTGTTTTAGGTTGTGGGGTTTTGTTGCGTGTCATCCACACACACAGCCCTTCTCCGTCGTCCCCTCTATGGAGTGGTGAGGTAATGCAAATAAATTGCTCTGCCTACTTTGCACAAAGGTTTACATATTGTTCTGTTGATACCGTTTTTGGTGTGCCTAATAGATGTAAGGGGGAAATTTCTGTCCGTATCGCTTCTAAAGTTTGTGTATTATCTAACTAGCTCACACTGCTTTAGAGGTTTTAAGCCCTCCATAAGAAGTCCTTTTGCCTGTGAATCTTTCATGTTACACCTAGGTGTCCTCATTATAAGGGCTCTACTATTTGACAAGCAATGCTTGTCTCTACAGTCGGTGATGAACACAGCATGACAGGCAATGTGTGCCTCTGTCCAAGGCACTGAATCACAATAAAATGGTAAATTACTGTCTGTCATAGCTAGAAACTGCAGTGACTAATAACCAATTCCCTATTCTACATAAGATGAGGTGTGTGTGTGGGGAGGTTGCACTCATTTGGTGGTGGTGGGAAAAGCTCGTGTTACATTCCTCTTTATTAAATCCTTGCAATTGAAAACGTACCTGGACACCGAGAAAGAAAGCAGAAGAGGGGTTTTAGCAGGAGGAAAAGCATGAATTACTAGCAAATGGCACTGTTGCTAGAATATTTTTGGACAGCTCAGAATTTGTTATTGTTTGGGGATCATCAGGATAGAGATATTTGCAAATGGGATTCACTCTTCTCACTCTCTGGCAGAAATACGGAATTCAGTTTTGATTAAAATGCAATAATAATTGTGAGTTGGACTGTGTGTCACTGCTGCTCAGAAAGGCCCCCATTAGAGAAGCCTCTCTTTTAAAACAAGCCATTCATCATCACAGTATAATTTCCAGTAAATATATTGTTTGTTCAACTGTAATGCTAGAGATAATGTTTAAAATTCTCCCCTCATATCTCATTATGAAATAATTGATAGCAACATGGCCATTTCTTTTCATTTGTGAGGGTATTTTGTTGTTGTTTTTCTCCCCCTCTTCCTTTAAGGCAACCTCTTGAAACAATCAATATCAGCAGTTTCAAAAGTGTGATACAATAAATAAATCTCTCAGACAATGACAGAGAACATCCTTATTACAATAAATTTACCATAAATAAAACTGTGTGTGATATTCCTAAGAGCCATTTTACATGAATGCCTTCAAATTTTGTGCGAGGAGAGAGAGGAAAAGGGGGAGTGGGAAAGAGAAGAGGACAAAGATATGTATTCAACAAATTGCTTCATTCTCAAAATATATTACATTTGGCTTTCTGTATGGTGCATGCAGAGTAAACTCCTCCCCCCTTGCAGAAATACACTGTATTGTTTGGAGTTGTTTAATTAGATTTGCCTTGATTGTCATATATGACTGGATTATCTGCATCCTTTTTTAATAAGATACATTGCTACAGCAGAGTTTGTAATTTATCTGTTCTCTCACAGAACACTTTTGGAGTCTTTCTGTTGAAATATTGTAACAGCCCAAAATCAATAAGGACGAGCTGCTTTTTCCACTGAGGTCCAGCTTTGAAGTGACCCAACAAGAACATACCAAATGTGTTTAAATATCAACACAGGTCTGAAATGTAATTTATACCCTGCTTGGTACAGTACAAAAATTCCTACTTTGCAGTCTTTTCCTCTCATTTCATATGCCACAATCCGGCATTTCATGTGAGCTTGAATTTTCAGAGAAAATTTCTCCTCTCCCTCTCCTTCTCATCCCTGCTGGCTTACAGTAAAACTGGGGCTCCACTGAGAATTTGGCACCCAGCTTTCTCAAGCCTAAAGTACGTGTTTTAATTTAAGTACATAAGTGATTTGCTGAAGAGGAATCAAGCATATGGTTAACCTTACAGAGATGTCTTCTTTGACTTTGAACAGAGATGCTTCAGGTGTCTACACAAGAGACCAGAAGAAGGAAGGGCAGATTTTTATGGAAGACTTGCAATCTGTTAGGATTTTATATTGGTACTGGGACACTGTGGCATAGAGGTGGTAAAACACAGGCAGACGTGGAGAAAATGGGCTCCTCTGAAATTTTGAATTGCTTTTATCCAAATACTTGTTCTTTGTTGGAAGTCTTATGCTTTCCTACTGACTTGTGCTGGTGCTATCTGAAATTGATTTCTGAAGTTCAGAAATATGTCATTTAGGGAAAAAAGAAGAAATAATACCTGGTAGGTGGTATATGTTTTGTTATTAATAGTAATACTTGGCACTCAGATGTCACTTTTCATCTCCAAATCGCTTTACATAATTAACTAATTCATCTTCACCATCCCTGCATGAGGTGGAGTTTTTCACTGAGGCAGCACGGGAGCTCATGCATTCAGGACAGACACTGTTCATAGAGCAATCAGGCTGCCCAGATGGGACCACTTTTGGTTGAAAAACAGCTGACCTGTCCTAAGGACAGGGCTGCCTTAGGACACTGTGCACGGATACGTGCTAACGGAGTCTTTACTTTGAAAATGTTGGCATGTGTCTCCCCAGTATTCACCCCATAGACGTGCAGAGAGGGATGCTGTGCAGACCCTGTTCTAGTGACTCCCCTGTCCAGGGCTGTCCCTGTGTCCTGGTGACTCACTGGCCCTCTGGATACTTGGAGGGCACTGGGGATGTGTTACCAGTCTCACCAGCGTCTCCACACATATAGGACCTACATATCCATTCACAGCCGTACTCTGCCTTCAGGAGGAGCCGGTGGACACAGGGTGCCTCCTGGTTCAGGTTTGTTGTCAGAACCTGCATGCGAGGAAATCTACTGTGAAATCTGCCTTTCTTCGTGTTTAGATCGGCACCAGCATTTCTAAGCAAATCACGGCAGTGACAAAGGGCACCCTGTGGACTTGGCTGGAGGCCCCTTGCTCAGCAACTATATTTGCTGACATGATTATATTATTTTCTTCTACATTTTTTTTTCCCTATGGAATGACAGAACTTTTGCATCAGGATCCAATGCAAAGCACCTTGAAGTCTGCTTTTCTGCCCTTTTTACAATGATCTGGTCATGTCTATGGGCCAAATACAGATACCTCCACCCTCTCTGTAAAAAGCTTGGGAGAACAGTTTTAACCCTGCCAGGCGTGCAATGATGACTTCAGTGGCGCAGGTCCTGGCTCTGCACAAGAGATCATAACAGGCATCTCCCATCACTGAGCTCTGGGGAATAAATAGCAAAACAGTAGAAGCTAGTTTGAGGGGACAACACAGGACACAAATCCCATGCAGGCACCACGCTCCTTTCAGCTTCTTCCCCGTTGATGCAGAAAGCTCAAGGAGAAATGACTTTTGTCACAGGCTCCCTAATGTGGAACCAAAAATTAGGCTGCGCAATCTTCCTGCGGGTTTAGGCATGTGCTCTGCTGAATGTGGGAAGCGATTAGCTTTTTTCTTGGTGCGTGGCCATTCGCACGTGCATGGGAGGGCCTCTCTGCCAGAAGGTGATTTGTCAGAACTTGAAATGAAAGTCAAACCCTGCAATTAGAGGGAGCGGCTGTACTTAAAAGAGAGATGTAGAACATCCCAGCGCGTGCTTGGATTTATCATATTGAAAGAACATAGCCCTCTTTCTACGCAGTTGCAGTTTTTGATAAACGGCCTACATTAGGACACCTCAAAGGTGCACTGCATCATTAATTACCAGGGTATATGCTGAAGAAGAAGTTAATAAAACTTGTCTCTTGCATGGAAGTGAGAAAGCTTACTACCTGATGATTCCTGATGGAAGAAGATGTTTCTGAAGCCACATGTGCAACCTTGTACAGGTAATAATAGCAAAACACTCAGGGGAGTCTTTTATGTTTGAAGATGTCATTTTTCTTTTTGATTTATAGGATACTAATGGCTTTTCTCTTTTTTTTTTCTTTTTTTTTTTTTTTTTTTTAGCCAAGACCCATGGTAAAAAATCAACAAATAATGCTCAGATTCAGAGAGAAAAACAGAAAAGCAAAGCAAAGAAAAGAAAAGCAAAGCAAGGAAAAGGAAGGAAAGGAAAAGCAAGGAAAAGAAAAGCGAGGAAAAGAAAAGCAAAGCAAAGAAAAGCAAAGAAAAGCAAAGATAAGCAAAGAAAAGCAAAGCAAAGCAAAGAAAAAAAGAAAAAAGAAAAAGAAAAGAAAAGAAAAGAAAAGAAAAGAAAAGAAAAGAAAAGAAAAGAAAAGAAAAGAAAAGAAAAGAAAAAAGAAAAAAGAAAAAAGAAAAAAGAAAAGAAAAGAAAAAGCAGAACAGAATAAAATGGGACAAATACCAGTCTCTCTGGGAGGAATGCCAGCCACTAGCTCCGCTATTATTATACTGGAGAATCTTATAAAACTCTAGCCATTAATAACGGTCTGCTGCCAGATATTGATAATTTATTCAAATTGTAGGTCTGGATTTGAGGGAGCAGATGTTCCTCATGCAGACACTTTCAGAAAATGAATTCCAAAGAAACAAAATAACATTCAGTGCTATCAGTAGAGAGGAAAGGCAGTATTTTAGTGTGCAGTCAACATCTGGACTGCCTTCTATTTTTATTGCGCCTCTCGCCCCTGGTTCTCTCCTACCCATCCATCGCTACCACTGGATGATTCTGTTGCTCTTCTTTGATGTCAAGTAAATAAATAAATACTATGTTTTGTCTCCTGCTTGTGTTAGAATATATCACAACTGATTTCACTGGGAGTAATGGGATTCGACCAACTTTGAATGACTGAGCAGGAGCAAAGCCTCCAAACAAGCCACCTAATAGGAAGAGTGGAAATTAGTTTTGATACGGAACAAATTCCTCTAGTCATTGCAATGTTTTGAGGCTGCTCTACCCAATATGGGGCTTAGTTTTGCCCTCCAGCAAATTCACAGATGTTCTTTCTCTCTCTGATTCTCTCTAAGCCTTGCTAGGCTGGAGGAACACTGGGTATTCATAACCCCAAAATCTCACTGGCACAGATGCTCCAAATTGAAGCAAGCTGTTCTATCATCTTCTCCAGTTGTTGGCCACTCCATTTGAAACCATCCTAGACATGGGGCAACAGAATGTGCTGTGTGTCCAAAAACTGTTAAACATATTTCCTTGGGCACAGTGACAACTGTTGATGAACACTAAACAGCAATGCTTGCTACCAGTGGTCCTGTTCTCTCCAAAAAAGAAGCCAACCAATAGGATCAAATCCAGAGGTCATAGTGAGATCGCGTTGGCCAGATCTTATCCCTGGGAGGTCATTTTGCTTTCTACAGATCTGTGTAGTTCTGTGCTGCTTGGAAAGGTAGGTAGGTCCAAGACTGCCAAGGGAGCTAGGATGGTGGTCTAATTTTCAGCACTTTACAAATGACTGTACAGACTTACATTCCCAACCAGCCCCATTTTACAATTCCCATCCATTCCCAGCTAATCTCATGCACTAACTTGTCTTCCAACCAGTCTCACATTGCCATCTGTCTCTGCTCCTGACTGATCCCAAGTTGCCATCTGCCCCTGGCCAGCCCTTTTTATCTATACCCCATTTGGAGAGGTACACAAATGCTGATGCTCAGGGGTGTCAGGCCGGTAGACTCCAGTCCAAGCCTCTGACTGCCACCCGGCTTTCATAGCATGCAGTGACTGAAGGACACTGTGCTGACACTCCCCACCCCCCCCCCAACCCCAGCTGCCCCACAGCCTCCCCCTTTGCAGAAATTGCTACAAAGGATTGTTTGCAAACAAAGGGAACCAAAGACGGATTAGTCTAGGGAAATACACAAGACAGTGGGAAGTACCAGAGAAAAGCAAGAATAGTCACAAGCAATTTATTTGCAAAGGGTGTGCAGATGCAGTTGTGGGTCAATGCGTGTGCTGAATAATCCGAAAACTAGTTAAGAGTCCCTCTGTTTGCTCCCCACTGCCCTGTGTTCATTGTCAGTAATAACAGGCATCCAGGCTCCTGCCTGGTGGAAGGCTAAAAGACTAAATTCCTCCCAAAGCTTGAAGTATGGCTTTCCAGACCTCTTCACGAAGAATTCCCACTGCTTCTGAGGCTGCCTTGGTTGGAGGTCTGTTCACTTTGTGGGAGAAAGAAAGCCTAGCTGTCACAACATTCCTCTGGGGCAAATTGTCTCCCTTTTGTCTTCCCTGTGTTTAAGTGAGAGCAAAAACCTCCAAATTTCACTCTGATGGTGACGGCACTTCACGGCTGGATAGTAGAAGGAGAATGGAGTCGTTAGCTCACTTCCCATCCTTTGCAATGCTGCCTTGGCCGCCTCCGACGCTGCACTTCCCATGCATGACATGTGGAAAAGAGTGGAAGGATCAGGGCCTAAAAAGTCTCTTAATTTTTCCTGTGCCCAGTTACCAGCTGCTACTAACTTTGCAAACTTTACTGAATGCTGCTATGTCTGGTGCTAACTATCTTCAGACTTCATTCCAAGTAATGGGAAAAAAAAAAAAACTGAGGGGCAATCAGCTAGTTCCATGATGAATGAAGCCCATGTCACTCAGAGAAAATGAATATTTCTTTGCAATAATGACCAGATGGTAGCAAGACTCAGATCCAAATTAAAACATGCATGATAAATGCCAAGAAAACACAGAAAGACAAAAACCCAACCTGGAGTGAAATCTCTCTATAAATCTTTTCCCCCCTACAACACAGGCACTTCTAATGGGAATTAAATTATTAAGAGATGTTGCAAGGAGAATACAAATGTGAGAGTCTTCCTCCTTCTTGGAACTTTTTGAAAAGTATTTCAGCACAGCCAGCTGGCTTTTCTTCTCCATATGAGACAGCACTGGGCTGAATGGGATCTTTTCATGTAGAAGCATAGGCAAAATACTAATACAGAAAATAAATTATACATTGGAGTTGGCATAGAAACAGAATATATTTTGCCTCCTGCAGAGTTGACCTATGGAACTCCTTGCTGCAAGAAATTATTGCAGCTGAAGCTCTTAGAGGAATTAGAAAGGGGATAGTATTTGCAGATAGCAAAATACCATTCAAAATTATATTAAACAGAACAACTGTGGATAGTGGTTTTACAATATCTTAGTTCCAGGTGAATGCTAAAAATAAATTAATGGTGTTAGAAAGAAACACCTTTATGAAAAACATAGTTTTTTCATAAGGTACGTGATATTTGAAAGTGCTATGATCACGACAAAGGACAACAAGGACTTCTGGAGCTGATCTAACACGGCATTTGCAGGGATAGTTGAAGGAAGTCTGTGTCCTCCTGGATGGCTGCTGGGCAAGCCAAACTTAGCCCTTCATTGTCCAACCATGCAATACCCTCAGAAACCTTATTTTTAACTGTCTGTTTCTGATCCTGCATAATCTCTTCTATGTTCCCTTCCTTCTATTTGCAAATCTCACAGTGGTACAAAATGGATGGTCTCTCAGGGAGGGCTGGCTGGCTCCTCCCTGTCAGCACTGACACCTTTTGCGAGCACTAAGTTAATGAGAAATATTAAATTACAGGGGCACATGCACACTTTGGAAAGAAACATGGTGTTTGATCCCCTCAAACTGCCAAGCTCTACTTAAAACCGATAACAAATGTTCTTCCCCAGCAAGATGTGATTAGCTTTTATACCTGTGCAGATTGTACAAACACACAGGAGGGAGCTTTTAAATATCATTGATTTGCCTATTTGAAATTATTAATTTCAAATTCTGCTGGAACAACCTTTGCTAAATTACACTGTGCCAGTGGGAGTTAGAGGACCCACAAGTCTAAACTTAACTTAAGAATGGGAGGGGGGAGGGCTAAAGAAGAAGGAAAAAAAAAAAACCCTGAAACAACTAAAAGTCCATTTAAACTCAGTAGGTTTCCAGTTAATTACATTTTCACACCTATCCCAGTAGTTACAGATGTATTTATAATGTATGCCTGCCTCGGTGGTTACTGAATACTGCATTCTCCACGGACTCTATGAGCCAGGATTTCTTTCCTTCGTCTAAAAGACCTTCCGTTTTAATTGTAGTCACATCCAAGTACGGTCTCGGTTCAACTGTAATGGCTCAAACTGATTTCCTTCCCTCCCCATTTCTCCCCTGCTTTCCCTGTCTGTTCTCCCCTATATAAAGGGAAAAAATGGATGTTGTGTGTGGTGACATCACCGACATCTGGAGGAGCTTGTTTGAGAACTCACCCATCATTTGGCTGTGCAGTGGAACAGATCCACGCAACTATTTCTCACCACAGCGTTCCCACAGCATCCGCACAACACACTCCATATCTCTTCGATATTAACGCACCAACCACTCCCCTGTACAGGTCCTTCCCAGAATGGGAATGCAATCCCTCTCTCTCTAAAGGATTTCTCCTCCTTAATCCTGTGTGAGGCAGGACTCTGTTATCTGCTCTCCATGTTGTTGGTCCCACAAGAAGGGCCACAGCTGAGATTCAGCCATTCATCACCAAGTCAGAGCTGGTGTCCCGTGGCTCTGTGGATTGAAACCAGCTCCTTCAGAAGTCAACTGCCCTGTCTTATTTTTAGGAGAAGATGAATTGCTGTCTGTAATTACCTTTCCCTCTCTGCTGGCTCTAAAGGGAGACACAGGTGACTAGCTCAGTCACAGATAAACTTTCCCAATACCTAAGTTAAACCAGATGAACCCCACCCTAAGAGACTTAACAGGGCCATTTGAGGATGCTGTTGCAGAGAGGACTGAATGTGGGTACACCTCAGGGAGTGAAACCAATGTTACTGAGACCACTCGGTATTTGCGAAGGGTTTCGGCACCTTTGGGATGGAGGAACAAGGAGTGCAGACAGAGTTACTCTGCAAATCCCATCCGCTCTTCTATGCCTTCCTGTGAAATGATGAAATTTTTTGAGCTTGTCACCTTGGGTCAGAAGTTCCCAACTCTTCTGAGCAGCACTGGAGAAAAGCCCCATTATTGCACTCTTAAGCCTGTATGCATTTGGCCTCTTTAAATTTCTTCATATCCACCTGGATCCATATGAACGACTTCCTGCTAGCTTAAGAGGCTCTGAATGACAATGTCAGCCCTGAAACATCAAAGGCTCGCAGCACAGTCAAAGGTTTCTTAAGGGCTCTGTAGAGGCAGCTCCCACGGAAACTACAGCCATCACAGAAACTGACGCCATCACAGTTGTACATCTTTCGGTTGTACAACTAGGGACGCTTCCTCAGCTTGCCTTCTCTACTGCACACCTCAAGTGCCAACAACGAGACAGAATTCAAAAACAAAACCAACAAAACCAAAGTGATCATGCATCTAAATTTGCCCCCCATGAGTAGAAAATGAGAGAAGAGGCTGCACTGGAGAGAAACTGGTCACATTGCTTAATGCATGACTGGAAGCACTACTATGCTGGTGCTGAGGATGGGATGAAAACCTATCTGGAACAGAACAGCACTCAAGAGATTATTCACAGCCACAGCATAAACAGTGAAAATTTACTGGAGTATATAGACCACCCAAGTGTGCAGCTAAATGAGCTTCATAGTAATGAAATTGCCATATCCCCCTGAATTGTACCTCAGTAAGGCTACCCTGCTGCTTCAAAAGCAAATTCAGACGAGATGATAGGAGCCTAGATGATTAGAATACAAGCCATAGGGAGAAGATAAACCATCTAAGTTGATAAGGATAGCGTGGTCTGCTCTGACAGAGCAAAAACAGTATGAGCATTCAAGGAAACAAACAGGCTGTGGAAACACAGCGACGGTACAGCTAAGGTTGCAGGAATGCTCACCTGAAGTCATATTGTACTGTCTGAAAAAACAACCTCTGATTGCTGGAAAAGACAGCAATTCGTCTGGTGTCAATCAGCACAGCTCCATTGATGTCAGCCTCTTTTCTTGGTAGTGTAATGTGCTGTTTCTTTGCTAATATAATGCAATATAATTTCACACTTTTTTAGACTTCAATGCAGCTACGCAGACTTCCACCAAGTAAGGGTTTGGTTGACAACCTTATTATGATGCACATTCATAAGACAGCAGAGTTAAGATTACAGAAGCAACCTTAACCTCCTTTCCTGACATCTGAGTGCTCTACTACAGAGCCACAGCATTACTGTAGCGTGGTTTGCTCCCCAAACACATCAGCCCGTTCTAATCACTTCAATTTACAATCCTATCCCTGCACGTCTTGAAGAGCTTTATGAACACAACCGAAGGCAGTCTCCCTACCCAACTACCACAGCTGATCTGCAGGTGGCAAAACTGGTGCAGGGAGGTGTTGGCTGGTTCACGGAGGTCACGCAGGTTCAGGTTGCCTCTTTTTCTTACTGATTTTTCACTTTCTCCCCGATTACACCTTTTTACAGCCGCAGTCAGCACGAAGCCATAGCCAGCAGCTTATTGTTCCTAGGAGTAGTTCTGGAAGCTGGGGAGGGTCAAAACACCATGGTCGGCTTATTGTCCAAGGAGGGAGCTTGGGCTCAGGTGTTATTCTCTGGTCATCTCTATCATTTTGCTACTAGTGTACAGACTGGCACAGTGCCAGCCCTGGCCAGCTAGCCTCTCACAGGCAATACCTGGGCACCGTCTGCGGGGTACTACAAGCCAGGGGCCTTTCCCAGTAGGGAGAATAGATGTTGCTGTCTGGTTTTAGGGAGAAGAATATTTCCAGATGCCTGGGCATGAGTTATGCTAGTCCACTTGCCTGCAGAGCAAGAGGAAGTCTGGGGCTAGATCAGACGTAGCTGCTCAGATATCCCTCTCCTGGCACTAACGTTAGCACAGCGACTTCACCTTTCTTTATGCAGAGCTGTTTAAGCGAGGCGCCTCTACCAAGACATGGGGACAAAGTCCTACACAGAGTGCTTCGCAAGGGGCAGACGCTGCTGGGTGCTGAGAACATCCTGCTTCTGAGACGCTCGTCAACTGAGGGTTGATTTGGGTGTCCCTGATGTCAGCTCCTGGGTGCTGAGGCCAAGAGCAGCTGAGCGGGAAGGCCGCTCCGTTGGGGGACGGGGCTCAGCCACTCTCCCTGGCTCTGAGTGCTTACTCAGCAGAGGAGGGTAATGGGAGGTGGGGAAAGTCAGGGAGGAGGGAAAGCGAAAATAAACCTTACCAAAGCAAACAAAAATGTTTTCAGCTCCTGTCAGGAAAAGAAAGATTGGAAATGACATCAAGTCAACACTCATTGATTCTCTTTTGTTATGACCATTATATAGAGCCTTCCAATCTCTTATGTTTTCCTGACTGGCAAACGTTATCTGAGCACCTTAACCCAGAGTCTCTGGGCCACCCTCTCCCCTCTTCTCTTTTTTTAAATTATTATTATTATTATTTTTCTCCTCATTGTTTTTAAATCACTCTCTTTATAACAGTTGTTTTTCACATTAAATAACATCAGATGAGAGCTCGCCATAGTCAGAAGAATGAAACTGTCATCTCTAATTTGCCTGGCAGAAGCTGCGTTGACAGGAAGTTGTCTGTGGTTGTTTAGAAATAAAATAATGCTCTGAGGAGAAGTGCAGAAACTTAATAGGACTTTAAAAACAACAGGAGCCATGGGGACTGCAGATGGTTCCTAGGCCTAAGGACTAAATAAACAATGATTTTATAGGCAAGAATGTAGCCTAGGGTAGATGGCCTCTAAAGAGATGTTCACACATATTGTGTCCAACATCATTAGACTGCCCGGTGGGAGCAAACGTTCAGCAGTTAAAGACATTTTGAAAAGGAAAAATCAGCCTCAAAAGATGCTTTAAATGAACAGGAGGTGGAAGAGCAAACTGTCTGAAGAACTTCGCACAGCTAAATGACTCACTAAACATCTGTCTCAGGGACCAATAATTTGAAACTGATTGACTTACTGGGTGTAAAATATATAGATAAATGTAGAGGAAAATAAATAAATAAAAAACGTCCAAAAGGGAAGGTGGGATTTGCTGCGGCAAAACAAGAGATGGAGCTTGGTGAGGAAGGAGGGTAGGGAGGGGGAGATTCATAAATAAGTAGCGATAAAGGCAGCAGGGATGAGCGCTTTCAAAGGTCCGAAGCACAGCTCACATTCTCTCTCTCTCTGAGGTTTCATTTAAGCCTGGCACATCCGAGTGCAGAGATTAAAAAAAAAAAAAAAAAAAAAAAGACAACCTGATATTCACTGATTGAAAAAGCAAACACAGGGACCAGCTTCGAAAGGGCTCCAGCACTGCGATTTTGAAAATAAGGGCCTTGGAACACCAAGTGCAATCTTCTACCCAGGGCTGCTAAACTCTTTCTGCCAAGCCATTTACATGTATTAGGCCTTCAATCAAGTGTTTTTTTTTTCCCTTTCCCCCCTTCCCACCCCCACCCCACCTTCTCTCTCCCTCTCCTTTATGCAGAGTGCTCATTTCAGACTCTCCCTTTTGTTACACCTGTTTGCAACTGGGTATTTTGCAGTTAACTTCAGCTGGCCTCTTCATATTTATCGCTTTCAAGACAGGCAGAAGGTGGGGTGAGGGGGAGAGCACCCAGCCAGGCTTTTTGTAAAGAGGTGTGGTAAATTTTTCGTCTAGCATTTTTTGGCTGGAGGGTTAGCTACAAAGAAAGGAATGTTGATGCTGCAGCTGCTGCTGGGAGACCTCTTTGTGCTATGGATTGAGAAGAATGGTGAAAACCCTATTGTGTTAAAGCCAAATCCTTATTTTTGTATCTTGATAGCTATGTGTGTGTATATATATATATATGTGTGTGTGTGTGTGTGTTAGATTGCAAACATTTTCTTAAATAATTACCTGGAACTAAGGTTGTATTTCTAAAATAACAAATTCTTTTATAACTGGGAAGATCAGAATTTTTTTCTTGGCAGCAATGTCAAAATACAACATTTTGACAATTTCCTGAGATTTCTCTCTGGATTTTTGTTGCTTGTTGTTTGGGGGGTTTTTTGTTGTTTTTCTTTTTTTTTTTTTTAGGTGAAAGACATAATTTTCAATGATCTGGCATTTCCTAATAAGCTTAGCAACAAAAGAAAGCCATCCAAGCCAAGCAAAATATAATTTACTGGAAAATTCCCCACCCTCTCACTGGACAAGGTCTGCTTTTGTTTTTCAATCTTACTTTTTAGCCTTCCCCTAAAGTTGGCAGTTTAATTGATATAAACCAAGTTGACCTGTTTTTTTTTTTGCTCATTTGAGGGTACTTGGATCATACTCTGTGTCCCTTGAAGCAGTAGAAAAATAGCACCAGTGCTCTTGAAACTAACAGGATGTTCATCACCTTGGGTTTGTAAGACGAACACCAGATAAAGAGAATCAATAATCTATCTCAGAGCAGCAAAAACATCAGAGCAAGCCCTTCCACACAACCCTCAAAGGCTCACAGTGAGTCACCATCAGCAAATGCGGATCTTGTTTATGCCTCTCACACTATCAGGATAACACACTAGAAATAACACCGCTATTTAGATCTTGCGTAGCGTTTGTAGGAGGGAAACAAGCCTCTCAAAGCTCTTGGCAAAGGCGGTTGAAGTATCACTATCCCCATTTTGCAGACTGGGTGAAAGAGGGACCCTCAAGAAGGGTCTGAGAGTCATGCTGGAGACTCCTAATGAGCGGCTCAGTGCCCCACCACCGGCCCATGGACCCCTCTGCTGTCCCTGTCACCAGAGGCGTCAGTGGGGAAACCTACTTTGTCTGCAAGCACTCGGGGTGGACAGCCATTTCAAACACTCACCTTTGAAAGCATCTGACCCGTTTCCACAAATACTGTATTCCCAGGAGACAACTTTAGCCATGCCAGGACAGAAAGGGTGATTCCTAACTCCAAAGGTCCAAAACATCTCTAGAGAGGGAGCAAGTCTGTGCTCCTGGTTTGAACGGGTGCTGAAGAGCAAGCTTGGTTCTGCCCCTACTGCTCAGCCGCCATCTCTGTATGTGACCTTCATCTACTCTCCTACGCCAGTGTTTTCAAATGCGGGTCCCTGAAATTAAATGCCTGAATCCTTATTCAGACATCAAAATAGTTGGCCTTCATCTCAAAGTTGCTAAGCAACCATTGCTCGTGCAGGAGCCAACGGGATCTGCAAACACACAGTGGTACCATCTCACAAGCGTGTCACTCCTCTGGTCCCTAAATGATGAAGAAAGTTTAAGCACCTGAGTATGAACTTTTAGACCTTAATTTCTTCATGCCTTAGTGTTCCCTTCTATTAAATGGTTCTTGCACCTCGCTGAGTGTGGGGACCTCTCCTGCAGCATATCTGAAAAACACCTCAGACTGCTTGGGTGAAAGAAACTGCAGGCAGAAAAGGGGCAAAGCAGGGGGTCAAAGCAGATAAAAGCAAGTGAAAGCCCTCACACAAAACAATGTGGCATTGAGGTGGTGCAGAGCATAAGCAGCTTTCACTTTTCTGCAGCTGTGATATATAATTAAATCCTCGTATTAATAAATGACACCTCATAGACAAAGCCCTGGTAACTTCATATGCCCATGCAGAGTCCTCTAATAGGTGTTTGGAAAGCCATGTGTGGGGGCTGGCATGGGGAGGTGGGAGCCTGCAAGCAGATACGAAGTTCAAAGAGACTCCAAAAAAACATCTAGTGTAAGGATGGACAGCCTGGTCCTGGGGTCTGGCTAACAGTTAGGTTTATTTACAAGTGGGAAGGCAGACAGGCTGGCAGACCAACCAACTAGCAATGTGCTAGGGCAGGTTGTGTCTGAGGAGGGGAGTATGGCCCCAGGCCTCCTCCTGTGGGATGCACCGGGTCAAGTCGAGGGCTGTGCACACATTAATGCATTGGTCTAGTGCCCTGACTACCTGACTCAGGATCAAAGTAGTCCTGGTCTATTGCAGCGTATTAAATAGTGACCAAAAATTGTCCCTGCCACTGGAGCTTGGTAATTATATGCTTATACTGTTACAATGGCCCGCGAGGTGTATTTTTGTCTACATTACCTAGCGTTCTACTAAACAATCCCTTGGATGGTTAGGGAATTAAGATGGGCCAGAGACCATCCTTAATGTGCAATGTGCACGTGAACACCCTGTTTTGGAAGCGAAGGGACTTCAATAACTGAAAGCTCTCTGTGTTGGTTGGTGTCAGTGGTTGAGAGAGGCCCCGACAACATTTACTTTAACAGTCACCAGAAAAACAAGAATCTGGACATCTTTAATCTAGTCCAGTCTCCTGAATGCACCAAACTGAAGTATTTCACCCATTAGCTTCTGCGTGCTCCTTGTTTGAACCAGAGCCTCTCTTTAGAGCAACATTCAGTAGCAGATTTTAGCCATGGTTTCTTCTGTCACCCACACAGCATTCATAGATATTAGTCATGTGAGCCTCACAAAACACCTATGAAGTCATCTAGTGTCTTTATAAGCATTTCACAGGGCTAGGAGAGGGAAAGTGCCCCATGGACCAAGTACCCCACGAGCATGTGGAACCTCGGCAGAAATGGGAGCAACGCTGAGATGTAGAGATTCATAGTCTGTTCCACATTACATCTCTGGTGGGTGAAACTCAGTCTTGTGCAGATGAGGAGGGTGCTGTCTGGTATGGAGGTAGGTAGGGTGGGGAACAGGAGACAGTGTGGTGCATCATGGTCAGTAGCTGACAACAGCTGGGGAGGGTAAGAACAGAAAGCAACAGAAAGGAAAGGGGATGAGGGACATTATTAGGGATGCTTTTTATGGCAGTGCCCAGAGAAAAATCAGAACACTTGAAATTTGGTCCATCCCACATAGTCCAGGACATTTCAGTGGAATTCGTTCTTCCTTGATCATCCAAGACTTTTTCCCAAACTCAGAAATTCCTTCTTTGTTATTACCATTTTCTGTCTGCCTTTGCCATGTCTATCTTAGTCTAGACTGAGTTTAAGAAGAGCAGGAATGTCAAATAAATGAATACACCACTATTTCGATGTAAAGGAAAACCTGGATTCGGTGGCAGAGTTTGGGGCAAGACTCCAAGTCAGTAGTGTTCAGGTGCTTTCTTGTCTAGCTCCAGCTCTCTGGCCTGACCCCACTCCTCCCCTCCCCTCTCTTCTAGAAAATAAATTAAGAGAGATTCTGATGAGCAGGGACATGAGGAAGCTGTGACATATAACATGGCAGTCGCTGCCAGGCTGTGCTTGCACAAACAACCCCCTGGTGCTTGTGAGGGGGAAAAACGCAGGAAAAGAGAAAGCAGAAGCTATAAGCAGCCTGGCTATTTTCAGGTCCCGTTCCAGGCAAAACTGGTACTAAATTATTTACCAACCAATTGTGTGAAGGAATCAAATCCAGTGGCATCCACATGCGGCACTCATAACCTACTAACTGCATTAACACAGCTGAGGATTAAGGGAGATTTGAATCAAAGTAATGGGAAAGAAATCATGTGCTGAAGTATTTAGATGTAGCCACTTTTCATGCTGCCTTGATGCCTAGGGACTCATCTTCCCCCTTTCCTGGCAAGTGGCCGCAGCCAGCTACCAACCATCAGTGCTGACAGCTTCCAGCTCAGCCAAGCTTCCATTTTGGAGATCGAATTTGCAGACACACAGCTGGGTCTGGGAGGAAAAAAAAACAACAAACCCACAAAACAACAAAACCCAAACAAGAAAAGAGACAAAGGAAACTAAAACAAACTCCCAGCGCTTTGGGGACTATCTCAATTAGTAGCAGGGGGCTGGTAATGGGAAGGGGATGTCTGTTAAGGATCTTCCAACTTTTCCCAGGTGATTCTGCTCACCAGCCAACACCTTTTGCTGATTAGTGCCTGATGGGATGGGGAAATGAACCTGAATAGCAATAAGGCAGACAGCTGAAGCAGTTAATCTGTGAGCAGCAAACTGCTTTGGAGACAGGCAGTCTCCCCCTTAACTGAGGGAGAAGGAAGGAGGAGAAGATCTTATGATTTGGGGAAGGGTAGGGGGAATTGGTGACTGTCTCTAAGAGAGCCTCCTGCCTTTCACCAGTACTGAAGAGCTGCTACACCAAAGCAGACCTATAGAGCTGCAAATTTAATCACCTACCTCCAGTATTGGTAGGCTATACTGGTGTTGCATGGTGAAGGAGCGACCTGAGCACGGGATCTCCTACATCTGTGCTTTCTGCTGCAGAGCTCACCCGTGCTGACGAAGAGCTGGATGAGTAAGAAGCATGGGATGGAGCAAGTGCAGCACAAAAGCAGCTACAGAGGTGAGGATTTAGTCCAATGCTGAGTTACCCAGCATGCCTTTTTTTTTTTTTTTTTTCTTCAATGGGCAGGAGTAAGTCCAGGCTTTGGGATCAGGCAACATCCTAATGCACGCTCAATGCAGAGGATCTGCAAATGAGCGTCAGAGAAGCCTGGCTTTGAGAGTGGGGCTTCATCCCATAGATCACTACTCAGACACTGCGTGGAGTGGTGTTTGATAACAGTGGCGGCAGTGAGAAGAGTTATCTCTGCAGAACCTGTACACCAAGGACCCAGTCTGGCCCTGCATAGTTAAACCCTGGAAGTCATCATGCACTCAGCTCACATACGGGCCTCGTTTTACAGGGAGACGGAAACACTGGAAAAGACATTGAGGTGACATCTCTCCTGGGAAAGTTACACTGGGATCTTTTTAAGCTCTTTCTGGACAGCAGCCACTAGAGATGGGCAGGACATGGGAGCTCTGGTGAACGGCTTATCTGAAGGACGCCATTCCTAAGCATGCAGACCTGCACCCGGCAACAGCCTGGTGTTGAGAAATGGGAACAGATGGCTCTCCTTGAGCCATGTTAACTGCAGCCTGAAATCTTTATTCACTCCCAATACTCTGTGTAATGTGAGTTTTTTACCTGGCAATCAATGACACAGTTTCCAAGGATAGCATTTACTCTTTCCAGTAAAAGGTGGCAGGATCAGACCTTAATGGTGGGAGGGGAAGGAGGCAAATTGAAGAACTCCAAGCGTGCCTGAGTTGAAAGTTACAAAAATAGTAACTAGTCTGGACTTCCCCCAAATCCAATAGCAAATGAAATCCAGTGGGACTTTGCATACATTTCATCTTGCAAATGTTTCTTTTGCTCTCTCTCGTGACAACTCTACAAGACAGATCTATACATATCTCTTGTACATTGCATAGATCAGGGAACTGAGGCATGGGAAGGAAGGAGAAGAGGGACATGGCTTGCTCTGGATAGCTTGGGTTCATATTGGTGTTTAAACCTCAAGCTTGGCTCAGGAAAGATGCCGTATGAACTGACTGAAGTCTCAAGAGCTGGTCAGTATCAGCTGAAAACAGGACTGCCCATGGGATGAGATAGTCGCATTGTAGTAACTGGGTGTAGGGAGAGTTGTGAGAGCTGTGTACATGTAGCTTTTCCTAACTATATGCAACACTAGCTATAACAACAGATCTTCCAAACCACCCAGCACCCCTCAGCAAATCCTGTTTGAAAACTATAGTCCATTCCTGTCTGCGTGAATGATTAATGCTATGGCCTTGCACATACAGACAGGGACTCATCAATTTCTTTAAATGGTGATGGCTCTCGAATGCTTCACCTAATTTCAATGAATTTGCAAACCCCATTTCATTTTACTTGAGCCTGTCCCCCAAGGGCTTACATTTTGCAGTTTCTCTGAAATTGTGTATTGCTTTAGATCTGTGCTTTGTAATCGGTTAACCACCTACTTAGCAGTGCCTGTCATTTGGGGTTTTGGTTTTTTTAGTAGTCTTGAATTGTATCAAGACACGAGTCCTAAATAAAATCAAAACACGAGTCCTAAGTAAAATTCCTCCTGATAACTTCCACTTATGGAGTCACTGTTGGGGGAGCTGGGCAGCTGGTGGAGGATAGCAAAGCTGAGGCAAATGCTGCTATTTGGAATGGACAGCTTTGTATTTAATAATAAAACAAGTCACCGAGTGTTTAAACTCTATTTTCCTACACCTCTTAGCATACAGCCTGATCAGAGTTTGACTTTCCTCTACAGTGAAACAGCTGATTCAAAACCAAACTGACCTTCTTCGGTTAGTAGTAATAACTATGAAAAAAAGAAATAGCAATCATGGGCATCTCCTTAACAAAAGGAAGCACTCAATTTCATGCAGGAGCTATTACATTCCTTTACGCCAACACATTCTGAAGCAGGCTATAAATGAAAAAACCCAAAATATTAAAGCAGAACAGACTTGCCATATATTTTAACTTTTAATCATCCTATCAAACTGATTAAATAAACAAAGGAAGTGGAGATTTATTTGGCTGAGGCAAGAAGGGAAACTATGAATGCATTGAAGGATCGGATATGGTGCCAAACCAGAAGTCAGATAGAGAAGGAGGTATATCTCTGGGATAGTCTTTCCTTTCGATTACCCGGTTCCCAGCTCGTTATTGTGAACAGACACCAAATTTGCAAATGAAACAAGATTTAACTTACAGTGTAAATGAACCACCTGCCTCCTATTCTAGCATGATACTACCCTAGCAGGGGCTGACCCTGGAAAGAAACCCTGGATATAAACCCAGCAAAAAAGGTTCAGATCTGAGTTCTCATTTCAATCTTTTTGCTATTTTTGGCCCAAGTCTAACCATCCTAAACACTGGCGCAACTTGGAACAAGATTCTGGAACAACCTTTACTCTTCATATTATTAAATCTCCATCTGCTGTCAGATATCACTCTTTAATTTTGTTTTTACCCCTTGCACTTGAGAGTTACAGTTTGAGTAACAAAGGCTGTACAAAACACAGATGAATCATACAGGCAGGTTAGGGTGAACAGCTCTTGTATTAGTCACAAAAGCCTGAAGAACGAGATGAATTATGTGCGTGCCAGTCGTTGGGAGAAGATTCATTAGACCACTAGGCCTTGAGCTTGGTTAAAATCACACCCTTTTAAATCACCCTGGAGAGGTTTTCTGGTGCAGAGGATAACTCACTAGAGAGAGACTGAGGGAGCTGGGGTCTAGGCCGGCTCTGACATGGACAGCAATGTGACCTTGGAAAAGTAATTTTCACCTCTGTGCCTTTGTTTCCCCTCATATCTTCTTTGTGTGGCCTGGCAAAATCTATGAGTCAAGAACTACTACCTCTTAATAAGTGTAAATATGTCACTCAGGACTCTCAAACCACTCACAGAGGGCACTTGGAGTTGCTACCAAAAGGCAAATGGCGATGCTGAGGCTACACATGCACATACAGGCAGGAAAACTACAGTACCAAGGCATGCTTCCCATGGGAAAGCGTTTCAGAATGACAATGCAGTGCAGGAATTGCACTGGTCTTACCCACGAACACCAGGCTTTACGTCATCAAGCAAGAACCAGAACAAACTGGAGAGAGGGAGAAAGAGGAATTTAACTTAGAAGATCTGAACCCTTACCTGCCATATGAAAATCGAGATTGGCTCAGTAGCTGCAGAAAATTTTCACAACTTTCAAGGACCAACAAATACACAGGCCAGAGGCTGCATGTAACCAGCAAGCAAGATGCAAGGAGCTTATTAAGCGTTAAGTATAAACAAATACAAAAATGAAATTAAAAAGAAAAAAGATCCGAGATCAATACTCTCTCAAATACCTGTCTTATCATGTCTGGCTTGTTGATTGCAGCCCAACCAAAATGACCTGCTGTGAATGATTCCCAATCCTTTTCTCCTTCATTTTTATTTTTTCATTCCTGCACTCAGATAATCTTTTATTGATATGATACACGCTTGTAAGAACAATGCTGCAGAGATTGTGGACTTGCATCATTTCACAGGCAATGTCATGTTCAGGACTTTCACATCCTGTTTACCAAAAGTACAGAGGGACACAGACAGGCAGGATTTTCGAAGCCGTCTAACCCCAAACCAAATAGATTTAAGTAAGAGTTGGAAAACCCAAGACGACAATTAATTAAATTCACTGTGCAAAGTCTGTTCGGAAGCAGGTAAGAAGGGAGTTTTTGTACTCAGTAGTGTTAACTTACATCAGCGGACGGTCTGGCTCTTTGTTTATTGCTTCCATTTTAAGAAAGGTAAAACTGAGGCTCAGAGAAACTAAACTCGGAAAAAAAAAGGCCATAGTCATCTTGTTGAAACTGAAGGGAATTCGTGAGCATAATTAACCAGCGAGGGTAATTAACTGTTGAGACTAGGGATGTGGCAACCTCTCCATTGCTTTGAGACTTTTCAAGGCACTTATATAGCTCTGGCTGAGATAGAAGCTGTGGGACAGATGCAAGAGTCACTAACTGAAATTCTGCACGGTGCATGAGGCCAGGCAGAAGGGTCAAAGGCTACTCCTAGCCTTCAAACCACCCCTGAAGAAGTGCAAAATTTGGAAGTGCCGTCATTATTTGTCCCAGCCCTTTGCTTTTTACTCCCAATACAAGAGCCCAGAGTTTATCCATACAATTGCAGCTCCATCTCTTCTCCGACTAAAGAGTTGCAGCTTCTACAAGGAACTGGAATTTATGAGTTTTCCATCCAAAGCTTCTCCTTTAAAATAGAAAACAAAACAAATATCTCCTCTCTGCTTGCCTTACATTTGACTCTCCATCTCAAAGGAATTCACAAAGGAATGCCAAAGAAATATATTTAGATGGCATTATTTGGACACAGTAACCAATCTGATTAAAATTAAATGATTGCATGAACACTTTGCATGTATACAACAACTCATGGGCCATTACACCCTCTAATTGTATGAGTTTGGCGTGCTGGATGTTGTGAGGCAACATCATTGAAAACTCATGGAGCTGAACAAAGCAGAACCTGAGGCATGATACACTTCAGATCTAGAGGATGTTTTGATTTGATTCAAAATCATGCATACCAGCCAGGTTCAGGAAAGCTTTGTTCATCCCTTGGTCACATGGATGAAGGGATTTTCAGCCTTTTATGCCTCTGGAACAGCAGTCCACAGTTATTAGTGCTGTTTGATTCCAGTTAATGTCTTCCACATCTGCTGCTTGTAAAGGGTCGGAAAAAATCTCTCCACTGGCTCTCTCCTCTGTCCTGTCTTTGGACCCCATGCCCCAAATCCTCATAGTCTTGTCAGTCCCTCATGTAGTCTCTTTTCCCCTCTAACTACCATCCCTTCCTCCTCTTTAACTTCTCTATCAACCTGCTTTCCCTCAGCTTGAAATTTTCCTTCAGCTCCTCATCTCTGTCCATGTTTTTCTGCAGTCCTCAAAATCTCCCTCAGTCTTTTGATATGAGACATTGTTGCTCTTATCTTCAGCTGTTCAAGGTTTACTTCAGAGCACATAAATGTGGTTAGCTTTAAGAGGTTCTGAACCAGCACCTGCGTTTGATAGCACCCACTCTGTAAGCACCTCAGATCATTTAGCAGCACATTAATTGCCAAATGGGATGTGTGGGCTCCCACACATTATTTGCTGTCCTTAAGGAAAGCATCTTGGTCTTGCAGCTCTAACATTTCATTCATAGTTTGCTCAAAGCGTGCTGAGAAGGGGCAATGGGTAAAACAGTTGTCCTTTCTGAGAGGGATGCTGGTCCAAGGGGAACAGTTTTCCCTTTCTAGTCCTTTCCCATCTTTATTTTCTGTCCTTTTCCACTTCAGATGACAAAAGGAAGTGAAAAAGTCCACAAAGGTACTGGAGAAGCTTGGAAAGTCCCAGGAAAAGGACCTCTAAGAAGAGGCTGATAAGGAAGGTGGGTGTAGTTCAGGAAACTACACAAAGTAAGGGCAAAATTTGGCCAAGACACAGAGGAACCAGCCCCAGAAAAAAACACCAAGTAATTTCTGTAGCATCAGTGCATGTTTTTTGCAAGAAAGGCAAATGCAGAAAACTTGGGATCACACCTGAATCTATTGTAGGGAGTTATAATTGTTCCTGTCACTGAACAGGGTTAAGATGGGATTACCAGTTTACATTACCATTGTTGCCCAGTGGACTGGATAAGCTACCCAGGAGCAGGCCAACTTCAAACAAATGTGACAGGTCCCAGAAACACCACCCAGCTCTCAAGTGCATGCAGAAAGGGTAGGACACGAGCACCAGCCTTTGAATCACTGCAGACCAAGATCGTATCATCCTGCAGCTGTCATCCTTCCAAATATAGAAGGGGATTCACTGACAGCCTCAACTTCTTATCTTTGCTGCTGACCTTTACTGAGTTACACAATTGGTTTCCTGCGCTGAAGAGGACTCAGATTCACAGTTTACTATGCACCGGTTGTATCCACTTTTTGGTTTGCACTTTTACATTATTATCTTTAATTTTCTTCTTCCAACTCTTGAGTGGGTATTAGAAAGTCAATACAAAACCTATTCCGGCCTTTTATTCTAAAATAACAGCACTAAGCTTGTTTATTTACACTGAGACAAGATGATATTTGTGACAGCCTAGTCAATAGTTCAATGGCACGATGCTAACTTTTTTCTTTAAACTCAAATTCACTTTATTTGTGTGTGTTTGTCTGTCTCTCCAGATTAACTCTTGTTTTCCAGAATCAATATCAATATTCTCCAAAGAGTTGAAAAACTGCTCAGACAACAGCTGGTGAGCAAGACACGTGGCCTTCAAATGTCCCACCCTAGGGTAGAAGTGTGCTGATTCCCATGAATGAAGGATCAGCTACTCATGCACTGAATTTACAGCTCTCAGCTTGCTTAGAACTGGACCATTTGGCAGAATTTGCTTTAACAGATAACAGGGATTATTTCTGAAACTGTAAGATATTCCTGCGAAGGAGCCCCAGTATGCCCTTCCCTCTGCAAATTAAGACTCTTGGCTCCTATCACAACTTTCTGGTCATCCTGTTGCTGTTGACTAATACCTCTGGTCCTGGGAGCAGCTGAGAAAGCAAGGACAAGCAGGCAATATCGCTCAGTGCTCCCTTTGGGAAGAGGTGAATCATTCATCGCCTCCTTGATAGAGCTTAGTGCCCCACAGCAACAGAAGAAGAAAACCTTGGTCAATTCTGATAGTATTATTTTTCAGTCATACTACGGTAGAACGTCTTATGCCAGGTTCTATGCCTTTCTGTACTTCAGTTTCCCACGTGTGGAACAGGAGGGATGTAAAACAATGCATTGCTATAGATGTTAGTTGATAAAACTATATATATATATTCAAATTTTAAGTCTCAGAATGAAAGGTTTGATTTTCAGAGGAGCTGCACAACTATTTTGCCCAAGAAATCAAAGGGAAGTGTCTTCTAGCGATGGCAAACCCCCAAAGCATTAATAGTATATGTAATAGCTTCCCCACAAAACTTAGTGTTGGGGTTGGAGCCCTCAGCACCAGAGCACTGCTTCAGTCAGGGGTGTTACCCACTGCATGGCAGCAGTAGACATTTCTCTGATGTGGGACCACCACCATTGGAGGCTTTTGCTGCTCTCTTTTGCGGTTGGGTTAAGGTGTTCAGCTTGTCTAGGGGTCACTGAAAAGAAAGGCAGTCCCCCAAGAAAGACTGTTTTTCTCCTGAGAAGCTTAGTGTGGCTGAGATATAAAGCACCCCTCTATTTCTAAGCTCCTTAAAGCACTTCCCCCAGACTGGTTAGGTTTAAGGGGGCTATCCCCTCCTCCACTCCTGGCAGGGGAAGCTGAAGGGACCTGCAAGCGCACTGAGCCTGGGGCTGTTTCTAACAACACTCTGGGAAGGGAAAGTGGTCAGACCAGCCTGGACAAAGGAAATTTGTTCAGATCACAAGTTTTGACTCAGATCAAAAGCCAGAAGTGAGGTTGCTCATCTGAACGATGCAAACCTTCAAGCCTGAGAAACAGGTGTCTGAATCGAGGATGCCCTGTCAAGTCCCCTCTTCTTGACTGATAGAAATAAAGTCCCCAGGATATTATGTCTCAGAGCTCCAGGCAGCTGTATTGAATACTGGGACACTTTATCATGCTTTCCATATACTTTCCTAGATGCAGGTTATCTACCCCTTGCAAATCCAAAGCAGGTAGGCTCTTTGCTTTTGATTCAGGTCTGACTGCCCTTCGAGTCACCTGCTATGGCTCTGAATTGTTGCAACTTTGTGTGGAAGGACCATGATCCAAGTGTACATCCTCCTAACTAGATGTCAGACAGACACAAGTGCTGACTTCCCCAAATACTGAAAACCAAGGGCTCTGCCTGAAAGATTTTAGCAGATGTGATACCTACCACCTGGTCTTTCACATCCCTCTCACCACCTGTGAGCTTTTGTCACCATACAGTGGAAATCTATGCCACTGGAAATGTGTTAGCTGCAACTCTGTGACCATATTCATCCTACAAATCCTGGGATGGACAGATACACTGATGAGGTATAAAATAATGCAGACATTTTTTGCTGTAAGATCTGCAGTGTAAGACTCATCAGAAAGTCCCACCAAGGTAAGCAAGGTTATAGCTCTCCAGTGAGTCTGACACATCTGAAGTAGCTTGTGCTTGTGCAGCAAGCTTTCCTGACCCCAGTGAAGTGTTTGCCTTCATAAAGTGCGATCTACATTTGCAGAACCTGAAGCCTTGTGATCCTGTAAAGCATGACTGTCAGGAGAATCTGACTACCTTTCAAAGGAAAATAGGGTCTTGCCTGAACTTGGTCCATTTTCTTCCCACGTGGAGTCTGGGGAATGAACAAACCCCATAACCCAAGACAATGCTCACACCAAGTCTTCAAAAACATCTGATGTTCATCTTGAACATAAACTCTAACTTCCTAATTTCACTTGTTCCTGCACCTTTTTCATGTTCCACCTAGCACATGCAGGGCTTTTTTTGATCTTATCTGCTAAATCGGAGGCATCGTTTTGCCTGAAGCTTGTCTCAGACCATGGACCTGCTCTCAGAAATTACTGGGTTTCCTGTCCTGCAGCAAATATTTCACATCATTGCTGTCACCTAGTCCAGAAATAGCTGCCTTTTGGTACTGGCTACAAACAGCGGTCTGCCAACTTCTGTAAGGACACTGTGGAGAGAAGTCATACAACAAGGGCAGAGGTGGGTCATGAATTATTTCTGAACTCTGGTTAGCAGTAAAGTGGTGCCTGGGAATAAATGCTAAACTGTGGAATTCAGATGTGGCTGGCTGATTATTTCCCGTATTCTGTTGACCCTAAAAGTCAATAACGCTCCCATATGGCCCTTCTTTGAGATTCCCCTTTTCTCCCTATAGCAGTGTGATTAAAATACCCTAGCCTATTTTGATGGTGCCATGTGCCTCTTCCCCATGGATTTCTTCGCTCTGGCTGTCGGCCAATCAAGGCTTCAGCAATCTGATCAGCTGCATGATTTAATGAACCCTCCTTTTGTGGGGAAGGGCACATTCCTTTATAAAAACTGGTGACATATCACATTTCACAGGATGACCTCTACTTTCATAAGATGATGGGAGAAAATTGGTTTTGGAAATCGAGGAAGATTGCATCTTGTGAAACAGAATCCAGAGAGTGACACGGAGACCACCTTTCCATTCCAGTCCATTTAATTTTCAGGTTTTGATTTTGATGGGGAGCTAAATATAGTTTGGGTCACTAGACCAGAAGCACAAATAACGAACAATGAAAGAAACCCTTCTCCCATTCCACTTCTTTACTCCAGGAAACTCTCACACCAAATGTATATACTCATAGCCAAATAAAGAAATAGAGCTTGTCCTCCATGCCACAGCAGCAATCTTTTTGGGGAGAAATATACTTTTATTAACAATATCCTGAGATATTGTTCTGCTGCTATTGCTCTGCCCAAAAGGTGGATTTGAAGAAGTAGAATGCAATGGTCCAGACATTAAGACCTGAACCCAGAGGTGTTGTCTGGGTTACAAAGTCCTACTTTAAACCTAGAGACTTTGGCACCTACAAAATTTTCAGGGTCTTATCCTGAATTCTTGAAGATAATAGCAAAAAAAAGTTACTGTTTATAGCAAGTAGGATTAACTTTGAGAGTTGTTTAGAGAACTTAAGAATGATTCTCTTTCATGAGGTCATAAACTTGATGCTCTAGGCTAAATAGAGTCTGACAGGCGTGTTTGTTCGGGATACATTTATTACTGAGCTATCCAGGGACATTCACAATTACTGTCGTGAATCGTCTGATGATTAAAGAGCAGAATGAGCAAAACGGAAGATTAAAGGCATAGAACAAGGAGCAGAGATGTCTGTGCTCACTGAGAGCACCCATCTGACAGGAAATTTTGAGCCATTCAGGAGTTGGTGTGTGTACTCTGAAACTTGCTGTATGTTTCTTAGCAACCACCCTGCTTCCATCACCTTTTACACAAACAAAGGACCAGCAAAGGGCACAGATCTTATGGTCTCTGAGCCTTAGGTCTGCACCCTTAGCTCTTCAGAGAGCCCATCATGCAGAATTTGGACACTAGCAGGGACGTATCAGTGCTGCTCAAGTTTCTGCTTCTCTGTGTCCCTTCTATGATGCTTTCTAATCCCTACTACCTACAAAATACCTTTCATAATCTTTCCACTTTCTGTGTTACTGGCATAAAAACATAAGTGGCAGAAGTACCATTAGTTTCTACAACCTGGTTTCTTTCTCCAGCATTGTCTGGCTTCCAGTTTACCCTGTACAAGGTTAACCCTTTTTCTGAAGTACTATGTAAAAAACTTGGGAGGTATATTGTGGTAATACCTGCCTTACAGCTGAAGCTCAGTGACTCACCCCAGGGGTGGATGGAGGGGGAAGAACCTACCAGATTCCACCTGAAATGAAAGACAAAATGTTTTCCTCGTGTGCCCCTGTGCCATGTATTCATTCACTGTCCCTGTGACTCTTTTGAGTCAGATCTGCCTGGACTCGCTTCTCCTGGGAAGCTTCCCAGAGACGACTAACAATGATAAAAGCTCATCATCATTTAAGATGTGATTTGATCTAAATATGTATAAGGGCCAGCAAGTGCGCCAACCCCCAAGTAATCACGAGGATACATTCTAAAGAGCCTACAAGAGAGGAAAAGGTATATAAGAAGAAATAATGTTCCACCGGTAAACTGTGGGGTAAAGGGGTGTCCCAAAAATTTTACCTCTAGGAACGTTGAGACGACAAAAGAAGAGGGACACTTAATAGGACAGCCCACAGTTGGGACAATTCAGCACAGCTTCACCTATTCCTTCAGAATTCCTTCTCTACATCAATAGAGATGTCCACGTAAATACATCCTAGAAAAAGTGTGGGGACACCCATGAAACGGCTAATTCAGGACATAGCATATGAAGGGCCAGATTATATAATTGACTGCTAATATCTACCTTTTCATTTCTTCATTCCTCAAGGAATATTTTCCCTTTGTCCTTACCTAGAATGAGCCTGAAGAGCACCCTGCCTGCAAATGGGACTGAAACAAACACAAGAATAAAGAAAAAAAAAAAAAAATCCTCATCCCCAGAGTCTCTTCCCTTGCAAACACTTTTCTTTCCTTGTGTGCATGGCTACATGTACTGCAACTTTATGACTGTGCTAGGTTCCCCTGGGGAGCTTCAAACTTTCTTAATGCTTATGACCGCCAGTCAATTTCCATCCAGAAATATCCTCCATAGAAAAGACGTGAAATAGGCAAGGAGAAAACAAATATTCATTACTCCAGGAGTTAAAGTAGCATCCATTTGGACTGCACATCTGTAAAAGGCCAATAAATTGAAGGCAGTGCTCATAATTACATTGCAGGCCAGGCTGAAAAAATGATGCATTCCTCTGGAGCAATTTGCTATTGTTAGGGTTTAGGAAACTTCTCCCTCTCTGCTGCTGCCAAAAGAAAAAAAAAAAAAAAAAGCGAAAAAAGATACTTCTTTTTTTGGATGTTGATGATTAAATAAAAGAACACTGAATGGCAATAGTCATTAGACCAGCAGGAGGAATAAATAAAGAACATCATTGGTAGTTGTAAATAACGGATGCCGTTTTGAGCACAAAGCAACACATCTGGTAATTATTCTCAATTCCACTCCAATTGCTTTGATTTGGCGGTGTAAGGTGCCACAATGAATTCTGCCTTTATTTATTTATTTATTTATTTTCAAATCAGTGTTTAATTGTAAATTGCCTTGGAGGAATCAATGGGATTTATTGCTTCTGCCATGTGAGGTGTGAAATGTTTGCCATTACTGAACAATGGATTATTTTTTAATAATCTCTGCCTAACGTTCTTTTTGCTTATAATAGGGTTGTTTTGGCATGGGCAGAAGTTGCATTTGATCCTCCCCTTCCTCACATGCATTCACTTTTTGTCTCCCTGCTTAGATTTCTTTATGGCTGCTCATTTGATATCTTATGAACATTATTTCCTTTACTGAAACAGAGCTTAATCAAGACTACTCTGTGAAAGCCTCTTTATGTGACATTCTGCCTATTACCTTTAGGCAGATGTTTTGGAGGGGCATGTTTGGACCTAACTAACACATATAGCTCATTAACCAAAAAATATGATTTTTTTTTTTTTGTCTTTTCTTAGTCCTGATTATTTTTTCATTATGATTTGTGTTTGTCTTTAGAAAGAATCCCTCCTACCCATTCTTTCTCTCTCCTGAAATTCAAGATAAAATCCCTCCTTCTCTCCAAAACAAAGGACAAATTAAGAATTTTGAGCTTTTCTTTTCCCTTTTCCTTTTCAGTAATTATTAGGAAATTTCAAAATAAAAAAGAAAAAGGAATTTTGAAGAGATTTTCATTTATAAAAAATTTCTGTCTTTGACTAACATCATTTGTGGATGTCCCAGTCCTCTGTCAAGAATTTCAATTTACTCTTGCACATAGTATGTCCAAAGAGCACCAGGGTGGTGGGGACTATTGCACCTTTAAAATGTCTCTGGGCTTTGGCTTCTTATCTATGACACTGTAATAATGAACCCTTTTTTCTGAATTGTCTGCTGAGATTATAACCATGCCAGGACTTCTCTTTCATTACAGTGCGTACAGTACTTAGCAGAACAGGGACAAGTCACAGTTGCTTTCTCCAGATGATACTGTAATTACCACATTAATTTGTATAACAACCTTCAATCCTCTGGCTGGGACACTCCTTCCCCTGAGCCACACTTATTCCTTTACTGGACTGACACATCCTCTCTCCTTAGGACAGGACTCACTTTGGTTGAGTCTGAAATGCTTTGTTTTGAAAACTAGGCAGTGAGGGAAGATTTTTTTTATTATTATTATTTTAATTTTAATTAGGGAAAACTCTTTTTCCATGAGATTAGCTTTACTTTAAAACTAAACAAAGAAACAATCCCCACTCTCCAGGCTTATAGCACATCAGTTTGAACCTGATGACAGTATCTGTGGGGAACCAGAGCCCAGGCGGTTGCAGGCACAAGTTCTCAGACTGGACTGTGGCTCCCCAGACTTCAGTAGAACCCAGCAAGCCCCAGGAACAGTCCCAGAAAACCAGAAGGAAGATGAGGAGCCTCCTGTTTGCCAGCCGTGAAGATTCTGCTTCCCAGGGGATGACTAGGAAGCTACCTTCTTAAAGCCACTCTTCTGCAGAACAGCAAAGTCACTGGAGCTGGGCACAAAGTCCCCTCTCTCTTCCTCCGGTGACAATCACTGTGCCTTTAGCTCCGCCATGGAACGGAGCAGGTGAGCTAATTAACACAATAAGTCATAAAAAGACTGTGCCAGTGGGGAAAATGGAGCTGCGTGAGCTGTCTGTATTTGTACCCTGTGCAGTCCTCCTGTCACAAGACTCCAGCTGTATGATTAAGAATGACAAGCGGTAACCCCTCCGGTCTGGGGGTCTCCCGGCTCCCCGGCTGCAGTGGTCTCATCCCATTTTCTTTCTCAGAGTTAGAGCAATTAGCAACAGAAAAGACATATTACTTCATCTATCCCACATGCTCACTATTCTCCTCGGACAGAGCGAAATGAATCCCTATATTCGTGCAGTTCATTGTCCAGCCAATTTTCAAATGACTCAGACAATGAAGATTCCTTCAGAAAGCTGTTTCATTGACTAATGTCTCTCTCTCTCTCCGACTGATTAGCTCCCATACATGAAAGGATAAAATTTATTTGGGGAAGAGATGAAACTGAAATGTTCCCCTTGCAGAGCATTCACCAGACAAGGCTCCCCTGGGCATGGTTAACCCATATATCAACCAGTAGTCTCCGTTTTGCCCATGCCATGTTTTGTGTCCAGTCAACACTTCCAAATCTGGGATGCAACTTCTAGTCAACCACAGAGACAAAACTGGAATTCACATCGTTAGAAAAGAGTTCACTTGTAGCTGTTTTGTTTAAAACAAAAAGAAATCAGTCCGGGGGGCGTGGAGGGGGGAAAGTCTGCAGAGAATGGAAATACATGGTCCTGGTTATGTTCCCTCAGCAAGATTAAGCTGTGTTCAGGGCTGAGTGTGGCTCAAATCTAGACAGAGTCACACTTTAAATGTGTTTGGTTTTTTTTTTAATGGATTGCAGTAGTTGAGTATGTGGGAGGGAAGAAGAGAAAGGAACAGAGGAGAATGGAAGGAGAAAGGATTCAATATGTTGATCCAGATCATACAAACTCAGTGGCTCTCAGACCCTTATTTCCTCCTTGCAGGAGATAAGGATTAAGATATTTCCTATGAGCAGCTGAATCAGAGGATCATCTTTGTTATTATTTTTTTCTTGGAGCGAATGTCCCTGTTTAAATTCTACAAAATAATAATAATTGAAGACACACAGAAAAGCTAGGTAAATTCCAGGCACCACAACCCATTGGGAATGAATGCCGTTTTCAAGTTATATTTGTTTTTGCATTTGTTTTCCTTCTTTTTAGCTAACAGTGCCTCTTACTTAAATATCCCCTGAAGGGAAAAAAATATTAAAAACTACAGAATAGCTGACACAAAGAAAAGGACTGAAAAGAGCACCTGACGAAAGTGGTTATTATTATTCACCATGATACACACTCACAAATACACATAGACATTAATCCTTCACAACCTCTTTACTAACAACTTCTCTGACAGTTGAGAGGGTTCCACTTCAGTAATAAGAATTTATTGCACTTTATCAATAGCAAGATCAAAATTGCCCAGGAGTGTCCCTTCAATCCAACAAGCATGTGTGCACCCAGACATTTTGTAAAACTTTTCGGGCTTGATGCAGTGCTCATTGATATCCACAATGGTGTTAACATGAACCGTACTGGGTGACGAATGAGATATTCAGTTTTCTGTTCCATTCCCATTCATGAAAAAAAAAAAAAAGAATATTAATTGTTGAAGCCTGATTCTGGTGAGTGGGAAAAATCCTCAGCCCATGGATGGAATCTTTTTCAGTGAACTATAGAAATTAAACAGTTTGGGGGAGGGAGGGAACTATCCCTTTTGCACTAAAAAACAAAGAAATAGAACTCATCACTAGGATAGATCACTGCAGAAACTTCTGTGTCGGTATAACTCATGGCTTACATCTCCAGAAGATATAAAGAAAATGAGCCATCCAAATCAAGAACTGTTGCCCATTCCAGATTACAAGTGCTCACTGGTTCCAGACCTTACTCATGAGTCTGCGCAAACACAACAAAAGCCAAGTGAGAGAAAAATTGCTTCCAAGTCCCAGCTGAATCTCATCCTTAATGAAGCAAGAGACCTGGAGATGGGCATAACCTTCAAGCGCAAAGATGCCAGTTACAGGTCACCATGGAGGAGTATGGAGGCTCTGGGACTGCAAGCCAGGACTTCCACCACTCGAGCTAAAGAACAAACTACTTCTGCAGGGCTAGTGCCAGGAGTGAAAAATAATAACTATGGGGAGTTGTTCAAGCAATCTCAGCAATATCTCTTGGAGACTAAGTTTGAGTTAAAGTCTGACCTGTAAAAATCTAGTTTCAATTACTGTAAGGGTCAATTAGACTTGGGAAATATGTATTCCCACTAAAAAATTATGTGCTCGATCCATCATCAGAACAGGTATAGCCAAGCATGGCCTGAGGGAATCTGGTCGCTGGAGTATTGCCCCTGGTTTCCTAGCTCAGTGGTGTGTTCAAAGGCTCACTGTAAGATTGGGAGCAGGGAAGAGGAACTTGCATGAAATGTGTAAAGAAACTCTACAAAACTCTCGCAAGCCCCCAGCCATTTTTCCCCTGTTATTTCAGGGAGTTCTGCCAGATACTGGACGGCATAGAGATTTTGTCTGCTGCTTTATGGTTCTGTCCCTTTACCACAGAACATCTCACAGGGGTTGGTGGACATTATCCTTGCAGCATATCAAAGAACAAGACAAGTAATATTACTGTTTTAACATCAGCTGAGTGCAAAGGTGGTTTTTCCCCTGTGTGGTCTGTGCTGCTAGATGGCAAAGGCTATAATCCAATCCTGCTTGGCTGGGATATTGCTCTGAGGTTGTTCTTCCGCCAGTGAGGTTAAGCCAAAAAGGGATAGCCATAAGATTTAGGTAACTAGAAGTAACTCTGCAAACTTCTGTCCTCCTCCTGAGTAGTTTCTTCACACAGTCTGGAAGAACTAGAGATACTTGAGACAGACATTCCTCACCTAATTCCTAGCTTGATGTTTTGAGTGAAGAAATGAGATTACCTGGACCAAATAATCTAATTGCAAGTGCATGTGTGAGTGATGGTCACAGAAAGTGGCCTACCTTCAGCAAATAAACCTCATCTTCTGCAAAAGACAACGCTGGCAACACCTCCAGCTGTCAAGCTGCCTGCTCTTGTCTGGTTCATCACCTTGCACACATCCAGCTATAAAGAGGGTGGTCCATGGCGTGCAAGAGCACTGTGCAGAATCCTTCCCACCGGAAATGCCCTCCTTACCACCTGGCGGAATTACCTCCCTTACCCTCCCCCTGTCCCCTCTCTTCTCATTTTCTGTTCCCATTAATTAGAAGTGATAGAAACCAGCTCTTTTTGCAGTTTCATCCTGTTGGTCTTCCATACATATAAACAACTTCTCTGGCAGGATAATGTGTACCAAAGCCTGCTCTAATGTACCCCATAGTAAATCAAACTGACTTTTAAGAACTTTTGTGGAGTTACTGCTTAGTCACCGCCATTTGAAAAGAAGAAAACCTGGTCCTATTCTTTCACCTGTTTGTTATAGCTTCTAGAAATTATGGTGATATTACCTAAGGCAGGCAGGCAGTTGAAGACAGAAAGAAAAAAATAAAAAGAAAGAAAGAAAGAAATAAAGAAGGCAAGAACAAAAGAAAATAAGACATTCCTACTTCCAGTAAAAAGAATATAGGAATGAATCCTAAAAAAGAAAATACTTTGACAAATTGAAAATCAAACCCGATAATTTTTCTGCAAAATTGCCACTGACTTTTAAAAACTCTAAAAAGACATAGGACCTGAACAATGCATGTGCACACAGCCCACATAGTTATGTGCAAATCCACATATTCAAATCAGTGTGATTTTCTTTGAAAGAAGGCATTAAATTGACTTTTCTTTTACTGAGAATGCTACAATGAGGACAAATAAGTATACACTTAAAAAATCTTGATCTAAAGAAATAAAGGGAGGGAGCATTTTCTGATGCTCATGAAAAGCAGTAACTCTGACATGATGTTGATTTCAACTGGCGTCTCTCTGAAATACAGGTTGCCATATGATTGGTACCAGCTGGGGGTGTATTCCAGTTGTTGTTTGATACTGTCCTTGCAATAAAAGTTATATATATATATACACACACACACACGTATGTTTTTCAACTGCACTGATAACTTGGACTTTGTAGACAAGGTATATCAACTCTACACCAAAAATCTTTGCTAGAGAACTTCACCTATAGGTTGCCTGTAGTACGTTACACCGTATACTGTAAACACCTGTGTCCAGAGGTATGCTTGGGTAATGCCCAGAGATTTGACTTCCATCCTGGGAAACACAGGGATTTCAGAAGGTAAGCTGAAGCACCGTTTATCTTGTGGCTAGATACACTGACACACATCTGGGGCTTTGGAGGTCTGCTTCAGAGTGTGCTTTCCTGCACTTTATGATGAACAGAGATGCTTTGAGTTACAACTCAGATTTGTCTATTCCATATGACAAACATTCTAATGCAAAAGAGTTTGGAAGAAGAACTGATACAGGCTGGACCATGTCAAAAGAAAATAAGATTTGTTCACACACCTTTCTTAACCCTGAAGTCCATCTAGACAACTTGAAGATATGATTGAATAACAGAGAGAAGCTTATGTTTGAACAGTACTTTTTATGTTACAAATATGCTATAAATATGCTATAATATATGCTATGATATACCAGAACCATTTCATAAGCCCGTGCTCTTTTACTGTTACCTTCAAGTACTCCTCACTGAAAAACAGCCACTTCTGATGTTGTGCTAGTTGCTAAACAGTGCACAGGAACTCTCCCTGGTGGGTCTGGCTGGGGAGGGAAGGGAAATGCAACAAGCACGCTGACTTTTCTGCTGTGTGAAACACTGTTGAAATCAGCAGAAAGGAGCTAAGAAATCTGTCTGACATCCTGTTAAAACCAAGAAGCTGTTACTACAGAAGGCCTCTTGACAGGGTATCAGAGTGCACAAACTGAAACAAGTTGCTTCATGGGCAGCCGAATGTGTAAACCCTCTTCCAATGTCCCTAGTCCCATGAGTTCATTGATGTCTAATAAAAGATGGGCTTATGAGCGTTAATGAGAACTCTCTGCTCTGCCTGGCTGCCTATTTTCATGAAATTTATAGGAACACAATAGCTTTGGGAACTCTTCCACCCCATCAACGATAGGTTAAATTACCCAGTGGGTTCAAAGCTCACAGGAGGAGCCCTTGACGGATTGGCTGATAGATGGGCCCAGGCACACACTTACAAACAGCTTGATTGTACAAGTCTGATTTCCTTTGGAAAGAGGGAGCAGGGGTTTTATTGGTCCTAGCCAATAGATGGGAAAACTTACAGCAAATAGCCTCCTTTTGCCTTCTTGAGGCATTGCTTTAATGACAACTCAATGGCAAAGCACCTTCTGGCTTTTGAAGACATCACTTTAATGCCTCCCTGGGCCAAGTGTCCTTGCTGAGCTGAGAAGCTATGATACCATCACCGATGAAGGCAGTAGAGCTGCAAGTGTGCTGAAAGCAAAGTTCTGGAAGGGAAGGAGAGCTTTTCAGAAGCATGCCCTTCATTTTAAAGGGCAAGGCCACGGCTTTGAGAAGCTAAACAATTTCTCTGAAGCACGATTTTGTTTGTGCTGCAGGGGTATTTACTGTTCTAAGATTTTCTGCCATTTGGGTGGTATAGGTGGAACAGATTTAAATAAAAAGGCAGGGGAAAAAAATCAAACCTACAAAGGAGCTTTAAAAGGACAATATCCCAACCCACTGTCTGTCTGGGGGATTTTATTTGGACAGAGCTGTTGCTGAGCCTTTTGTGACCAGACATTTGTATGTGTTTTACTGCATGTTTGCACGGCTGCATGCAGGAGATAATATAAGTGACAGGCTAGTGATGATGGATTCCTACAGCACAGAGGATGCAAAGAGGTCAGGAATGGGACTACATCCTCTCCAGTATGATAGGACCACCTTTTTTTTTTTTATTTTTTTCCTGCAATGCCAGCAGCGAGATGTTCCGCATCCACAGGGGAGATGCACGTGGGTGGATGCTAAGGTTCTGACAGGCTGGCCTCAGAGGCAACTCCCCTCCAAGCTCCCCACAGATGCACCCCTATGCCCTCTGATTCACTTCCCAGCACATTTAAAAAAGTCAGAAGACTCATGCAAAGCTGTGGTGGGGAAAGAGGGCAAAATTAATAAAGAGGAAGGCCAAATTTAAGTAAGGCCCTGAATAGGATATAGAAGATATGACTTCTGCTCCACGGTGTGTAATGAAGTGCCGCTCCCAAACCACAGTGTTCCTCAGTTTCCTGGTACATGCACTGAGCAAGGCAAAGAGGCTGATATAATCCGAAAGAGGCTTTGAGAGCCACTGACAGAGCTGCAGAAGGACTAAGTACTATCTACATCACCCAGCAGGGCAGCATCCATTTCAAAGCCATCTTTCTGCCCTTCTTCACTTTGTGGGTAAAGGCGAGGAGCTTTACGTTGCTGGTCCAGCAATGGGAACAGGAAGGAACTGCAGTTTCACTTTGCATCCCACTCTGTTCTTTTCTGTGGTCAGGAAGATGTGTTCACCACTGGCTTAGAGTTTGAAGCATGTCTGTAGGAAGCAATGTTTAACTGTGGAAAGCTACAAGAACTGGAGGACAGAAAAAGGAAAAGAAGGAAAAAAACAGTCTGAAGCATACACACACGGGGGAAAAACTTCTGCACAATTTCTATGCCAATTTCTGCAATGCTCAACCTATTCTTTTTAACACCAGCTTGCCAAAATAAATTATAGTTTGCATTTTCAGTGGTTGCTTTTTTGGCTGTAGTTTTTCCTATGCTCACATCTCAGCTCAAAGTATATTTGCAGGAGGGGAAACCAATGTGTGCCCTTCCTGGTAGCAAATCCACTAAGTGTCTTTGCACTTCATCAGGCTGTGAAAGGCAGACTTCACACCGTGAGAAACAGTCCAGGATAAATCAGCCCATTCACTCTCCTCATTCATCTTTTGAATGTCTTTTGCACTTGTTCAGATTGTATCATGGTGTAGATAATGCTGAAAGACTCTTCAATATTCTCCTTTAATTGTTGGCTGTTACAATGTTCAGCTTTCAAAGAGGGAACGTGATTGCTGAAGAAAATCCAAATAAACAAACATCAAATTGATAGTAAGAGGATGCTTGAGGCTCAGGTACTTGGACTGTTCTCAAGGAAAGCTTCCATGGAGACATTGGTCTAAAGGCCTCTGGAGTCTGAGTAGGTTTTGGACCAAATCCTAAATAGTTTCCTGAGTACACACTGGTTTCGGACCTCACGCCCTTATCTCTGGAGGTTGAATTTTCAGAAAGCAGAGAGAAAACCTCCCCCCCAGTTAGGAGCAGACCGTCTGCCCTTGCTGTAGAAAGTCCTGCTGGCAGTCAAAGCAGCTGCTTACGTGGAGAAGATGCCATTAAAAGACTAAGTCATGAATTTCACCTGTCCTTTGAAACATGCAAAAAGAGCCAGACGCAACCAGAGAAGAGAGCGCACATTACACCCTGTCAAGAAACCCTACAAAATCTAAGCATTTATGACATGCTTCTGCAGGGGTAATTGAGCATTTGGATTGTGGATACCTGAACTGTAATTTTTCAAAGACGTCAACTGATGAATGTGAGGATTTCCCTGGATTTCCATCTTTACTCCGAAGGCAAAACATATGTGGTCTATGAGCTCTGCCAGCTCATGTGATCACAGTGGGTTCAACAAAGGGCCATATATTTGTTTACAATCTGTTTGGAGCTGGTACAGGACTATTTCCTGCTATAAAACCAGCAAAACTCTGACCAACATGTCTTTCTCTTTTTCAAGGGTGCAGGAGAGGACAGTCTTATAGCAATCTGCTTGTCCTAAGCTTCATGTCTGGTAGAGCAGCCCATGGGTTTCCCTGAGCCACTATGAGGTGGGATCAGAGTCCTGCAGCCTATTTGCTGGTTTTGCTGTGTTCAGTGTCAGGACCTTGAAAACAGCAGCTAGGAATAATGGGAACCTCAGGGTCAGATTGGCTTCAGGACTTTCCTTTGAACATTTTGCCCGCAGGAGGGCCAGCATATCAAAACAAGAGTCACATGAAGTATAATATTCTACCCTGGCACTGCTAAATGATAACATTCATGATAGTTCTTTCCCATTCTGCTAATTGAAATAGAAGCAGCAGGTACATGAACACTCACTAATGTCATCCTTTTTCTTATAACCAATGGAAAACTTCTCACACGGCGTTCTGCCTTGCACACTTAATCTTTACTGTACCCTGAGCGGTAGGGAAGCACAGAACTCCCTTTCTCCAAAGCAAGCGTCCCAAAGAAGCCAAGAGATACGTCCAAGGTAACCCAGGCTGTCAGTGACAGGGCAGACACATGAACAAAAAGTTCAGGTTGGCTCTTTAACTTCCAGGCTGTCCTTTTCTGCTCATAACAGAAACAAGTGACAGAAGGAGCCCAGCAACATCCACCGGCTTAATAACAATCATTACTATGCTAGGAGACCGGATGGATAATGCAGTCCCAAAGCATGGACATGAACTAATGTCATCAGCATTGGTATAAATAGGGTGTCTGCATTTAATTAATAAATAATAGGCTGCAATGCTAATCTCCTTCTGCTAACTCTTTTCTAAAGGTGCAATCTATTAATCACATGTCACTGCCAGCCTGGTCACTTCTTTTTTTAGATTCAAGACAGAAAAAAAATAGCTAGAAATAAATGGATCCTAAATACAGCAGGGCAATTGAATAGCACAGCCAGCATTATGATCCACTGCTGATTTCAATCCTTAGCTACAAGTTTTTCCCCCTAAGGACGGATATAATACTTTAAAGAGAGAGTGAAGGCTTGCGATGTTGTTAAAGGTCAGCATGTTACTAATGCCTGCAAAATGGAGGATTTTTTCCCTGATTATTTGCCCACGGAAATTCTGTCACTCTACAATGTCTGTCGACGTGTAATAAGACCCATTTCTGTGGGCACCGGCTCAGGCTGGTGAGATATTCTCTTTGAGATGGGGACAGCATAACTTTCTGAAAAGCACTGGAAATACCTCCCCTGTTTGGCATATGGTGAGACTAGGAAGCTAGAAACTCAAGGAGAAGAAACATTTGTGTTGGTATGGAAATGCGGTAAGAGGGAAATGACAGCACTGCTCATCTGGGACCATATAGAAGGAGCCATGCAAATTGCTTCCTTTGCATGTGAATATCCACTTTCCAGGAAGCTTCCCTCTCAGTGCTATGAATGAACTCCTTTGTGTCCTTAGACACAATGAAGATTTTCACCTGTTCAGTTTCAGGATTATCACCCTGCTGTGCCTTTTCTAGGGTCTCTTTAGAAAAACCTGGAAAACTTTGCCCCAGGAAAACATTGCCCCTCGTGGTTTTGTGTGTGTGTGGGGGGTAGGCATGTGCATTTAGGTCAAAAAGAAAGTTTCCATCCAAATTATTTTGATTGGAAGATACATCCTACTACTTTTAGTTGTTACACATAATTGATCTCAAAAATATATCCTTACTAATAGAACTGTATTTTCAAAATGATTAAAAGCTTTTCAGAAAGTTCATCTCCGCAATTCCAACCTGTTTGATATCAAAGAAGTTGTGCATAAGCCTCAAAAGTGTCATTCTCTGGCTAAATTTCTTTATTCTTCAGTCAAATGTAAGTCAGAAGTCTCAGCACAGAATGTCTGGGTGAAATTTTACAGTCAGTTTATGCAAGAGGTTAAATGAGATCTAACGATTCCTTCTAGATCTAAAACCTATTCATTTCCTTTTAATCTAGCCAGAAACACCAGGAGAATGGCTAGTGCTCCAGTGTTTTGGCCTTTTCCTCTCAAAGTCCAAACTTCAATAAGGGAACATTACAGGCTCTAATAAAAACCACATTGCCTGTAATACCAGGGAAGAGCGCTGGATCACACACTGAGATCAAGGACAGGCAGGGATAAATTCAGCTCATTGCAAACACTGGAGAATATACTTGCATCAGGATTTGAATTTCTGTTGTGAGACATTATGTTTGACTCCTGTTTTGTTCTAGGTGACTCTGGTCCCTTTGAAGAGTTCCCTGTAAAGAGGCAGCTGGCATTCAGGGACCGCTAAATGCCAGTTTCCTCCTGCACCCTTGTTTCTTCCACAGGACCCATGGACCTGCCGCCCCTATAGCGAGTGGCATGGTGTCACAACAGGCTCCCTGTCAGTGCATTGTGTCCCCCAGGCATCTGCTGAACCTCAGTTTCTTTTCCACTAGCAAACCTGTACACCAAAGACAGCTGCTTGGCTCTAGCTGTGACGAACTACACCAAAGAGGACCACATGGTATGAGTGTGCGGGAGGAGGGTCCCTGTCGAGAAAGAGGCCGTCCTATTAGCTTAAGGTCTTGCGTATGTTATTCAGAATGTCACTTGCTTTGACTCACAGAATGTGTCCCCAAAAGGAGCTTTGCTTTAAGGCCATCCTTAATGTCTCCTTTCCCTAGGTAGACCCTAACTCCACTGCCCCTGTCCGGATGTATTAGTTTCACTCCCAGTCGTGCAACCCAGCACAACACTTTTCTCACACCTGGAAGACACTGTATGACAGGTCTGCATCCAGACACTGTATCTGGTCTTATCTTTAGAGAGTAAGCTCTTAAGGAAAAGAGGGCCTCCATCTGTTTTGTATTGTACGATGAACCTGGTGTCATGGTTCATAACTGGTCTCCCAGGCGCTGCCGCAAGATAGATAGTAAATAATTAGATTTCTGATCTAGGGATTGGAGAGACTGCTTTGGTTCAGTCCAATCTCTAAAGTCATTAAACTCATACTATCTTCATCCCCCCTTGCCTGAGGTTCTGGCCCATTCTCCCACATCTCTTCTTCATTAGCTAGTCATAATACTAATAGTCATACTCATTTTGGAAAAAGAAATAATCCAAGAAAGCAACTTATCCAATGTAACTTACATTGTGGCAACATAATTTCATGTTAATTGGATGGCTGCTTGGAAGCATCGGTATTTTGTGGTTTACAATCAATGCATCTGGTCATTCATCAGTGACTCAGGAGATAGATAAAACAAATATTTGGGGGAATTAATTACGATTCATATGGCAGTTCATGGGCAGGAAGTATTTTACTAGCTATGAATTCCTGCATATTATGTTTGATGCTACAAGAAAGGCCAGTCCTGATGCATTTGAGTTACTTAGCCCGTATTTTTAACACTCTTCTAGTCCCGTTCATTGGGCAATATCAACATGTGTTATGAAAAATCCCTGCTCTGGCATGGGACATGTCCTGCTGCAGTTCCCACAAGCATGAGCAGGCAACGTCTCTTACAGGAACAAGTCTGACTTGACTCCACTGTAAAAGTGAGAGGAATGAGCCCCACAAAGCTGGCTCCGACTATATGGAAGAACATCATTATTTGGGGAGATTTTCAAAGGGAGTATTTAGACACCCAAGGCCCATTGGCTTTGTGTGATGTTTGAGTAGTGAAACACAGTTGACACTTTTGATCTTCTCTATTTATTTAACCAAGTTACTACTTTGGAACTAATGATCAGAGAACCTAAACACCTAATAATCTCTAATGTACGTAGCCTTGTAGCACCAATGCTATTTTATAGAAGGAAACTGGAATTAGAGCAATATGTTGGGCGAATTTTATGTATATGTTCAGACAATCAAAGATAATACTAGTTACCAGATAGAAATGGAGTGAGAATAATACCCTGACCCTAAGTAACTTCTTCAAGGTCAAGGAGAAACTCTGTGGCAAGGCAAGAAGGTAAGCCTCAGTCTTCCAAGCTGCATTCTATTGCCCTGTGTAGAGCTTTCTTTTCCTCTGTGCAGGATCAGGCTGCAAGACTGCCCTTAAAATTGAAAAGAAAGGAAACAGTGCCTCACTAATTGAAGCCAACTGTTTATCCTCCCTGGGGGAAAATGTTTCAGTGCAGTGCTGCCTTGAAAATTACCTCTCTACAAATGATATTACAAGGGGCCATATTCATTTTCCATCACAGATTCCAAAACAGGCTGGTCTTAAAGATAAAAATATTTCTCTTAATTATGAAAACACAATTTAAAGACACTGATGTTGCGCACTGCTTTTAATTTGAAGTTTGTTTTTTTGTTTTGTTTTGTTTTGTTTTTTTGTTTCAGTCCACATTCTGCCATGTGAATGGGAGTGGTTGCAAACACAAATACAAAAATAAAAACGGAAATTGACTTTAAAGAGGAATTAAAATTGATCAGATTATCTCTATTGCTCAGGCTGATTGGGATGCAGCCCTTCCTATTCGTCCTATTCTTCCCCCCCTATTCTTCCCACATTATAAAGTAAACACATTAATAGAGAAAGATGCCTTCCCTTTTTAGGATAAACCCCCAGCATCCCCTACAATCCATAGGTTTTATATAGCAATTTTTATTCATAGATCTTAACTGGGGTTTCAGAGAAGCCATGTATCATCATTCATACAATCCAGATGGAAAACTGTGACACGTAAAGGTGAAAGTTGCAATTCATCTTACCTCTCTTCAGGTGTTTAAAAGTGAGATATCTAAATCTGAGTTAATTGCCATAGGTTCATTCCAGATTCAGTGGAGAGAGAGAGAAGGAAAAATTCCAAGCACCATTTATCCCATCTGTTTTAGTACGGGGTGAATCACAGTTTAGAAGTGCCTCTCTGCCTCCACTGTCCATAGGAGGAGTCTAGGTGACTAACTCAGACTATATGCCTAATACTTAGGCACTAAAGCTAGGCAAAGCGAATGCTGCTTGAAATAACATTTTAAGGACAGTGGCACAGAAGCCCTATTTAAAATTTCTTCTGTCCTTAAGTCCAAGGCTCCTAAGAGGGCCAATTTCTGCGTAAAAGTACTAGATACAGTTTACTCAGAGAGCTAAATTATTTACATAGGGATTTTCTGCCTCCCAAACTGAGTTCACGTACGTACTGCAAACTATATATAGCAATTGGAAAACACTTTGTATGCCATGGAGAAAAGTTTTCTCAACCTCCAGAATCTCCTGAGCCCCAAAACTTCTTGCAAGCTGTGATACTATAATCTGGGATCTCGGCAGGCAAGGGCCAAAACCCTTCTCACTGAAATTCCCACTCAGAGAAGAGAGAGTTCTGTCTGCCTTGAAACTGCAGGGTTGAGCCGTTCTTATTTTCAACTGCTCAACTGTAACCTCTGTGTGCCAACAGTTGAGGGTAACTGACTATAGCCCAGACATTTCCTAATTCCTGCATCCCACTAAAACTCACTGTCCAGAAAGACTCTGTATTACTCCAGAGTGAAAGGTCTTTGCAAGCATGCAACAAACAAGTGACAGTCGTGAGGAAAGGAAACAGGCACACAGCATTACGTGCTGAACACTGGACTTAGTTTATACCCTGGCAATACTTTAGGCAGCAGTATAACTCTATGAACTGTACCAGATCTGGAAACAACAACTTTTAAAAGTGTTTAGGTGCTTTATTACACTTGGGGTTAGATGAATAAATGGATACGCATTAATTACACGTGTATGTCAGATGCACGAGACTGTAAGTTGACAGAAAGAACTGAAATTCAGACCTAGATTAATGACAGCAGGCAGGGGGAGAACCTTCAATAGCTTATAATATTTTTTTGTTGCTAACTATAAAACATGCCTCCTTTTACCCCAATTCTAAGTGACCTGCAACCAGTGAGATTTCTGCCCGCTGCCTCGGTTTCCTTTGCACTAATTCTTCTCTTTGTCATTCCTCCAAACATCCCATTTTGCACCAGACCTCTTCTAAGACCTCTGCCTTCTGCTGCAATCAGCAACAGCGGCGTTTTGACCTGAGGACAGAGACTGGATGTTATGTACTACAGGCCTCGCCCAGGGATCGCTTGTGCATTTTCATTACGGTATCACTTGGTAAAATACAGAAAAGGAACCCACACAACAGGAGTAAGGACAACACTAAGCCCCTCACACCTGGAGAGGGGCTGACTGTGTAGGGGATGTTGGTGCAACACTCCAGGAGCTGGGATTGGACTCAGTGTGAGAACATTTCGATCCTTTGTGAATGTCAGACCAAACGCACACGGAAGGAGCTTGGAAAATCTCAACAAGCAAATGAAATCTGTAAGGTGTGAGCATCAGTCACCCTTACTTTATTCAGCATCAGGCAGAAAAATGACCTGTACATTCCCTTTCCCCTAAATGCTTCTCCAAAAGAACAGCAAAACATGCCTTCCATTTTTTAAAGAAATGCCCATGTAACCATAACTACAAGTTCGTCAATAGAAAAATACATAATAAATGGCTTGTTATTTCGACTCTTTTGTGAGGCAGTTCATTAGAAACTTCATTTGTCTACATGGATTGCACTTATTCAGCTATATTCTAATAAAATGCACATTGCTTCCAATAAAGGGAATGCATTTGCTATTGATGTGCTATAAACTACTATACAGAGAGGTGTTATTATATCCCTGTGTAATAACAAGCCAATTATAATGATCAGCAAAACCTTTAGAATAAAGTCAATGCACGAGGAGTGATTATCATAATGCATTCCAACTGTTCAGTGCCATAAATGCTTTGCAATTAATTGTGGAGCGTATCTATAAATGTATTATTAATGCTGTATAAAAACCCATTGACAAGCAACCTTTGCATTAAAAAAAGATACTAGGATTGTAATGTGTCCCTGAGTTCACCTAGGAGGTTGAGTTGTATTTACAAAGGTGGAATTTTTTATAGGATTATATTTTTTATTTCCGGCACTCTGCTCCTCCCATCACTTCTTCCATTTTTGCTTTGCTGTTTAAAAAACTCCAGATACCACTCTGCAGTGTGAGGGCCCTCGATCATACACCATACTTGATTCTTGGTCCTGTACATATCAGTTTGGGCACAGGTACAGGCTTTCACTGGTGTCTTAACCCTATGACACTGTCGGCCTGACATGCATGAATGCCAAAGGCACTAGATGCAAGAAATGAGTGAATAAAAGAATATCACAACCTTAGCAGGCAACACAGGAAGGGTGAGAAGGAGAGAAGAATCGAAGTTACATGAATAACCAAAAGTTGTGTGGTAGCAGAGAACAGAACTGATATCAAAACCTCAACATGATGAGTTCCCCAGCCTCTGCCCAGGCTCTGCTCTAGACTCTCCTCCTTTTCTTGTCAGTAAACTGTTAGGTTACAGATGCTTCACAAAAAATCTGCAATATTGGTTTTGGGGGTTTTTGGTTTTTTGTTTGTTTGTTTGTTTTTTACCTTTTATTGCCTTAATACTTGATTTTAAAAGGTTGTCCTTAGGACATGTGCCAGAACAAAATGTCCTGTGGATCTTTTCCAGTTCCTATTGATGGGCACACTCCCATCGATTTCAATCAGAAGGGAAAGGGCAGACATGAACAAAAGTTTGATGTCCCTTATATGCTTTCAGCAGGTGAGTGTGGAATGGAGCGCATCAGCCTTCAGCAGAGTCATCAAATATAAAAAACTATGCACGAGGATCCGCCGGAGCCTTTTTTCTCCCCCAGAATTAAGTTTTACCAGACAGTGGAGTGCATAAATGGTGTCATCCTGGGCCACTTTGAATTAACTGATCCATTTGCATGCTGGTACATTCTTCCTGCTTTAAAAATACAGCCCTGTGAGGACACCAGTGTGTCAGCTGTCAGTAGGGTCATGCAATTCTAAATTTCCGCAATAAACCAGGATATTTTCGTTTCCCATTGACTGTCATCAGTCCCACAACAAGCCATGGATAGAAAGTGAAGATTTCCATGAGCACTAAAATGCTCTTTCTAGATCAGGTTTATCTTAGGGCTAAAGGAAAAACACTACAGATTTTTAGAAACATTCAGACCTGGAATAAAATCCAATGGGCAGGTTCCCTTTGATCCCAGTGGTTTTGAGCATTGCTGTAGAAGGATCCATTACACGCAATGATGTCTAAACCTTGGTTCTGCCTTACAAAGACTGTGGATTCACCTGAACTGAGAGAAAGGAGGAATGTCCAAATCTGGGTGAGTTTCTTGATTCTGCCCTGGCCTTGATGCATCCTTTTTCACATGAGGAGAAAACCAGGACATACAGGCCAGAAGGGGCCAGAGTGATGCTCAAGACTGTGGGATATCTAAGGTGACCTGAGTGGTTCAAGGCCAAGCTCCTTCCTCAGCCCTTGACTACATAGAGAGAGAGGTGAACACACTTCAATGTATTGATAACTCTCGCTCCCAATACTACAGAATGTCTGATAGCCATTCCTCAGGAGCCTGCCCTGTCAATGACACCAAGGTTTTCCGTTGGTCCTGATGCTTCCCCAGCCTCTGAGGAATGAAAGCTGCCTCTCAGTTTAATATCAAGATCTTTTGGTTAGGTCCTTGCTTTTTCTTTCTTCCTTTGACTCATGAGCTCATCTCAGAGGATTTTTTGGCAGAATATTGGATCATTTTTAAACAGTCATTCCTTCTCTTTACCCTTCACACAAAGATACTGCAACTCAGGACGAGTATGCTGTTTAATATTGGATATGTAATAAATAGAGAAAAGGTCTTTAGATTCAGGTGTGAGAGCATTTTTTGGTTTATTTTGGATTTTTTTTTTATTATTTTTTTTAAATCTCTCCTGCAAGAAAAGTCAAAAACAGATGATTAATCATGTTTGGGGCAAATGTCAGGAAGAGATCTATGAGACTTAGGAGAAGGATTTGGCATGGAGTTGGAAATCTCCTTTTAAACTGTAAGGGAAGATAAAGAGGAAAAGAGATGCTGTTTAAACTGTTGTGGGCCCCAAGGGAAAGAAAGGTGAATATGAGGCCCTGGGTGGACAAATGATTTGTCCACAGTTCTTGAGTCCAGACCTCATAAAAGGTGAAGACAGGAGCTGTTACTGTCCAACTAGTAGTCTTAGCCTTTCAAGTGCAATGATCGCAGCAAAGGCTGGCGCTTTGCAAGTCCCTGTTTGTGCCTTGCTCTACGCAGGCTATAAAAGGGTGAGTCATACTGGGCTCATGGCGATGTTGAAAGAGTTAATGGGGATGAGTTCATGTACAAGTAAGCTTGTATTTTTTCCCCCAGCTGTGAGAAGGAGGAACATTATCTGTCTCCCTGGAGTGTTTGCCAGTGCTATCTCCCTGCTCCTGTGAATGTGTATGGGGACCATAAAAGAAATAAAGATGAGCAGGTGAAGAAAAAGCTGGTCACATAAAGGTAGGTTGTATGGACTGCCACTTGGAAACAAGACATTCCCTCAGCCTGCTCTCCACCTTCTGGGGTGGTAAGGCTTTTAAAGAAGCTCATCAAAGGTACAAGATAGGGAACTGCTGGTAAAGTGGGTTCCACGGAGCTTGATGTGCCAGGCAACACATGTGGCTCAGTAATATGGAAGAGATGAGAATTATGAAGCTACAACTCTGATGTGTCCCAGACTTCAGGACTTGCATGCATGCCTGCATAGCCTAACCTCCAGCAGTGCAGGAGAGGATATGCTGAGCTCTGCCAAGATTGCTGTCTCCCTGTTTACCCTTAACTCTTTCCTCAGACCTTTCTGGTAGGCAACCAAACCTTCTCTTCTCAAAGCACTTCCAAGAAAGAAGGAAATAATTCTCTATAGCATTGTTATATCAGCATGAAGCCAAATTGAGCTCGAGGCAAACAAATTTTGCTTGACTTCGGCACCTAAAGGCCAGGATCTGGCTAGTACCTGGATGGGAAGCTTCCTGAGAGGTTTTGTCCACCAGCAGAAACCACAGAATTCTGATCAGTTAAAGTGAAAACAGCTAAATGCCAAATAGTTTGTGGGACCTGGGGCTGTGCTTGTCACAGATAAACCCTGCCAGCTGCATCAGAGAGCTAGTGAGAAATGGCCTGGATGAAACAAGAAATAGATCCAGACTTTTGTCCCAAAGGAAAATAGGGCTTAGAAGCTGTGGAGAGGCCGTTCTGCCCCCATCATCATTGCTGAGCTGATGGAAGGGAAAAAAATGGAACAGATCACAGTGTACGAGCAAGGCACCACTGTTTTGCTATTTACTGTAAATGAGCGCTTGGACATTTTGCTCTGAAGCTGGAATAAGCCATAACCAAGCAGATAATTTCAGAGCCTGCACATTGAGTAATGGGTAGAGGAACAATGCAAGTCAGTTGAAATATTAAGTCCAAACCTTCCAGCTGCTGCTGTCACGTCCCCTAAACCACGAACAAAAAAGGACACACTGCACATGCCTTCCCCAAACATGCACAAACAAATTTGCTTGAAAGCACAAACACAGAGAGAAGCTTTAGTAGATTTGTGAAGTCTTGCATGCACAAAACACTGCAATGTGATAAACTGCAGACTCTCCTGTAAATCTCTCAACACCTTCTCTGCAGGACATTGCACCCTCTCAACCCTAAACCACTTTGGACTTCGCCTTTTTATTTGCTTTAGTACAGGAACATTCTGTATCCCTTCCATAAAATGCAGGAGGACCCCAAAATCACCATGAACTGTTTCTTGGTAGAGGCAACACCGGGCATGGGTAGCACACTTTGTACATCTTTTCATGCCTTCCTTTACGGACCTTCCTCTGTCCTTTGAGAGGAATGTGGGAGCAATGGAGCATCTAAGCATCACTAACGGAGTGCAACTGGAGTAGCAGAAGAGTAATTTCCTTTTAAAAAATGTTACTCCCTGTACAATCTAGTGGGACCTCGGGGCTGTGTTTATCATAGGTTAACCCTGCCAGCTGCAGTGAGAGTTGCCTAGTGAGAGCTAGAGATATTGTGGATAAAATAAGAAATGTCTCCAAACTTTTGCCCCAAACCACAAAATAGACTTGAAATCTTTCCCTAAGTTTGCAAAACTTCAAGTCACTGATATCTACAGACTATTTTTTGATGTGAATATGAGACAAGGAACCAAGAAAAATCATCAGCTACAAGATGAAAATAATAGAAAATTCTATGAGTTTAATTAGGATTTGTCATGTTCAGAATTTAATATGGAGTTATAGCTGCATCCCTGAAATCATATCGGACTACCTAATCTATGGTGAAGTAGTTTCTGTGTAGTCAAGCTAAATTTGGACAACACAAAGGTCAATGAGCGTTTTTAAGATACCCTTAATAGAGCTAGAGTTGCACTGTGATTTTTCAGAAGGAAATACAGAATTGTTGCCTTTTTATCACATTCTATCAATTCCATCACTGCTAAAGTCTCTATAAAATGTCAAAGGACTCTGACCTTACTATCAAGTATTTGAAGCTTCATGAAGCATTTTGTAGAAGGAATACCCCTATATAATGTTTTGTAGCTTGACTATACACACATGAACAAACAGGCAGAAACACAAAATGCAAAATTTTCCCATTAATTTAGACTGTTTCCCTAGAGAAATGTGCTGAGAATACATTCATTTCTAGTTCCTGTGAGATTAGGCAAATGTAAATAATGCCAGTTTTTATTGAAAAGGATTGCACTCTTTGTCTTGCTCCTAGTCCAATATGGGGATTAACAAACAAAATAATAAAACCAGCCAAACTAATAAGGGGCACTCAGCATTTCCATTTTGTTGGGTTAAGCGTAATTTCTACTAAGCAATATTTTGGACTCTTCCCGAAACCTAGATGGTCTCATAGTCTAAATTCTTGCTCACGCACACTAAATGCTAACACACCCACTTTCAGTTCAACTGAGAATCAAGACCCAGGAAGCGTTAAAGACCAACAAAATCCTGACTCGAAAACAACAGGAAAAAATGCTGAGCAGAATCTGTTTGGGGGTTAGAGTAAATTTTAGGCTCCCATCAGCTTTGGGTTGTGGGATAACTTACGGGAAAAGTCAAAGATTCCTGTTTTAGCAAAATGCGGGTATTTGTCCCTAAATAAAACACAATCTCACTTCCTCAAGAATACTGCTCACCTTTCCCAGTAAAAGCCTCCTTGCAAGCTACAGTTTCAAACAGCACTGCATTCTTTCCTTTATACCTTGTCCTGGCATCAGAACTACCCATAAGCCAGAAGATAGAGGTGTACTCAGAGCATGGGCTTTGGGCAGACCTAAGACTTGTGCTGTGCAGAATTGCTGCTTCATCTTCCAAGCCCTCATCTTCCCTCACGTCCCATCCAAGTACACGGATGGGGTATAATAAGCTACAACTTAAGTTCCTTTGTTGTTGAAGTTGACCTTTATCTTGCAGCCCTAATGAAGTCTTTTGATGTGCTCCTAAGACACACGGCCTCCTTTTTAGCATTCTGTTTGCCATGCCTGCTTTAACCGGTGGGCTCACGAAGAACGTAAGTTTTCATACAATGCCTCCCTTGGGTGCCAATTGTTCTTTTCTCCCATAGTTGCCCTTGAGTCATGCCGTCCTGAAACATCACCAGCCCAGAAGCAGCCTGTCAGTGGGGAATTAGGACAACGTGTCTTTCACTCCAATGATGAGTGCACCCGCTTGGCCCCTGCATTATGATCACCGCCGATAGGAGTGATATGGAAGCGGAGAGGGTGAGAAAAATGAGGTTTGTGTGTGTTGGGGAGATAATTAGCTAAAATACAATGGGGAGGGAACCACTAGTGTGACGAATAATGTGGAATCAAACCGCCACCAGAGCCCTTTGCAGTTCAAACCACCCCTCCTGAAAGCAGCTGCTCTTAGCAAGAGTTTGAAAACCCTTCCCAGAAAGCCAGACATGTGTTCTCTATTAGTGATTTGCATTAAAAAAAAGAAAAAAAAAAAAGATTGGGAGCTACATACCCTGTAGGCGCACTAAGCAAATTGGCCAGCCTAATTATTATTTTTTGCTATGTCTAATTAAATAGACAAAAGGCCCTCCCTTCACTCTCGCTGTCGGCACGAGCTCCACTGGAATGTGCATAATGTCCCCTCATTTGCCCAGGCAGCTGAGCCTTTCCCTTTTCCCCTAGGAGATCGGCATTGACAACTGCCCATGGCTTACCCAATCCTACTCAGACACAGAGCCAGATCGTCAGACAGGATGGGAAAGGGGGTAAATTGACCTGCTTCTGTTAAAAAACACCGGACGATACCGTATGATGTGACATGCCTTTGTTGCAGGTTAGAAACATGCCGTGGCTCTGGATAGCAGAACGTGGCATTGCAGAGCCCATCAAATACTTTCTGCCCAGTGTTGGCCAAATTCCCCTGAATTTACTTTACAGGGACTCTGAAAGTGCAATATTTATCCCTGAGCTTTCTGGCGCTTTTCCAGCATTCAGCTCTTCTCCTGCTCTGCAATTACACCGCACCGCAGCCCTTCCTTAACAGAGCCTCCGTCAACCTGCCGGTTTCACCACTCCGTAACACCAGCCCTTTAACTACAAGCTACGTACAAAGTCTTCCAATGACTTGGGTCACTGGAGAGTTTCAGCCTCACACTGATGCAGTCAAAGCCTCTGGAATCCAAAGCTTTCAACTGAAAAAAGAACACAATTCCAGTGCCTTTCATCTGCAAGGCATTTTATTCCTTTCAAGTAGTTGTTGGTGGGGATTTCCACTAATGCCAGCACAAAGATAGTCGTCCCATAAATGAGGAAGCGTTTACATCTGTGGTGGAAATTAAAGAGTTTGCACACATCTAAGAGTCACATCATTACTAAAGGACAAAATTTACTCCCACGTATATATGATACATAACCACTAGTGTTTTTAATGCATATATGGGCAAAAGCCTCTCCTTTTTTTCCACAAGGAGATAGAGAGGAAGGAAGCACCATGTCATTCTATATGTGCGAGTATATACATATATATATATATAAAAATGTACAGATACACGACAAAAAAAAGCAAAATGGTAATTTATCCAGCATAATGGACCATCTCACACTTTCTCAGTGAGCTCTGTGTTTGATCTGACAAACAGGCCCCTATTAGAAGAGTAGGGTGAAGTATCACCACATCAGTTCTGGTAGAAAACCTTTTAAAGGAAACATCTTATCACTGGTGATCTATTGAACGGTCACTTAGCCGAGCCTTCCAAATCCACTGTGCAGGATGGAAAAGCAAAAGACCAGCTTCTCATTTCAGCTACACCTGTGCAAATCCCGAATAACTCCCTGAGACTGAGAGGAGTCTTCAGCTTCCACAACAGGTTTATCCAGATAAGCTGATAAAGGTGCAGAAAACTCTGCCACCTCAGAATTTTCTTTTTCCAAAAGCAGTGTTGCTTCAGTCCAAGCAGAAACAACATAGTCAGAGAAATCATAAAATATCTGCTTTATCCTAACCAAATTAAACACCTCTGCAGCTCAGCCCAACATAGGTCTGAAAAACCTACATTGCCATCACCGCTGTTAAACTTTGTTAAGTCAGCGCCTGATGCTTCACTTCTTAACGAGGCAGTTATTTGTTTCCCAGGCAATCGCTGGCACCTGCCTGCCTTTTAAAATCAAATAATAATTGAATATGAGGAAAGCGAGACGAAGTAAAGGAGATTTAATAAAGAGAATCTTTGCTGCAGAGGGAATTTCTTTGGCAGTGATTACGTTACTAATTGATCAGCACATTGCCTGAGAGAAGCCAGAGACAACAATTATACTTAGCACTGTGGCTGAAAGCAATGCAGTCAACTACCTCCTCGGCTTTCGCTGTCCGCTGGTTTCACCTGGATTGGTCTGTTCATCTGTAAGAAAGAGCAAAGAGAGAACACAATTAATGGTGGAATCAAACATTCATAGACAGAGGCTTGCTTTGTTTGGTTTTTTTTACCATGCATCATAGTTAAGACCAGAATTTACTCCATGAGAGGGGAAAAAGCACTTAGTAGGCAAATAAGTAACAAGAGAGTACGGGCTGTTTCTTGGTCCACGATAAATCAGTGTCACCCCATTTACCTGACAGAGGCTTTGTTGAATCACGCTGGGAGAGGGATCTGACTCATTTCACACAGGTCATGAAATATTAAACATAACTTTTTAAATTTCTAATAGTTTCCTCTGGAAACACTACCATGTCAGAGCAGAAATGCTTTGTCAGAACATCAGGATCAGTGAAACTTTAATTGCAAAAATTTCTTGAAATTGGCATGATGAAAAGAAATTGGAAAAGTGAATTCCACCTCCACTGCTAGCTCAGTAGAATAGGCACCTGTAACACTGCAGACTCCATTTCATACTTGGGGAATGGGATTTGGATCTGTTTTGTCCACATGTTAGAGGAGCGTTGGCTATTGAGATATGTTTTTTATGGGTGGGAGAGGGTAGAATACGAATCAAACCATCTCACTCTGTTGCTTTTTCAGGCACCTTTTTCCTTTCTCACATCAGAACATAAGCAAGTATAAAACCCTTGCCATCATGCTGCAAATAGGATTTCTGTTCTACAATTTGTCTCCCTCCCTCTCAACAAAAGCATTGGGGACCATCATGATTCCCAGAGCTGTTAAATCCCAGGATAGAGGGCAACAGATGTCCGCAATCATCTTCACTGGTAGTGCCTAACATGATGTGGGGGTCTGATGAACAGGGGTGAGGATATACCCCTCCTGCTAATAGCCGGAGATGCAGATTAGATCAAAACCACCTGAGATCTTAATCTGAAAGTCCTTCCTTGCCTCTTTTTACATGTTATTTAAAGCAATCCGTACACTATACAGATGGACGATTCAAAATATTTTTCTCTGTGTGACCACCCCCGAGTGGAATGAAATTATCCTTTAGATTTGGCAACCAAAGAAAGTGCAAGTTCAAACAGGCATCACAAGGAGCAGGAAGTCAGAAGGCAAAGGGAATCTTGCAACATATTTCTTCCCAGTAAAGTCAGACGACAAATTGGCTGATGAGTGTCACAGGGTGCCTCATGTGATACAGCCCCTCCCTTATTTGTGACTATTCACAGTTGGGCAGCAAGGCTATTAGTTTTCTTTTTTTCCTAATTTCCCTTTTTTTTTTTTTTTGAAAAGTAGTTCATAATCATTTAGATTTATTCTAATTGCTCTGCACACATATTTAGTAATAAAAAGTTATCAAGCTGGCTGACAAGTAGGTTAAGATGATGGAGAGCCTAGCGGATCCTGCTGCATTGTTGTCTCAAGAGGAAAATGTACTTAGTCATAAACTGACTGCAGTTAGACTCGCACTCAGGAAGAGAAGGATCTATGGCTCCAGACGCTACTGAGCAATTTCTGCTCTCCAGTATGCCTGTATCATCCAACATACTCCAGACAGGTGAAGTGCTAAAACCAACAAAGAACCTGGTACTGGATAAACTTCGTATCAGACCCTGCTTCTGCAACTGTAAAGACCTGTCACTCACACAGGTGTCACAAGATACTAGCAAATGTTTAAAAAGTGTAATTTTAAGATTGGTGTCTGAGAGGAAAGGATGAATGGTCTTCTGCGCTGCTTGTTCGTCTGCACTGATCATAAAGGCGGTCCATGCAGTTAGAGCTAGGTGAGATGAACCCCATCTTGGTTCTCATGCACAGGATAATGAAGACAAACTTCTCAGTTACTGTGCTTTAACTTCCCCCAGCTGCTCGACCACTGCGATTGGTTTGTGTTTATAGCAGATTGGTGTTGACACCATCTCTGCACCAAAGCCTGACTTGAGAGCTGTTAACTTTGGACAGTTGCACTCATGCTGTATATTATCAGTTCCTAATGTGGACACAATGGCTAATCTAAATCCAATGGTCAGAGGTCCCTGCTGCTCACTTCAAGACAGCCAGAACCTGCATCCCAAGCAGTCAGTAAGAGAAATAGTCACAGTAGCCAGGAATTTGCAGGAAGCGTGCCCCAAGAGGCAATGCCTGCAGTCCAAAATGGACACAGCCTTGCAATGCAGAACGCCAGCCAGCATAGGTGCTCATCTGAAGCCTGCTATGGGCCATGATAATCCCACTGAACTCAAGTAAGCTTTGGATGTAGCTGTTAGAAAAAACTAGACAAAACTCTTCCTACTTGTCTTTGAGTAGGACGTGGTCAGTTTGCAAAAGGCAGAGGAGATCATTAGACCTCTTAACAAAAAATGAGAGGAGACTAATAATTGTTTGTTTTCTGTTCGTTTCTTTTTTTTTTTTAATATGTATATATTGAGGCATGAGAAAAAGACAACAATCCTCAAGAAGAAAAAAATAGTGAGGGAAGGAGCATACAACAGAGGGAGGAAAAACTGAGGAAATTAATAAGTAAAAAGCTAGTGTAATTTAATGTACACTATGATTTATACACTTGACAATTTCTTTATAGACCAAAGAGAAAGTGCTGCCTGCATGAAGCCCATAATACAAATTGAGATCATCTTGACATGAAAGACACCAATTATAGGGAGAAACACTGAGAGGAAAATAATTAAGTTTCCTCTCTCCTTCTATGGAACTCTTTTTTTTTCCTTCATACAGACACTCTGGGAGCAAGGAGCTAGCATGGGGAGCAGAAAAGGGCTAAGTGGGGAAATAAAATGGCAGAAAAACGTACCTTCCCCAGTCTGGGAAAATGCTTTCTTAAGGACAAGGCAATTCAGGGATTCCAGCTCTTCGCTTACTCTTCAGCTGGGAATTGCCATGGGTTTATTGCTAAGAAACCAAAGTTGGTTCTTCTTCACTGCAGTGAAGACACTGCAGACTTCTGAATAGTGGCTAGGGGAATATTGGTATGGACATCTTTAATATCTGTCCTGTCTTGCTGGACCCTTAGAGTCTGATAAGAGAAAGAAGATTTTGCCAGTCAGCAAATCTCATTAATACCAAGGGTATCCACTGGGGATCATAGGAACTACAGATGTGGCTGTGAGGTTTTATTGATCCCTATGACTAGAGGTCTTCAAAAGAGATTTTGCAACACAAGAAAAGACCTAGGTAGGCTGATCCAGCATTTGAATTGACAGAGGGACTGGATGAACTCTGTTAGGCTCTCCTCTAGGATGTGTTACGCTTCGTCCATTGCAATGGTCCTTCTTTCCTCCGCTCATGGATGTTCTTTGTGCTCTCCTTTGAAATAAGATCATGATTCCTCATTCTAATTTATCCCTTTTGGGCTGCCAAAGTGAAAAAGTATACTGTTTTACCATTAATTAAGCCAGGAAGATTTTATCTCCTCTTTAGCCTCTGTCCTATCCTGTAGGACCTTACTGAAAATTTTTATTCTCTATATAAACTGTGAAGATTCCTGACATTATGGAACCAGAATGCCTAATAGTCATAAAACCATTATAAAACAGGACAATATGTTTATTATCATTCATGGTTTGGTTTCCTATTTGGACACAAATTTACTTTGAAGTGCCTCACTCAACAGCAATGCCATAACAGAGGTGTGCTGGGTGCCATTGAGACCCAAAGGGATTTATGTGACAGTCAAAAAATTTAATTTGGGTTTCTGGTTACATATGACAGACCCATTTTCAAGGGGGTGGCAAACAGATGGCAAACCAGAGTTTTATTCACAACTGTGTTCCCAGTGTGGCCTCGGGCAAAGCCTGTCTCTGATTCCCCATCTATTTTGGGAACTACGGGCACTGGGTGCCCCTACAGCTGTGAATCGGCCCCTTTTCAGGAAGAGAGGTTGCACATCCTTCTTCCACAAATGACATAAACGCTTGGGTTGATGCAGGAGCTAGATCTTCTGTTGCATCACACTTCTCATTTTACTTTGATCCTTTGCACATTCATCTCTGCTGAAAACCACCTTTACTATCACCTTTGCACACCTTGGACAAGATGATCGTACTTGTTACACTTCATACCCTTCATTTTGGCTTTTCCTTCTCTTTGCCTGAAACCAACCTATTCAAATAATGCCAGATGTCATCCCTTCATGCCAACTTGCCACTTGGCCCACCTACCCCCAACCCAATCCTCCCTGCAAGTAGAAACGCAACATCATTTTTCATGTCCAATTACAGCCACCGTGGTGCCACTGTTAAAAGACAGCGCAGGTACTCCTGTCAAAAAGGGTTTGAGTTACAAGAAGCGATGAATTACAGCAAGCCCTTTTTCAATTCTCTGCAGAAATGAAATGTCAGAGCTTGCTGCTGTATTTTTCTCGGCACCATCAGCTACAGGCCACTGCAGGAATTAGACAGGGGACAGACGCTTTTCTGCATCATGATTTTTTTTTTCCTAAGGTTGTCGTGTTCTCCCCCACCAACCTTTTACTGCTCCCTCTGGCTTTGATATTAATTTAGAGTAGGGAGAAGGATAACCTGGGAAAGAAGAGTAGGAAGAAGAGACAGCTGATTTCTCACTGTCTCAATCTTTCTTCCTCTCACTGTTCCTACTATCCTTTCCTTTTCTGTCTCACTCACTTTTTCATTAGTCATTAATATACCCGGTGTTTCTAGCCAGGACTAAGGCTTTACCAGGCTTAAGAATGGACAATGCAGAGACGAAAAGAAGAAGAAAGGGGAAAAAATAAAAAAGGATGAAGACACCTGAATCGCTTCAAAAGTGATCTGAAACAGGAAGGAAAAGTGAGAAGTGGACGAGACTACCTACAATCACTGAAATGACATATGGTTAGGAAGATTGTGTTCAAGGCAGAAGACAGCTGCATTGGAGATAATCTGCCAACTGTGTTTAAGGAAGAATGCACATCAGGAGATAAAAAGTGATTCTAGATTTTGCATGCTCTATAAGACCAAGGAAGATGACCACAGTGATCACCTGTAATAATAGTCCTTCCACCCCTCCTTAGAGGGCTTAAGAAACTTGAGTACTCCCTGAGAAAAGATTGGAGGCGTTGATTAAGACTCTGTATCAAAAACTGTGAGAAGAAGTATTCTATTGTCCATGTTTCCTGAAGTTCCCAAAGAGCCAGTCTGGTACAGTGTAGAAGATAGAGGTGTTAAACTCTGACAAGGTCTGTTTCCAGTTCTACACTGGCCTTCTGCATCAACTTGGACATACCATTACATTTGTCTCTTTCTCATTTTTTCTTCCCGTACAATGAAGATAAAAATACTCTAATGTACCATGAAGATGGTTGATGAAAAAAAATGTATCTAAGTGCTGTGTTAAACAAATAAACAGATAAATGTCCAGTCATTTCTATGCCTGAATTATGTGGACAGATATAATGGCAAATAACAAACTCTTCTTGCTCAGTCATGTTCTGTTGTGTTTGGTATTGTTCAGGCATCAGCCCTTTAAATCAATGATGAAACACTGCTGTGACCTAATCACAAAGGATAGGATGCTGATGTGAGCTAGCAGCTCTTAGCAAATGCTTATTGGGCACTACTGCATCTCTGTAGATGCTGGCTAGCCTCATGGAAAAACATCCCGTCCCAGAGCAGCTTCCTTCCTAAAGATACCATGTAGTTCTTGGTGATCTCATGACATAGCTCAGATGTTAATTAGAGGTATGAATAGTTTGATAACCGCTCTGAAATTTCCAGAAAATATGGTTACTCCTTATTTCTTCAGTGGGAATGCTTTTTCTGTTCAAAATCTCCCCCCAAAACACAACGAGGAATTTCATTTTACCACTCCTTCCAACTTTTTGGGGGTCTGCCATGTACGCAACAGTAATTCCTCTGAAGTCAACACAGCTATTTATGTGAGTAAAAGTACTGGCAGGAATGTGTTTGTAGGAGTGGGGCATTGAGCAAAACCTGCCGTGATTGAAGGCCCTAAGGAAATGTAAAGTATATTAGTGTCAAAGTTGGAAAGGCCAAGAAAATCACCTACAATTGAATTGTGAGTGTAATTGCAAAGTTCAAGTAAATCACTCTGTACCTGATTTTGAGTGACATAATTGAATTATAGTGTTCTAAACTAGATAGCCATAAGAGTGAATCCAAAGCAATCCCTCTCTGAAGAGAAAAAACAAAGTTAGGACCGAGGCCCTCAGCTCAGGGAAATTTCTGTGAATGTTGAAAAACCAGGATAGCTGCTTCAACGTAGGTTAGCTACACAAGCAGCCTTCTGGTTTTGCATATTGCAGCTGTAAGGCATGGAGCAAAACCTGCCACCATGGGAATAAAGGTCAATGCTGTGGTTACATGAGTTGCCATGTGAATACACATTACGTTTGTGTGGGCAGTGCGAATTGATGCAATGTGGGATTAATGGAAGAGTAGGGAGAGGAAATGTTTTAGAAAGTTTGGTGAAAAAAATCACATTGGCTTGCCTTGTGGCAAGCACTCACTAGTAATGTATTGCATCTGAAATTACTCTATCCCAAACCTTATCTGGGTAGTGGACTCTTAATTCCTCCCTACCACCTTCTTCCCTGCCTGACAAGATGTGTGTCATAGACATGTACACAAATAGATGAGAAGACCTGAAATGGGAATGTATGAGATATGAAAAAAAAATCTTGAAGGGTCTGACCTTTACAAATCAGTCAGTGCTCTGGTGCCTACCCCTGAGAATGATTGCTACTGGCCATCCCTGCAGTCTGAGAGTATTTTCTATATATCATATAAAACACATTATAATCCATCCGTCTAACTATCGATTCGTCTTTCCACTTGTCTTGTGTATATAGATGAACCTAGAGGGGGCTTAAGTTCAGTTCAGGTTCATGTGCAGAAGCCTGTGGTTTGAATTGAAAACTTTCTTACTACTAAACAGTTTGGGCTTGAGTTGAAGAAACTGCTGATCTTGTTAAGCAAAATAAAACCTTTCCAAACCAACAAAATCTTTTGTTTGTACTGGGGGAACTAAGCATATAGTGCTCAACCTCTTGGTGCCTCTGCTTTTAAATGAAGTGGGGAGGGGTAAAAGGGAAACCCAGACCTAGGCAAGTTTGAGGACAGTAAAAGGAACAAAACACGGGAGCTTGGAACCAGAAAGTCTTATTTTCCAAAACAAGAGAGACAGCACTTCTTTTTTATTTATTTATTTATTTTTATCAAGTACTGTTTCATATGCAAATGTGCATGTGAAGGAGACAGCAGACAATCCCCTTAAATCTTTTGGCAGTCACACAGTGAAAATGGTGTTCGATAGTCTACTTTCACCTTCTAGACTGTGCCACCACACACACAATATGCCCTAAGGTACTGGTGCCCTCTTCATCCAGATGGGTATTTATTTGCATGCATGGATCTTGCCTGGCTTGTGTGCTTAACCATTTCCTGGGAAAGAAGGGGGCCTGGTGGATGCTGACTTCAGCTTGGGAAATGTGTCTGTAGTCCAAGACTCCTTGCATATGTGAGAAGCCCCTGGACATTCAGTGAGTACACTCAGGCATGTAAAGAGTCCCAGGACTGTTCCACTGGCGATGCTAAGCTATATAAAGGGGTCTATTTGTCTGTGTATCCTGACAGCAGAGGTATAAGTTTTGAAGGGACAACGTGCTCATTAAATATAGTTCCCTGCTGCTACCATGAGCAATCACAATGTGAAATTCTGTTCATAAACACGTCAAGTTCTAATATAAAACTAAGTAAGTCTTTTGCTGTCCTTTCCTTGCTTCTTCCCCAGTATCAGTAGGGATACACTTTTCCACAATCTTGCCTCTCTTCTAATTTCCCACTTCAGTTTATTTCAAGATAATTTACATCCAATTTAAAAATACGCCCAGACCATCTTTTATCTAAAATCATTCTTCTCTATCCCTGGCATTTTCTATTAGCCAACTCTGCATGCATTTAGTAGAAAGCAACCAAATTCTCTTTTAGCCCAGGTAGTGTGATCCCCAATTCTGTCAAGGCAGAGCAACAGCATAGACCACACATAGGAAGGTAGTTCACGCAGACGCAACCAAGATGGCCTTAAACTACACAGCATGGATAACAAATATCTGTATCTGGGTGGCAACACTTAACTTAAATGAGCGATGCAAATATGTGCCAAGGGTGTTAGATCAGGTTTGCAACGCGTACTCAGGTCGGATGTTTGCAGTTGTAGGTTTATTGGTGCCTGCGCTGCCTAGCTGAAAGCTTGCTCTTAGACCTTCTCTTTGAGCTGTCCCACAGATGCTGTCTCTGTTGATCTGCTCTGGGGAGGCCCAGCACTGCCTGCAGCTGGTGCTCGCCCAGGCAGAGGCGCAGTTCGGAGTATGGTCAGGAGCTGCCTTGGCGAGGAAGTGCAGATAAGGGGAAATGTAGGGTGTTCTCTGCATATTGGGCATGTCATGATTTTGAGTGTGTTGGGAGCATTTCACAGTGGCCAGAGGCCTCTTCAGCATGGACGTGAGTGGTGCAGGCAGGCAGGACAGAGGCATTATGGACATAACCCCCGCCCTTCACTTAGAGATGAACATCTGTTGTCATCTTTTCCTTATCCTGAGCCCATGACCTCTGGCTGTTGGCACTTCCCTGCTGTGCTCATTCCTCTCTAAGCTTTATCTCTTCTTCTGAAGAAAGACCCAAATGCCGCCTTTGCCACTAATGGTTGCTTGGCTTTACTCTGCAGACTTTAGGCAAGGCCAAGCTCCCATTGACTTCAGTGCTTTGAGTGCAAAAGGAGCTTGGCCACCATCCATCCAAGAAGATTAGACCTTCTGTGCTTGTGGCTTTGTATGCCTGGCCACAAAGATAAGAACCACAGCCAGCCCTTTTGCCCATGGAGAAATGCTTTCCACAGCACTGCCATTTAACAAACAACTGAGTAAGCAATGTAAATTAACTAGCTGCTTTCACCCACTGCCAGAACCATGAAATAAAGGCTCTCTCACTGATATAAATGTGCAGGTAGCCTCAGGGCCTGAATTAAAGCATAGCCTCCCCAGGAACTCGAAGAGGCTATTCCAGGGTTAAAGTTGCAAGCAGGGTTTTCCTTGGTATTGGGTTAACTCTACTCTGAGCCAGAAAGTGATTTTCCTTCAACATTGGTCCTGCCTTCAAGGCTGACACACGTTCACCCTCTTCCTCCCACACTAATTTCCTTTCTCCCAAGGTAAGGGACCTTCTCTGTGGAGTAAGCTTGCCGCAGGATAACAGATAGCAGTCTGTGACCTCAGTCCGGCACCCCAGGAGGGCCAGACCTAAACCTGTTCCAAGTAGGTCACTGTGGCATTTCTGGAGCATTCCTTCTCAAGGCATATCCCTGTCATGATACAGGTGGTATGGCTGTACTCTGCTTTCAGTTCTATTAACAAACAAATATAGTCTAATTATTTTCAGATAACCTGAAATAAGTCCTATTTCAAGAAGAAAAACAAAACAAAACAAAACAAAACACAGCAGCCATGCCACCTTCTCCACTGGTTTGTCTAAACTGATTTGAAATCACACCTCAAATTAGATACGTGAAAACCTTGCCTAAAGATAAACCCCTTAGCTGTGCACTGGATCAGAGCTGCAGTTCCTGAAGGAGCTGGCAAAAGGAAAATAATAAAAAATAACTTAAAAAAAAACCCACAACAAAACAAACAAGCAAAGACTCAGGGAAAGAATAAGATTATCTTAATCTTGACAGCGCCCCTTTAAAGAAAATCTTCTGTGGAAGGACTTAGAGCATTACCTTTTGCTTCAGTCCTCCTTCACAGCTACGGAATGCATATCAAGGGGGTATTTTAAGCCCATCCAGCTACCCAAGTTAGTTCTCTGTTCCTAACAGCAAATGAATGAGCACAAGCAGGAACCTTTCTAATATTAGCACAGCCTTCAAAAAGAGGAGAACACAAAAATCATTATCTTCCCAAACATTTCCTGAATTGGGAAAAGCATGGAAGGCTTAAAAAACAAAACAAAGCCCCACAATCTTTCCAGATTCCAGATGCTCTGAGTCAATGCAATTCCCTGTGCTGGTTTCAGCCCATACAGAATCAGGCCCTCCAATGCACAAGGAGCTACCTCTCACCCCCACCTATGTATAACTGGTATCATCTGGTCCTATGTTTTGACAATTATCTATAACATAATTACCAGACTGATGAGTATCGCTGATTAATTATGCCATCCTTCAAAGTTGATCTGGGTACTTACAATAAACAAACACCCTGGTTGGGTAACAGAGGTGATTTCGCTGTGTCTGTTCCAGCCAGCAAAGGCTAGCAATCTCACTCTACCATGTAGGGATGTGGTCGCAGACTCCCAGGGATTTGTTTCCGATCTGTCATTCACGTAGAGCTGCTTCTCTTCTGGTCCCTGACTGCACCCTGGTTTCCCCCCTCCCGAATTATAAATATTTCCTCTCCGCTGAGATTTATCCGACAAGACTGATGCCTGATACTAACGCATCGCTGATGCTTTCCTCCTCTAATTACGTCTAAACATTGCCTTTATTTCTTTTCTTCCCTGAACAACCACTTTTTTCTTTTTTTTCTTTTTTCTTTCTTTTTTTTTTTTTTTTGCATCAACATGTACCAAAGCATTAAACAAGACATTCCATTAATTTCCTCATCATCATAACTTAAGCCTGGGACATACCCTTTAAATATTCATTCAGCTATGAAAACTGGGCATTAAAATTTTAATAATGTCAAGCTCATTTGAACTGAGCTCCTGGGGGACTATTACGATACAATTAGAATAAATATGATGATTGATTTGGTGTAAAGGTTCACCTGTCCACATCTGTTAGTGGCCAGAAGCAGCATGCCACCTCTGGCACCACAGCCAATGGCTCCAAGTTGCTTACTCCCTTCCTCTTTTGCTTTTCACTTGCTTGCGAGCTTGACCCCCTCGCTTGCTTGCATAAAGTGTTTGACTGGGATAAAATGGAAGAGGCAAACCAGAGAGGCCTCATAGAGGTGAGGCAACTCATCTGGCTGCGTTTTCCTCCCTCCTTCCCCTTCTTGTGCTGTGGCATTTGATTGAAGACGGAGCGTTGATCAGAGCCACTAGAAGTTCAGCTATAAACTTTCTGGCGGTATTAGCCATTAACCTTTTTACAGGATATGTCTGAACTCCCGGGGTCTGATTCTTCTGTGTGGATTGGTAGCAAGCCTAAGCAGCATTGACATGTTTGAACCAGTGTGGAAGAGAACAAGGCTTGCTGCTTTCTAGCAATGTTCTTCTGAAATGACAGCAGAGAAAAATTCTCAAGATGTGATGCTGAGAGTAAAAACAAAACAAAACAAACAAAACAAAAAAACACAGAGAGGGGAAACTGAGCAAGAAACCACATGACTTAAGGGAATTTCTATTTCAAACGCAGAATGTTCTCAAATACACAGACAGATAATTAAAAGATTTTAGTCCACTGGGTGCTGAGCATATATGAAAATTTGGGCCAGATTGTACTTTTTCTCCCTGCAGTGTGAATTGGGTGCTACATAGTGTAAATATGAAGTGAGAGAAACTGGAGCCATGACCGCTGAGAACAATCAGGGTTTGGGTTTTTTTTTTTTAGATCAGCTATTTTAAATAAACTACTCATTAATTCTTTGGGTTAGGTTATAATGCAATCCTCTCTGTATTTAAAGGCAACCCTGATATAGTCCTGCTTACAAGCACTGACTGTGTTTCTAGCTTTTGGGGCTTTACCATCAGTCTCCTGACATACGGCGCTTTCCTTAAACCCTCAACTCCTGGACCCGAGCAACTTTTTAACAAGAATTTTAATTCTGGAACAAAATAAAATTCTTAATGCTGAAAATACAGATCAAAGAAAACAAATACGTGAAAATAAAAGCTATCTTATTTATATTATCATATCATACATGATTACTCAAGATAATGTATAACTGACGCATCTTTACAGTAGGCAATGTTAATTATTGGAAGCATTATTAGCTTTCCGATGTTTTAAGCTGTTTCTTTCCTTGCTGTACTTTGCTTAAAGCAGATACTGATCTGATATCTGTCACTTTCTTTTTCAAATTCAAATCCAGTTCCTGTTCCTATTCATCAGCTCTACTTCTGCATTCTTTACTTTTCAAAACATAGTAAAAATATATGAAGCTGTCCCAAAAAACTGCTGAAAACTAAAGAAAACAAAAAAACTTTGACTGAACTTTATAGGGCAAAAATGTACATACATCAGTCTTTAGATAAAATCCTTACATTTAGGATCTGCTCTTATTGTCAACATCTTGTTGCTTCTGTATGACGGACTTGGCACTTTATTTAGTTTACTTAGCAAGGAAACATAATACCTCATGGTAACAGTCATTTGAGAGCAACAGGTCTGTTTTTAGTGTTGGATATTGCTCTCTAAGAAGACCTTTGTCATTTACTTTGTTACCAAGATAATTCTAACCATAATTTTTTGTGCACTGTATACAATGACTTTTCCCATCTCAACCCTTTTATCCTTGCAGTTTCTGCATGAAAGATCATAGCTACCCAGCTCTAGTTAGAGGAGCTCCCGTGACTATCCTCATTTGCTGTCAGATCACATAACTGAGGTGACACAGGTGAACTGTGGGTGTTTCTACCCTGACAGTAAAAAGTAAAATTTCTTGGGTTAACACAGCTGTGGGAAATGACGGCAATGAATTGGTGCCAACTCTTGAAACCATGCCTGTTTGATTCCTGAAAGCATCCAACAGCACAAGATGTCAACCACAGCTAGCACTAAAGGCGGTTACCAAAGGTGCTTATTTGTAACACGTGTAACTGACTCCTGCAACGTTTCTGTGTCTCTTTGGGTCCCCCTTCCCTGTCCCCCCACCCCTAAAAAGGAAGAGATGTTTTGAAATAAACTCCGCCCATTACACATTTCAATATGGAGGCTGGAAAGGGAGAAAATGGTCTCTTGACATTGATTTTCTCAGAAGGAACGGAGCAATTTGGAAAGTCTGAAGTCTACTTACTGTGAATGCAGAGTGTGAAAAGATACGGCCTTGGACTATTTTTTGAAGTCTATTACCTATCTTCTTCTTCCCCACTTAGTTTTCTCTATGGAAAAAGGGGTTAGACAGTAATCTTTACCTTCAAGGCCCATTGTGAGGATTAATTAGATATTATTCCTACAAAATTGTAAAGTTCTAAAATGCTATATAAGCTCTCAGTGTTATTATAACGTGCCATACTCTGCATAACGTATACTGTTGCAGTATTACCCCTTGGTTGTTCAAGACTACAGAACTGCTGCTTCTAATTGAGTTAATGGCTTCATAGGTTGGTAATTTAATAAAACAGACTGCTTAAACCAGCAAGGTTTTGATTAAATGGGGTGTGTGCAAAGGGGAATTTATATTTGTTAGAGGCTCCATAAATCCAAGGTATCAAGGCACAGATAATGCTGGTATAATAGTCAATTATAGAGAGAGGAAGGAAGGACAGAGCTGGAAGCCATCTTGGACATCAGTGTCATGTACCGCTGTAGTCAGATATTTTGGGCTGGTCTCAGGGGTATGCACAAGTAAGCGACGACGTGCACATACAGATGAGACACTGCAGTTCTCCCACTGCTCCCAGTGATTTTTTAGAGACAAGGAGGCTGGAGCCTGGGTTATCATACCCCTTACGTGACTTTAGAGAGAAATGCAATTGTTTCTTTCCAGTTGGCCTTACCCCCTAGTTTAGCTCTAATAGTGGAAGGAAAATTGGAAATTTTGGGAGAGGTCCTATTTGCTTAATGAAAAGACTTAGCTTGTACTTTAATCCCGGGTATCTCATGATATGCCTTCCTGAAGCAAATGCCTGCCCTTGCCCATACAGAGAAACGGGCTGCTTGGAGACCTCCAGAGGGAGCTCTTGGCTGCCTAAATTTAGACAACTAAATTATGCAGACCCAGTTTCCTAGATGGAGAAATTAAGGGTTTACTCCGGGAAGCCTGCTTCATTAGGTACTTAAAATGTAGTCAAAAGTTAGTTACTTCAGTACACAGGCTGATTCGCACCTTTGACTCCAGCGATTGCCTGTCTGCAGTGATTTTGGACTGCGGGAACAGCTCCAGGAGCTTCCACTGCCTGCTGGAGTCAGTGGGAAAAATGTGCCCTGAGCATGGAAAAGCAAGGGAAAGAATCCCTCCATCTTGACACTTTTCTGTGCTGTAAATGACAATTCATAGCTACTTCTGTGCCACAGGTCATCACCACTGAGAGTTAAAAGTTTTTTGTTCTTGCATCATCTCTCAAGAACTCCAAGTCAGGCAAATCTGAAACCAAAGCAACCCTTTCTTTTGTCCATCTGAGCCTGAAAAATGAAGTAAGCCAGTCACAGCTAGCCTGGCTATTTTGTATATAAAAACCAGCACCCATAAAGCTAATGAGAAGCTTTTACAGCTGTTTGTTGAGCATTGATAGATAATCAGGAACAGGTCCAAGCTGCAAAGTTTCATCTGTCAAAAGCTGGGCAGAAACTTTCCATAGTAGGGGCCAGCCACAAAATCCAGATCCTGACACAAACACAGCCAGTTTAGGAGGGCATATGGTGGTTCTGCTAGTGGCTGGGATTATATCTTGTTCAGAGATCTGGCTCAATTAAACAGTTACTCACTCACATCTTTATCTGACCCAGCCAAGCTCACCAGCCCAGACATCTGCACTTCCACAAAGCCCCTTTCAAACACAGGAAGCTGTTGGGGTTTCATCAGAGATGCAGATGCCTGACCCTGCAGATCCAGCCAGATGATGGGGACCTGAGGCCAGGTGTGAGTCCTGAGCAGGCTTTCTGGCAGGGCAGCCAGTATTTTGTGGCTCCAAAGGAGCTGATGTCAGCTCTGCCACTTCGTAGGGGAAGAGCTGGCTCATCAGAAACAAAAAAATAATAGGAGAGTGGGAAGTCTGACATCCGAACTGGATGTTTTGCCTTCTTCCTAAATATTTTGCTTTGGTCTGATGACAGGTTATTGGTCCTGTTATTTGCTAGTCTCTAGCCTACCTTATAGCAGGGGTCAGGTTGCCATGAAAATTGCCCTCCTCAGCTTTAAAATCTGTGAACTTTGCTGAAGTTCAGGAAAGGTTTATGCCCTCACGGAGCTTTGAGTAAAGACTCAGGACAATTTGCTTGTGGCTCCAGGTACTGTGCTCATTCCCCACAAGAATCTTATTAGAACAACATCAGAAATGTTGTTTCGATTAACATTAATTTCATGCCAGGCCAAAATACCCCTCTCCCCGCTGTGACAAGCTCCGTTAAGCTGGTGCTGGACAAAGGGAATTCAAAATTCAGCTCCTTCATGTGAGATGGTGTGTGCGTGTGTGTGTGTGCTTTAACTAAATCATTTATGGTCAATAATGCCAGGTTATTATAGGTCAATAACTTTCAATTATTCACTAGCCTTGCTGTGCTCCCACTGTCAGGCAGCACACCGGCATGTCGGCTCTCGAGAAGCAAAAAGCTTATGATGGGAGCTTTGGAAAAGCAAGCACGAACACAGCTTGAGCAGAGAAAAAGAAAACAGAGGAGGGGGAGAGTGTGAAAAGTTCTAGTTGCTCTCAGGAGTATCTTGGGGAACTAGAGTGTGACATGCTCTGTCTTTTTCATACATGCACGCACACTCAGCCCCAAAATTCATTTTTCCTGTGCTCCCAGCTGGTCAGATGTGAGGCAGTCCAGATCCCAGGGCTGCGTGACCACAGAGCTGGTCCTGAGCGAACATTACCTCTCATTAAGGTCTACAAGCTTGGGCTTAATGCCACAGTAGCCTGTGGGTTGTCTAAGCTTTATGGTGAACAGTTAATGCTCACAGCTGCCTGCTTTGTACTGGGCACCCAAGAGAGGAAGAGTATCAGGTTTTTGTTTTTTTTTTTTTCAAATCAGGGTGCAAATATCAAAACAAGAAGCAAAAAAGAAGAAATCAAGAATTGCAGGACAACATGAAAATTATAATTGCCCCCATCACTAGTGTACTGGCACTAATGCTCTGCCCTGTGTCTCATGAGTAAAAGTGGTCAGGAGCCTCGAATGGCAGGCATGTGTAAATAATAGTCTGTCCTGGCGGAGACTGGAGGAGCCAAAAGCCAGCCCTGTGGTTTGGCAGTGACTCATTTTGCTCCTGCAGAGGGTCTGAGCCTTCTGCTCCTGTTTTGAGATGACAAGACAGGACGCAGGAGTTGAGGGATGGACTCATCTCTTGTAAAGGGCAACCAGTGGAAAATGAGCTTCTGTATAGAAAGTGGAAAGAGAGAGTAAGTCAAAGCCTGGGAGGGGAAACAGGGAAGAATAATTATACTTTTTCATTGAAAACGAGGTATCTGCCTAGAAGCCTTTTTGACTTTTTGCTGATCAGTGCATTGACCCTGCGTCCACTGAGCACTGAGAAAGTGCCTCCTCTATGAAACAGCTCGGCACCGATCACACTCTATACATGAAGAAGGACTCGGCTTGGGGGGAAGTGCCTTCTTTTCCTGATGTCTCAGGCAGCAGCTACTACTGAAGCAGGTAACATCCCGGTCAGCCTTGGCTCTGTTGACTCCCATGTCTGCACAGCTGCCATGGGCAATGAGGAGTTAACAGGAGCTCTGAAGAGCTGGTCCGTTTTGAATGTGAATAATGGGAATACTCTCCTTCAATCGTGTATTCAGCACAGGGATGTACAGAGGTATAAAGTTAATCACTAGCTGGGCCACCCCTATTTCCAGAAAAAGAACTTTAATACCTCCTTTATCCAATGAAGTACCATTGTTATACCTGCATATTATGAAGGGTTTATTAAACCGGTGATAATCTATTCAAGATAAAGTGATCTGTATGGCCAACTGAGCACAGATCAGACAGAATGATGGGAGGTTATTGTTAAAATATGCAAATTCACATCCTATTGAAATGCAAACCCTCCAGATAAGATTTTTTAATAAATCTGGTCTTTTTTCACTGCATGAAGGTAACCTAATGTTTATTGACTTCAAGACCATATAATGGAACGTAATATCTATTAGTCAGATCCTTGCCTCTCTTTCGATTACTGGAGGTACATGTTCTGGCTCCCGAAGAATTTTTGTTTTATGGTTTGGTACAAAAGAAAAGAGATTAAAACCCCTGAAATTAATTAACTTCCTTCTACCCAACACCCCCCTTCCTCCTCAACTGCTGTCATTAGTTACCCAAGTAAAAGGAAGCAGTACCCATCAGCTGAGAAACTGTCCACTCTTTTCAGTGTTAGGAAAAACAGCCAAAAGGAGAAATGCTGCTAATGCAGAACACCTCTGTACAGCATAAAACAGAAATTAAGACTTTTGAATACCTTCCTTGGATTTACTGTTACCATGCCAGAGAAAGTTGAATAGAGTTTTATTTCACCCTTCTGTAAAATAGGACTATGAAACAGGTTGACCTGACTTCTATGTGTGTGTGTTTCTGGGTGTAAGACTTGTTTAACGCATATATTCAGACTGATTTTATGAATTGAGGGGGACAGGTAGTTACAGAACAAGACACAGTCAGATACCAAAGCAGCAGGCAAAATAAAGGCTTTTATTTTAGTGAAATACCAATGCTGTGATAACAAAAGTTGAGAACCTATTTCTGCTTAAAGGTCGCTTCTCCTCAAACCCTGTAAAATCTACATGCTGTTATAGATTGATCCGAAATTTGGTGTGTCTTGTGGAGGTGGAAAGTTCCAAACTGAAGGTCAGCAGAGTGAAAGTATCCTGATATATGGCTTCCTAGCATCTTGGAAAAGCCCTGCCCTTCTCAAAGAGTCTTTTTCATATTACTGATAGGCTCTCCCAGCTGTTTTGTGATTATGTTCGTATCAAAAATGGTCTCATCCACTCAACGTTTACCCCAGCGGGTTCTTGGTCATCATGGAGCGGATGCAGCGAGACAGAGGGAGGGCTGGGCAGGGACTGGTGTCACTGCAGGGGATGGGGCAGGCAGCTCAGCTACGGGCATGTACAGGAGGGATTCAACATGCAACTGAAGATGTGCAAGCCGGGAGGTGTAAATGTCTGCCTACACTTGGTTATCTGAAGCAGCTACGGCTTTTCTGACCCGTGCTGTTCTGCACAGACAGAGCTATACAACAGCCCAGGGGTAAATTTTCTAAGTACGGCCAAACACCTTTATAAATCTGGTCCTCTCTCTCACTGCAGACCTCCGGCTTCTGTTGTGGCTGAAGAATAACCCAAGCTAAACCTTTCTGGACAGTTCGCCTATTAGGCTGAGGAGGATGTGCATAAAATGTGCTGCCTGCCTGCGTGTCTACGGTGGGAACAGCGCTTCCCATCCCCAGTCTGCACCGCTGCCAAAACACAGACTCTCTGCCCAGGCACCCTTCTCATCAGTCACTTCACTGGGTATACCACCAGTTACAAATTAGCACTTAATCAAGATAAATCCCATAGGAAGGATATGGATAATATGCAATGCATTAAGCCTGCAAATTAAGATGGTCTGATTTAGCCCTGGCTTTAAAACTCCCAAGCTTGCATTAGGACTAATGATGAATGGATGTACGTCCCTGGTTGGACAGGAGCTCTGTCAGGGCAAGGCTGCCCAGCAGTGACAAAGCGAGTGCGGAGCAAGTGCTCTGCTCAATGTTCATTAGGCCTTCCACACTCTCCCTGCTCGGGAATGTGCTTTCCCTTGCCGTGGATGGTTGTAATAGTGACACTTCTCTAGGATCTATTGACTTAATGGTCCCGGAGTTCATTAATAAAACCTAACTGAGGGCAGTGGCCCTTGGCATCATTTTCCCACTGATCAGAGTGGGGAAACTGAGGCACAGGGGGACATATTTGGAAAGAGTAGTGTGCACTGTGCCCAGGGCTTTCCATTCACTTGCTAGCCAGGACCCTGTACGTTACCTTGCTTGGGCAATCTCAATCACATTTGGGAGTCTCTTGTTCTTTCACTAACTAGCTGCAGCGATGTAGGTGACATTTTGGCTCTCTCAGTGTGGCCCGAGGTAGTTACAGCTCAGTGTCCTGAATTCCCTTAGCAGATTAGTGGAGGAGCGGAGAAAGGACGCTTTTTCTCTCTCCATCTCCTGGGCTCCAGTATGGATGATGCGGCAGGATGATCCTCAGTGCTCTTTGCTCCAGGTACAAATACAGCTGTTCCTAATGAGCGCCCTGCTCCGTGGTGCAGCATGCTTTGCAAATACACAGTCGGAGACTGATTTTGTCCCTGTATGACTGAGCAGTCACAGAGCTCTGGCTAGCCTCTCGTCCTGCCTCAGCTCCTGTCAGACCTGAAAAAAGCCTGTTTTCAGGGATCCCATCTACTATATATAGTCAGGAAAGTAAACTCTGTGTGAGATCAGGGAGGAAGAAAACCCCTTAGCAACTTGCTCACCCATCAAGGTCAGGGTCCACATGGGCTGGAGTACACCAAGGTATGAATCCTGCAAAATGCAGGGGAGCTACTCTTTTAGAGGAGGTTCTCTGTCATGGAGACTTCAAAAGAAATCAGTTTAAGATTCACAGCTGGGGAGCCTCAGGAACCAGCTACAGTCTGCCAAGGGTTAAAGGTCTTTGTTCTGGCTGAAGAAGTACTTTAGGGAAGGAAAATTCTTTAAAATAACAAGCATGGTAAAATCTGTGGTTTTCAATGTACTTTTCTTCAGATTTGCACTAGTGTGCAAGCTTGTCACAATAGGGTATCTTCCCTGGGTGTCATACTGCACTTATTACTGGAACGACTACTTTCTACAGTGCGTCTCTACTTTATGGCTTTTTAAGATATGGATGCTGTCATCATATTCCCCAGAGATGTGTTCTGGTTCATGGAGAGGTTGTTTTATATAATCTCCCGTGAAAGATTAAAACAACAGCAGCAGGAACAACAATAATGCAACAGACTACCTCCTGAGAAAAACAACGAAGTGGTGGCACAGGCAACAAAATCTCATCACCCACTGCAAAGTGGCAGACTTAACTCAATTCACATGGCAGCACTTCTCATTCCACGGGAAGGTTGGATCACATTCATCTCCAAGAGAACCAGCCCTGTCACCTCACACCCCCACCCCCCACCACCCCCCGCCCCGGGAAGAACTAATATATATTACTTTATCAAATGACATTAGAGTTTTTCGCAAGATCCAGGTGGCTTGGGACAGGACACAGAAGTTATGACTGCACTTCTGTGTGACAAAAACAAGGCTCCAGCATGGCTTGGCGCCTGCTGGGTGCTGTGATCCACAATGCATATCTCCTGGTGCTCTGGGCTGCTGCTTATCTGTCCTCACCTCTTCCCAATCCACCCCACAGGAGCAAGGGCTTGCATTTGCTCAGAGACCAAACCCAGTTCACTGTACAGTAGCAAGTACACTACTGATGTACAGGAGAGCCTGAACGGTAATGAGCATGTGAGTGTACGCAAACAAAGGAAAGCCTGCCTCCACTGAAGCATGCCATCTCTCCACTGCTTTCCTCCCATCCAGTATCACCCATCTGTTCTACATTGCCATCCTCCCTGATGTGACGCCATCCAGCAACTCAGATCAGGTACCAGCAAGTGGAGCTCTCTGCCAGCCAGTGCAGATCCTGATAATATCCTTTTTTCCCTGGCCAGAAATTGTCAAATCTCACTGTTTATGACTAATTTTCCTTATGCCTCCCTCTGCTGCCAACAGAGCAAACCCCTGTTAAAGTAGAGGTGATGGCAGGAGAGAAACTGGGGGAGAAGACCCTACTATTGATTTAATCGTCCCTGAGGGCAAGGGATTACCCCAGGGTACCTCACCCTGTGATCCAAGGTGTCAACATGCCCCAGTCTAAGCAGAAAGTGAGATAAGCTGTGTCCAGCCAGAGGTCCGCAATAATTTGCCAGGAATTGCCAAAGCCAGAGGTTCTTATTATCACTGTGGCTTTTTCATTGCCAGACAGCACTTTAAGCCACATTCCAATAACACGAAGGCTGGTGTGCGTCTTATGCAAGAGGGGAAAGGTGTCTTTTTTTTTTTCTTTTTCCTTTCTTTTATTTACTTCCCCTATAAGATAAGAGGCCAGCAGCTGCCAATCTGCAGGAAAGAAGAGGGCTTTGTGACAAGGGAGCAAGATCAAGGTGGCTTCTGGTTAATTTTGATAGTGCTGGAGATGCATATTGCACTGAAGGAACATGATATGGCATTGTCCTAGGGTTGGTGTGGGTGTGTTTGTGTGTGTGTGTATGTGTGTGTGTGTTTCCCTAGCTCCCAGGCTGGAGAAAAAGAGGCCAAGCAGGAGAGATCTGTGTGTGCTTGCACTTGACTGTAACATGCCTCTGGCTTTACTTCAAATGCATATTAACACCATGAATTTGAAAGTTTGACCATGAACATGTGAGTTAAATACTTAGGGAAAAGACTGTTCAAGACAGACAAATGAAATGTGAAACTGCTGGTGGAGGACAAGGGAAGTGATGTAAAAGCCGGAAGACGTAAAGAGTGAAAACCAAAGACCTGTTGTATAAAAGGAGCTGAAAGAAAGGGGTTGAAAAAGTCTCATAAAAAAGAAGTATAACAAGTGCTGTCATGGATGATTATAAGGGTTTGAACCTGTCACCTACAGCAGCAAGAGCACTGGCCTTTCTCACTTGACCTGAGGAGATAATGCTGTTAGCTGAGGGTAGAGAGGGCAGGTGATGAGTCGCTGTTCAAATACAAAGCAAAGTTGTCCTTTCACTCCAGATAATTAAACCAAAAACGTAAGCAAACAAGGCCTGAAGTTGTGCAATTGCCTGGCAAAGTCCCTGAAATCCTCTAAGAAAAGCTGCTGGACCTTCTCGTCTCGACAGCATCCACCCATCTTTATGAAATAACATTATCTTGGGGATATTCTGTTCTTTGGCATCTGTTTAAAAAATACCAGTCTAGACCAAACCAAACTACACCTGCAGCTGCGTCCCAAAGAGTCCTGTGGTGCTTTACAGTACACCGAATTAATACAGCGGCTCCTGCATGGTGTTGCTGAAATGCAGCCATTTCCAGGAGGTAAAACAGACACCATTTAACCACACACTGCTCAGCTATGCACGACAGTAGAAGTGATGGGAGAAAGCAAATTCCTTCTTCAAAGGACAGGCGCAAATGGCTTATCATTTTTTCTTTACCTATTTTGTGCTCTTGCAATGAACATTCAAACACTTGTGTTGTATAGCAAGGAATATTCGAAAAACCCCACATTTCCAAGACACGTATACAAATATTAAATGAAGCTGAGTGCTCCATTTTCACACAGATAGGTGTCTGCTTATTCAATCCAGAATATGAAACAACTCCATAAGATTTTGGTGATCGATCACAACTCAACAACACAGCCTGAAAAGTGAGTATGCGTGGATAACAATCCAAATATGCAAAAAGGGAGAGAAAATGCAACTTATAGTTAAGAATAATTACAAAGGATGAATTAACAATTAGCCAGTCATTAATATAAATTCTTTGGGATAAGGAACTAGAGCGACCAGCTCTGAATATATTTAGCCTGGAAATTAGGAAAAGAATTATCTCCCATCAACAGCGTGAAGTCCTAGAGCAGTAGCCCAGCAGGAAAAGTGGAAAGCAAGGTACAAGAACAAGTTCAAGATGGGCCTTGATGAGTTCATGCAGTGGCAAGGGATCACACTTGCTGATCTAGGAATGTCTTTCACTATCATGTATTTTCCCCTTTTTATTTTACTTTTGATTTTACTCCAGAGCTATCAAAGCAAGGGTGCCTCTTGCAATACTGTTATTAGCTCTGAGGCTTGGCTTAGAAAATGCTTGGATTTTGATTTTTTCTTCATTTTAAAGTAAATGTTGTTCAGCTTTTCTACAAACACTTTAGATAGAAACTTAAGTTATATTTAATTATTATTAGGGTGAATCAGCACCAATTAACATGCCTCCAAAGGCAGGAGATTCAGGAAACAGATTAGCAACTGTTGTTGTTGTTGTTTTTTAATGATAAAAATATTGTGAGAACTGGCAGAACAGCTCAGGAGTTTCAGTTTTCAAAACCAGTTTCCAAAAACCTGGACAAAGATGTTTTGATTATCTCTTCATCTGTTCACGATACTTAGTTTTCTCATTTGAAAGTCAAATAAGCCGATGTCATTTGAAATGAGAGACACTGCCTGACGCATGTGAATGGGAGTCAAGGATTTCTGTGCAGAGTGGTTCAGAAAACTGCCAATTTGTGTGTGTGCAAAAGTAGTCACCACCCTCTTGACAAAGCCACTGAGTCTGAATCAGGGACCTCTGGAGCGGTGGGCTCCAACTCCACAGCTTGTCTTGAAAAGCTGGCAGATGCCAGCTGGAGGCTTTAAAAACTCATATCTTCTCAGAGCCAGAAAGGACGGGGCTCATAATACACGAGTTTCTGATGCTTTTAATTTCTCGCACACATTTTGGGAAGGGACGGGTAGGAGGCCGAGGAGGAGAAGGATTCAACAAAAAACTAAAACGCACAAATTTTTTTTTTCTAGTTACTGGCAAACATTTGGATTATTATTATACATAAAGAATGATAACATTTGAAAATGCAAAGACATTATTCTTTTAGTTGAAAGCTGATTTTGTTTCCTGAACTCCCCTCCCCTGGTATTTCATCAACACCCAGACAACTTCAACTTAAATAAAACAGCAACAACAAAGGCGTGCATTTCATAGCATTTATTTTGGCTGAAAAGCCAGTTCGCATATCCGCACATGCACAGTTTCAATCAACACATTTGCCAGTGCTGCTCCTGTGTCTGTATCTCAGCCCCGCTATTGTCTTTTATACCTCAGTTTCCCTACAATGAACATCTTAATCACCTTCCCTCCTCACAGGTATTTAATTAATAATTTCAAACTTCTTTAGAGATGAAGAACAGAGAGGCAACCTTGAACCCTGAATATTTACATCTATTAACTTTGGGGTCTGGATCTCAGTTTTGAAGTGTGGGGTTTACATCGAACATTGTAAGTGACATTTAAAATGCAGGGATAGGGATTTTTGGTGGAGAAATAACCTAATGATCAATACAGTACAAAAAAAAATAATAGATAGATTGAGAGATAATTCCTACTCTAAGGATTCATAACACCTTAAAAAAAACAAAACAAAACAAAACAAAAAAAAAGGAAAAAAAGAGGAGGAGACATTAAAAAGGAAAAAGAAATACCACTGAGA